>NC_133773.1:29564923-29612218 GCF_003597395.2 Chelonoidis abingdonii
CCCGGCAGCCCAGGGCGCGCCCCCCCGCCATGGGGTCAGGGAGCCGCCGCGACCCGGCACCACCCCCCCCCCCCCGGGGTCAGGGAGCCGTTCGGATGGACCTGCCGCAGGCATGCCTGTGGCAGCTACGCCGGAGCCGCGAGACCGGCGCGCGGGGCGGCGAAATGTCCCAGCGCCTAGGGCACCAGAAACCCTAGCGCCGGTCCTGAATGAGAGAACAATTGACCCAACTAGATTACTACGATGCATTCATATAAATTGATTAAACTATATATGTGACCGTGAAGAATCTAGGAGGCCAAAAAAGTTCCTGTTAAGGCCCATTCACAGTACACCAGATGTCTAAAGTTGGATCCTTTTATGTGCGGTTACAGGGCCTACTTGTCAGTCATATTTGGTTTAAATAAGTTAGTTCTCCAGTGAAATCTCCATTTTCACTGTGGTGACATTTCAAATAGTCCTTTGTAAGGGGTTAAAAAAATTACAAGATGTACCGTGCATGTGGTGCAGGCTGATAGAACAGTTTTGGTCTGAACTAGACCTCTTGTGTTGTATTTGTGCATATCAGAAGTGAAATATAATTTGTCTTTAAATCTAGGGCCAAACCATTTAAGGGTTTGAAATTAAAGCTGCATAGTGCTTGTTATGCATGGCTGGAAGTGGTAACCAGTTGAGTCTTTGCTATATACTCTGATTGGTGTTCATGTGGATTACATTTTAATATTATACTGGAAGCTTAATTATAAAGGATTATTAGCAGATCATAAGAGTATTGCAGTGAGATAGGGTCACACAGAATGAAATATTATGAGCTGTCTAATCTTCGACCGCTCTCTTCATATTATTTTGGAATCTTTGCAGGAGAACCACTGACAAATCTGTTCAAGACACTCACTCTTTTCCTACCACATCTCCCCCCAGTCTAAAAGAATTCTCACTGGGTCTTCTGGTGCTGTTTGTATTGTCATACTGGTTAGATGGTAGACTTCTTGGGGCAGGCGTCATGTTTCCTTTTGTGTCTGCATAGTACAAAACACACTTTTTTTTGGCTGTAACAAATCTCCTTTCTGTGTGGAAGCATTGTGGCAATTGTAGCACTGTAATGGATAGGAGATGGCCTTTGTGAAAGACATTTAGAGTCACAATACATTTTAAAAAAGCAGTATGCGTGAGTGTGTCTATATATAGGAAAGTATCCAAGATACCAGCAGGCACAATAAAATTGCAGCAAATGGAGAATTGGTAGAGGTCGTTAAGCTTTTCCTCAGTTGATAGGAGTGGTCATTATATAAGCAACACTGTTTTTTGTAAGGGGACGGATTGCAGCCTTAAAATAGCACTTATGTTAGCTTTTGTCACATTAACTGTGGGAACTCTGGTGGAAATACATTTAGGTACTTGACTATAAGTTCAGAGATAAGCCTGGCTGATATTGTGAACAGCTCGCCTGAGAGGTAAATTGCATGCAGAAACTAAACATGACAGCCCAAGATAAAACACTTATTATGATTAATTCCAGAAGATGTAACAGGCTTTACTTACTGCAGCCCCAGGAAACCTCACTTCTACCTGATAATGTTTACAACTTCAGTTGCATTCACAAGGCACCCCCATGCTTTCATACTAGCTGGCCACTTATCTATGAAACTTCTCGCCAAAGCAAATTTTAACTTCTATGTTATTCATGCAAGTGCTTTAACGGATTTACAAGTCTTTAGGATTTTAAGCACCCATTAAAAGCCTAAAGCAGGCTGACAGCAAGACAATTTTTTAAAAGGCCATAATTGCTACAGACTGGAATGTGATGGTCTTCTTGTGAAAGGCTTACACTATGGTGATTGTTAAATAAACATTAACTCTTGTGGAGGAAAGAACGTCAGCGTCACGAGTATCTATAGTCTCTAAGACATTTAGAGAAGTGAGCATGCTATTATGCTATATTCATCTTATAGGTAGAATAGTTCAGTACTACATGATACAGGGAAAATAGTTATTTAATATCAGAACAAATAATTTCAAAACTTTTTCTGGTTTAACTTTGACATTTATTCCTGATGCTTCCAAATAACTTTAACTTATAATTTAGTTCCCTTTTTCTTAAATGTTTATGTTTTTCTTCAATAAAAATGATATTTTATGTATCAAGGAAATTAATGCTCAGCTGGAAAAACAAATCTATCTCCTTAAAATTACTCCATGGACGGTAATAATCAGAAATTTATAACAACAGACATAAAATCCAAACATAAACCAGCAAGAGACCCAAGAGAGGATTTCCTCAAGAATGAATTATTTTCATAACAGTTGGGGGGCGGGGGGAGAAGAGAGATGTTGATACTATTCTTATCCGGTATGAATCAAATCCACAGGCAATATTTTTAGTAACTAGGCAATGAAATAACTTGGTAGAACTGGAAATATATTTACATTTAAAACAATGGAATTAAAGAAATAAACTCATTAAAATGTGAACCTAAAATAAAGACAAGCAAAAAGAGAAATAAGATGGGAAAGAAAGTAGGAAAAATACTCTACTACTATTCTTACCACCACCAAATAAGAAGAAAAGCGAAATGGACTTTGACAGAATTAAGTAAAAATCAGTCTATACATTAGCAAACTCAGTGCAACTTTCGAAATGCCTACAGTGTGCCACTTGATTGTTGTTTTGATGAAACCTGGAGACTTAACCGATCCAAATGAAGCCAGTGCGACTGCTGTTATTATTGATTTCAATGGAAGCAGGATGGGACCCAGACTATACAAGTGGAGTTCTCTCCATATGTGGCAATTAAAAATGCTCAATAAGTGCACACTAGCCCCAGTGATATAGATAAAATTCCTGCTTGTGTAATTACATTCTTATTAGCTATATCCCTGTGTAATTGTATTTGGAAATAGTACTCTTCATTTCCTGCCCTAAATTATGTGGTGTGTACTGTTAAACAGCTGGTGCATTCTACGCCATAGGTAGGTAGTATTTTACTATTTGGGAGCGAAAGCAATTACCATATGCTTTGAATAAAATTTACATTGTTGCATTAAGGGCCCTATTTTGCTACCTCTATGTTGAATAATACTTAAAGTAGTCTGTTGACATCATGGGTTTCAGAATTGGAATGCATATTGTCATCATTATTTAAAGAAATGAATGTAACAAAATGTCTCTGATTTTTTTTTAATTGATCAATGCTATTTGTAGACATCCTCATCTGCAAATCATCACTCCAATGCAAAATAGCTAAATATAGGGAGGGAGAGACTGCCTGCCAGAGAGACTCTGACTCACATTTATAGTATATTATATACATGGATGCACAAGTGAAGTCAGGAGTGGCTCGGAAAGATGCACTCTAGATCTACCTCCAGAAGTGCCAGAGGATCTGAGGATCTGTTGCAGCTCATGATCTAACCAGGAAGGAAGGGTAACCTGAGGTGTTGAGACACTGGCAAACTGAAGGAGAGCAGCAACTGACAGATCTTTCCACTGAATAGAAGCAGGCAGCACACAGATAAGAGTACCCTTGTCACTTAGGGGCTGCTCTCACTCAACATAAATAATGTTTGAAAAAAACTGTGAGCAGGACCTGGATGATCAGGAGCTCTGGCTGCTCAGTGGGAGACACTAGCCCACCCTGCCACTGCACAAGCTAAGGCTGATGTCCTACAGCTGGTGATGCCAATGACCTAAGATCAGATGTTGGGGATTTAGATGCCCTCTCTGCTGCGTCACTATGAATGGGCTTCCCCTTTGCAAGCTCTTCTTCCCAGTCTCAATTTAACATCCTCAGTAGCTGACTGAGTCCCCCTGAGGGTGAGTAGTCTAGGTGTCCAACTTTAAAAATCAGAATTTTGGACAGCCAGAAAATTTAAAGAAAGTTTAAGGCTAACAACATAATGATAATTGTTGATTGTTAGTGTAGGGAAGCAGCAGATAAGCCAGTCTGTTTCTCAGCAGTATCCCTCAGTGTGTCCAAAGTTCTTATGACCCATACACTATGGTGGAGAGGTAAATAAAAGAAGAGCGATCACAACTAAACTTGTCACAAACAATTATCCTAGTAGCCGGGAAAAAACCAAAACCAACCAAAACCAAAATACAAACATGAAAAATGTTTTAAACACTTTCAAAATCTCAGGTAATTCTTCCTACTCTGATAAATATTTAATGAACCTGAAAACAAGAAATTTTTGACTAGATAAAAACATTCCAGGGCTAAATGTTTTGCCCATTTCTAATCAATATATATTGCTTCTTTTATTTATATTTAAAAACAAATAGAAAAACTGGTGTTATAGCTGTTAGAAGCAGAAAAATACAGATAAGCCAGGGAGAAATGGGGGGGGAGGGAGAAATTCCTATGAACCACCTACCAATACAAGGTAAATTTTGAATCTTCAGTTTCTGCAGCAAATTATTTCAAAATTATTCATCAAAACCAATGCTTTCAACAAAAAACACATTTTTCATGCCAGTTTTCATTTTGGAAAAAAAATTTCTGTTGAAAAAGTAGTTTAACAGAAATTTTTCAGCACCATATATTATCGAGAATACTTACAGATTTTCCCTTGTTAACATTAGTAATGGGCCTTCCCTATTGTTGGCTTGGAATTTCTTTGCCAGTAATTCTCTCAATCCCTCTGTCAAAAAGAGTTTTAGACTAATTACTAATTTCTGTAAGTACCTGGAACCACTCAGTCTCTTGCAAAGTTCCCTGCAAGTAGCAAGATACCACAGAACTACAATTCAAACTGTGTCAGATTCTTCACAGAATAAGCTGTAAGGTTTTATATAAACCATTTCTTTCTAAATAAAAATGATATAGTATATAATTTCCTGGCAGTAACTAAACACAATATTTGTTCTTAATTAAATTAGGCATTAGCTAATTGCTGAAGGTTTATGTTCCTGTTTGTGTTTATTAATTAAATAATGTGTACCATTGCTCTATTTATCCATTTCTCAATGTTTTCCTCTAGCATTGCATGTTTATATTTTAAATGCATATTAGCTTTCATGAAGGATTTTGGAACTACAGTATGGTAGTTTCAGTGACAATCATCATAAAATGATACAGAACATGTTCGCAAAACACATTGAAAGAGGAAATTCAAAACAGCAATACGGGAACAAAATTAGATAACAGAATAGTTCATTAAGCAATGCTCCTGGTAAAGAGATTGGTGAATAAACACTGTTACTATATAACTACACAGAGCTCCCCAGGGCTGCCCAGTGGATTCAGGGGGCCTGAGGCAAAGAAATTTTGGGAGCCCTTTCCATAAAAAAAAGTTGCAATACTATAGAATACTATATTCTTGTAGGGGCCCTTGTGGGGTCCGGGACCTGGGGCAAAGTGCCCCACTTGCCCCATCTCTGGGCAGCCCTGAAGCTCCCCTAGATGGGCAGGGCATTTTGAGTTTACTCACATTAGTCTCATTAATACGAATGGAAGAACAGACACTTCAATCTATGTCAGATAGAAAGAACATACTAATAAGGATGGCCAGAAAACAAAATTCCAAGATGCAAACATTTTTGAGGTTTTGACAGTTTTAGTTCGATATGGATTGAATAATTTTGGGATGGGGGAAGGGAGGAGGGAAGAGAGAGACAGCAAGAGAGCAAGACACCTCAGAATAGTCAGTAGCCCAATGGTAAGGACACTCACCTAAGATGTGAGATACCCACATTTAAATCTCTCCTCAGCCTGACTCAGGGCAGGGAGTGGAGCCTGAGTCTCCTACATCCCTCTTAGGTGAATACTATAAATACCAGGCGAAAGAGTCAGCCTGTCTTTCACTCAGTGTGTCTTGTTGGAGCTGATCCACCACAGCAGAAATAATTAACCATTTACTGGACCAGAAAGAAAAAGAAAGCAAGAGATCAACTCTATAAAGTGGAGACTATGACATTCCTACATCCCAAGGAGTGCTCGAAGAACCCGGCTATTGACTATTCTGGGGTGCGGTCTTTTTGTTTGTTTGTTTTGACCAGATATTCCATTCTGGAAACAGATACATTTCTGCAAAAAATTTTGGTATGGACATATTGGCGTTTTCTGACCAAAAAACCACATTGTGAAAAACTTTTCAACCGGTGCTGCATACAAATTTTCTTAATTTCTTTTTTTTCTAATTACACCGCTACCTCGATATAACGCCACCCAATACAACACGAATTCGGATATAATGTAGTAAAGCAGTGCTCCGGAGGGTCATGGCTGCGCACTCCAAGGGATCAAAGCAAGTTCAATATAAAGCGGTTTCACCTATAATGCCGTAAGATATTTTGGCTCCCAAGGACAGCGTTATATCGAGGTAGAGGTGTAGGTAGATTTCTCAGAATTATAGAGCAATATGTAGCTATTATCACCTTCAGTTATTATTTATTTGTACAGCAATAGCACCTCGGAGCTCCAATCACGGACCAGGGCTGATGATAATCTCCTTAAAAGGTTGCAGACTGTTTTACTTTAGTTCTGGATTTTTCTCACTCTCTAAGATATGTTCATTGCTTGACTGAGCAGCCATAGCCTGTTATTCCATAATGCTTGTTATTCCATAATGCTAACATAGCACACTGGTTTTAACCATCCCTGAGAAATATTTCTTAGTGGGAGCAAAAAGGATACCTGTGCCAACCTCCTTAACAAAACAAAAAAAACCCCCCACCCACATGCATGAGAAGCCACTGTCCTGGAACAACCACTGTCTAGGTAGGAAGTAGGAAGGAAAGCACACTTTTTGCTAACCCCACATTTTGCCTCATTGCTTCCCCTCTAGCCCCAGTGTGCAGTGCCATGAGCTACCTATTTCTCTCACAGAAAGCCCATAGTGGAAGAGTTTCAAAGAAAAACGTGCAGCTCTTCATGGGATGGTGGAAAAAGACAAAGGATGAAGTTTGCTGGGAGACCCCTTTCCTTCCTGCAAGTGGGAGCATGGCAACGTAAGGCAGTAATAATGTGAGGAGGCAAAGAGAGAAATCAAAAGAAACGGGGACTGGGGAAGCCATAAAATGGGAAATAAGGACAGAAAGATGGGAGGACCCTAACAAAGCATTAGAGAAGAGGTAAGGGGATATTGGGTAAGACAAGAGAAAGGGGATATACACTAATAATGCAGTAAAGCTGACAGAAAGCAAACAGTGATATCAAGATGGAAGGAAAGAATGAGAAAAAGAAATAAGGGAAGAGAAAGGAAAAAGGGAAAAACTATAAAAGGTTTTCTCTTTTCCCTACCTTTTTTTTATTTCCCTGGCTGAAAGTGGGGAATCTACTTTAAGTCCAGGTGCAGTCTTTGGGCCAATAGCAGTCCTGAGGTTTAGCTCAAAGGAAAGCCTTAAGTCTTCAAACTGACCATGGGGTGGGTGGCACAACATACTAGCACATTTCAATCAAAACATGAGAATTGGACATGCCAGTTATTCCGAGTCCAGTTTTCCATCTCTTATACTGGTGACATTCTGGCTCCATTGAAGTTAATGGGAAAAGTCCAATTAACTTAAATAGGGCCTGAATTTCACACAGGTAGCAATAGTACTTTATGCCACAAATACTCCCATGATTACTTGTGGAAAAAGGTCCTATTCAGTGAGAGTAAGGATGGCCGGATGAAGCCCTTAATGTATTGGACATCTGTTTCCTGTGATTCACTTGCCCACAGGGCTGCTGAGAGGATATTTTTATTACTGATTTGTGTAATATAATGCACAAGATAACTTTGTGTGTTATAGAAATGTAATAAATGTTAATTTATGGTATATTTTTCTGCGATAAAAAGCACTACAGTCATGGATTATCTATCTATAATAGACCTATTTGTAGCATAATTTTTGGTCCTGTCTACTACTCAACTTTTACTCAAAGTACCTGGGGATGCACGCTCAGTGTTGAGGCCTGTTCTGTAAGACTGCACTTAACGGCCATAATTACATAGCTGTAGATAAATAGTTTTTTTTTTAAAAAATGCTAATGTTTGCCTCTAATGGAAGTACGTGATTTTTAGCAATATGACTCTTTGATAAAAAGGTACTAGACAAAGTAAAAGCTAAGGTTATGGGGGGCCCAGTTCCTCAGTCAGTGCTGATGGATAGAAGGCATATCAAAATGGGAGGTTCTTGATCATCTCTTTTTATTTCATATAATTGTATACAAACAGCTGTTAGTCACTCAATCTGGAAGAGATACAGTTTACCTTTCTAGATTTTGAAGTACTCAATTCATATCTTTCATCTTAAATGAAAAAAAAAAACTTTTGTTGAAATGAAATGGAAACTAGAGAATTTTGTGTAAATCTCCTATGTAGCACAATGTGTGTTTTCACTGATCAGCTCCAAGTTGTCACAAAATGCCAGTGTATGTACGGGTAAGAACAGTAATCACCAATCATAGGGCTGGTCTACACTACGGGGGGAAATCGATCTTAGATACGCAACTTCAGCTATGTGAATAACGTAGCTGAAGTCGAATATCTAAAATCGATTTACTCACTCGTCCTCACCACGCGGGATCGATGTCCGCGGCTCCCCCTGTCGATTCCGGAACTCCGTTGGGGTTGGTGGAGTTCCGGAATCGATATAAGCGCGCTCGGGGATCGATATATCGCGTCTAGATGAGACGCGATATATCGATTCCTGAGCAATCGATTTTAACCCGCCGATACGGCGGGTAGTCTAGACATAGCCTTAGTGAGAGAGCTCACTGCTCCCCCCCAAAATCTGTCTGTTAGTCCTGCAGAAATTGGAAGTATTTCCCTTTAGGATTAAATAATGTTTGGCTCTACATATTTCTTTGGATTAAAATAGACATATAATGATGCAGAGCCAGAATTGAAAGATACCAAAAATGACTTTATTAAAATAATGTAGCTAATATCTTACATTGGCGTAAAATCTGAGAGAATCCACTGAAATTGATGGATTTACTTCAGACTTACACATGAGTAACTGAAAGCAGAATTGGTCTTTCGGTAGTATGTTGGAGGGCTATACCGCTCACCTTTCACAGTGAAACTTGGAAGCCACTAGCCTACAAAATGTAATCCACAGCCTCAGGAGATGTTCTGATAAGGAGCTTTTATTTGTATACCCCCGCCTTCTATTCAAATGGATCCCTAAATGCTTTGCAGATGAGATATACCTGGGAATCCCAAAAGGTACATTTGTAAAAACCACACACAGACCCTAGCTCAGGGAAGTTAAACAACATTGTCCTGCTAAGAGGTGCCACTACCAATATGAGTTTGTTCTAATGCAATTTTTTAAACTTGCTAGGGAATTGTGGGGGCACAGTTCTGTCCAGACATCATACTAACTATCTCTCCTGCTCCCACAGCTGAAATAAACTGTCATAATAAATACAGGGTTTTTAAAATTTACCCTGGGTTCTTTATCATTCAACCAAATACATATTATTTATATTGTGGCAGCACACAAAGGCTTCATGGCCCCATTATGCTGTACAAAAACCTAAGTATCCCCCTGTCCCAAAGAGTTTTGAATCTAATTTAAAACAAGCAGCAACACAGGAATGCAATAAGCAGAGGTGGATTACTGTTTTGTAGGACCCTATGCCCGAGCAAATGGGGGCCCCTCCCTACTCCTTCCACCTGCAGTCCCCCTGCTCCCCCCTCTCCCATGCTCATGCTGGGGAAATGGAGTCAGGGTGCAGGGACTTGCCCTGCTCCACCCATCTGCCCAGTGCTCCTACTGAGGAGTGGGGACTTCCGCTGCTTGCCTGGCATTCCAGCCTGGGAATAGTGTTGGGGTGCAGGGGATTGCCCCACTCCCCTGTATGGGCATTGGGTAGCGGGGTAGAGCAGGGCAAGCCCCAGTACCTCGACCCTGCTCCCCGGCAGGACCGCTGGGCAGGCGGAGCAAGTTGGGGCATGGGGGCGTCCATTTATCCAGGGGCCCCCAATTGGCCAGGGCCCTGTTGGGCCAGTGGCTATTCCGTTACTAGCAATAAGCAACAGGAGAACAGGAAGAAGTTGCAATATATGCATGTGGTTCATAGAATCATAGAATATCAGGGTTGGAAGGGACCTCAGGAGGTCATCTAGTCCAACCCCCTGCTCAAAGGAGGACCAATCCCCAATTAAATCATCCCAGCCAGGGCTTTGTCAAGCCTGACATTAAAAACCTCTAAGGAAGGAGATTCCACCACCTCCCTAGGTAACCCATTCCAGTGCTTCACCACACTCCTAGTGAAAAAGATTTTCCTAATATCCAACATAAACCTACCCCACTGCAACTTGAGACCATTACTACTTGTTCTATCATCAGATACCACTGAGAACAGTCTAGATCCATCCTCTTTGGAACCCCCTTTCAGGTAGTTGAAAGCAGCTATCAAATCCCCCTCATTCTTCTCTTCTGCAGACTGGTTACAGAGGCTAGTGATATGCATGAGATCAGATAGCTTCAGAGAGGTTTAATGTTCACTAAACAAGCATGTAAGAAATCTCTCTTGTACTGTTTCCATGTGTTCTGAGCAGTGATGGACATGTTTTAGTTCTGTTTGCATCCCACCAAGTGCAGCTAAGATCACATTGTTCAGCAAGTAGGTCAGCTGAATTCCTTTCCACCACAATGCAGGGACCTCACTCTCCACTTGGAACATGGAGGATTTTAATGTATATGTTTCATTAGCTCCAAGTGGCATTCCACTCAGAACCGTTTCACCCCTCCGCCCCCATGAATTTAGAAGAGCAAGACACTCATGTGACCAAAGCACTCCACTTCATCACTGGTTTATTAATGTCTTAAGACCAGTTCATGTCCTCTTGGGTAAATATGTACTCAGGCTCATGCTTCTGCCTACCAGATGTGTTTATTTTAAAATCTGGAACATTTCTAATTTAGGTCCAATCCTACAAACACTCAATACCATATTGACTCCAGGGGGACTTTTGCGTGGTCATAAGCACTATGCCTGATAGTAATCATTTGCAGAATTGTGCCCTTGTTTGGTAAAACTATATAATCTTGTGAAATATTTTTTCATGTGACCCTACTTTAAAGTAAAAGGTCTAAAAATATATTCTCCTTTCCTCCCCTCTTCAGCCCTGCTGCAAAATTTGATATCCAGTCCAGACTTTTGGCCTTAAAAATGTAGAGCCAATTCTTCCTTCAGTTACACCTCTGAAATCCCACTGCCTTCAGTGGAACTACATGGGCGAATCTGAGGGCAGAATTTGGTTCATACAATATTGTATATTTTAAAATAAAATGCCTAATCTTTGATGGACCTCTTACTAGCCTCAGGTTCCCATATTTATTTCCATTTTAAATACAGGTAGATGTGAAGTGAACCAAAACCCCAGAAGTAAATATATCAGAAAATATATTTCAGAGCAAATAATTTGATCAGATTACTTCAGAGTGGGGCTAGACTACTCAGCACCAGATCCTCTGAGATAGCGATTGCTCTCTCTGAAATTCTGTGCATCTTCCACTCCTAGGGCCTGCTCCTGCCACCTTTACTCATATTGAATTGGCTCTTACTATACACATTCAATGAGTCTACAGCACTTTTGAAGTGAGATAATACTCAACATGAGAAAAGGTGGGTGAATCAGGCCCCGATTGATTCAAAAGGGAGGTGAGGGTGCTTAAATATATATATTTATATATATATTTATATATATATAATATATCTCTCTCTCTCTCACAGGATGGGGCCCTATGTGACACCAGCCATCTGTGTGTCTGTTAGAAAACACAAATTATATAGAAATATATACAAAAATAAAAGAAATATTGAAACCAAGATGTGTGCATATCAAACTTAAGAATACATCTTCCATTGATGTTAACCTCATCATCCTTGCACTTCTCCCCTCATTCACACCTTCCTCCCATACCATCAAGTTATGGACAGGAGCAGGAACCTTGTCTTATGTATCTTTGTAAGTCTCTTACCACACATGATGCACTAGATAAAATCACAATACCTGTTCGATGCACTCAAACTCAGCTCAGGGACATGATGGATTGGAATGAGAGAGGCAGAGAGAGTAATAAAGTTGCTTTTTTCCATTCATTTTGTGCTTATGCAATTTATTCAGTGCACACATTTATAAAGGTGCCTATCGCTGTGCTAGGAACTTCGAGGGCTTATTTAATATTAACGCATACAATTTACATTGGGATAACACCTTTCATCTGAGAGCCATTTTTACAATGCATACATTCAGCACCACTGAAGCGCAGCCACTTCTGAGGTACAGAGCAGCAGACAGCACACAACAGGGTGCATATTGCTGGCTAGGGTGGAGTGGTGGAGGAAGAGGATGAGGGATTGGAGAAAAGAGAAATGTTGGCCAAAGACACCAAGATAAACACCTATAGTGATGAAGAGCCTTATCAACTCTTATTGTAGTTTAATCAAACTTTTGATGTGGAGAGATAGGACCGCATTCCCAGGACCTCTATTTAAGGCCAAACCATGAAACCCTCCCATAATATACTACACAGAACTCATTTTCTCTGTTTAGAAAGAATGAGATGGGTCTGTTATGTCAGATTTCAAAACTGTGCTTCCACAGGGCCTAGGTATTTTGAATCAGATTCTTAGACCACTATGCCATTTTCTCCATACCAGAGTTTAGCTTTCTAATACATGCTGGATAGTGGAACTGCTCACTAAGGGCCTAGAGAAGCATGGAAAACTATACAACACACTGCAAAAGGAATGCAGGTCTTGCCCATTCCTGTTCAATTTCAACGGCCCCTTTGTGAATGTTTAGGAGTGGGAGGCACTTCTCTGTATCTCACTTTTTTTCCTTTGGATTGTAAGGGTGTTTTGCATTTCACACAGTATTTCTTTTATTAAAATTCTTCTTGCTACCTTAAAATCACTCACATCCTGGCACCCAGGCAGCTTTTGTGTCATTTTTCTTTGTGAATCTTTCTAAAAATAAAATTTACAAGCTTTCGACAGCACAGATAAAAAGGATCATTTTCCTCTCACCCAATTACTCGCATATAAACCTTCTTGTGCTGTTGGGAAATACTTTCATATTGAGTTGAGTCTGTTGTGAAAGCTTTTTTTTATGTTAGATTAATTGATTCATATATGTCATTTCATTATATTCTATCTTATCTTTTACTTAGCTTTCTGGCAACAGAGACTCATAATTCAAACACAATTTTAGCCAAATGAGTAATATCACTTGTAATAGGGTGATATGTAGTTCTCGTTATTGCAATATACACAGTGTCTTTCTTTCATTTTGTGGTGTATTAAGCTAGGTAACTATTATGCCTTTGATTTCCACGTTCACTGGAACTACTCACATAAGTTTTACTTTTTAGGACCATGACCTTAGTTTGTTCCTTTGCACTTTTGACTAGGAGAAGGAGAGGAACATATATTTATTTAAAATACAGCTGTGTGAATGATATCAATATAAATGGACACACCTTAAAATGTTTGGTTCATGTTGGATATGCCCTGAAAGTTTGGCTACTCATAAAAACCATTCAGATAAGGATGTTTGCCCGAGTCACTTGTTACTGGAAATTTGTGCTGGAAGTCTCAGAGGAACAGAGCCAGGCATCACAGTTTTGGTACTGCTGTCTCTAGGTTTGTCTACAATCCAGAATTCCATAAAAATTTAAAATACATTAAAGAAAAAAAAAAAGAAAGAACTATAAAATGCAGTGTTGGGCTGAAAGTTTTAGTCGGTTCTTATTTTATCCACCCCAGTTTGTGCATCTGTGTAAGGGCGGAAGCCTGCAGTAGAGAAAGCCTTTTTCTGTAACAAGTCACATCAATGTGTAAAAAGAGTCAGGATTTTTCTGGTTGTTTGGGGGGAAAAAAGGCATCAGATGGTACTTTATAAATGATTTAAGATGGCTCTGCTTCTCTTAATTCCTTTCAAAATGCAACATTTCTAAATAAAACCTGCATGGACCCTTGAATGAGTGATAGCTTTAGTCAAACATTGTGTACTAACATGTCACAGATCTCTATGAATCAAGCAGATATGACCACCCTGTAAACCAAGCACTTTATGCTCACCATAGAACAGCACTTCATGCTCACCAGAGAGCAGACTACTCAAGAAAGTAGGTTTACAATTACAGAGTGATTTTATATGACAAGGCACTACCTGTTTAAATTACCTGGGATGGCTGAGTGCCAGGATAAAAATGTGCATGTCAAGGATCATAGAATTGCTTAACCAATGCACATTCCAAGGGCCCAATTCTACACCACTTTGCACATTGTACAGTCATTTCTATCTGTATAAAATGAGTGCAAATCAGATATAAAATGCTACCAAATTGGAATAATTTTATTTTATGTCTGCTCCCACTGGTGTAAATGACTGCATGAAGTGAAAGACAGTGGAGATTCAGGCAACACTATGGAATGTAACCCAGTGATATATGTTCTTTTGAATCTGACTGCTATTTTCTATTTCAATGAACATTTTGTTTGGCACTTTTCATACTCGTGTCATATTTTTTATCCTTCCTATTTTATTGATGGAAAATGAAAATGTTAATGCTACTTATCTTGATATGGGCAAATGAAGAACAACTTGACTAAGAAGGTTCTAGTCTGTATCAGTTAAATGATTTCTGCATGTTTGCTTCCAGTTTTAAGCTATGATTGCTTCCTACTAACAGTAGTGGTAAAACAGACATCACTATGCTCTAATCTCACAGTCAACTCAAGCAATCTGATACTGTGAGAGGGCTCTGAATGAAAAAACATTGTACTATGATCTGTAGCTGTATTTGTAAAAATTATACAGTAGGCATCACAGAAATGTATTGAGGTATATAACTTAGCTAGAATGAAAAAAGTATTATTTGTTAATGGTTTCCAAAATTGAGAAAGGTGATTTACATACTGCATAGAAAGACAGGTCTGTACCCCAAAGAGCTTACAATCAAAGTAAGACAATTAACAGAAAAAGGGAAGGGAGGCAAAGGATATAAGGTGGGGTGGGTTTTTTTTATTTGATCCCATGCCTACTTTCCACTTTTTGTTACTCGACCATAGACTTCCACTCCCTCCATTTTTATTGTATTTTTATTAATCCAATCATCCCTTATTTAAAATTTTAACCTTTCTCTATTAACTTAAAAATATTAGATCCATGTGGCCTAGTCCTGTAAAATATTTATTATATAACATATAAGGGCATAATCTTCCAAAAGCATAGGTTACTCGCACATGAATAGACCCATGGATTCACATATGTAAAATTACTTGTGTGCATATGTGTTTCCATTATCTGGCCCTTTTATGGTATGTAATGAAAATACTTAACACTAATGCTAGTTGAATGATGAAAAACAGATTTACAAATACAGTTGTGAATAAATGGCCCAGTCTCATTCTGTTCTTATTCCTGGATGATGATATTTGTTATTTTGTGACTATCTGAATTTCTACTGGGCATTCATGGAAATGCCCAGGGAATCCCAAAAGTTTCACAGATGTCAGTATAAAATGATTATTTAGATCCACACTGGTAGTGCACTATTCACTATTTATTGTTCGCTAAATAATTTCAAGTACCAGAAGAAATATCATGTGACTTGAGTGATCAGTCATGTACTGTTGTCCAAACTTTTTAGTGAATGCTTTCATGGAAATCAGGGTTAATTTGTGACTGTTTTGCAAACAGAAAGAAAGAACTAAAACCACAGTAAACAATTCAACCAGGTCTACTTAAAACTTATACACAGGAACTCTTTATATTTTCAATATTGCCAACCCAAAGGTCTCAAATAGTGTCAGCACTCTCCAATTTTTTTTAAAAACATTACATTATTTTTATATGCCTTTTGGTTACACTTGGGTCATATTTTTTGCAACCATGAGGGCTAGAAACTTACTTTGAAAACAAAGAAGGTGGAAACTCTCATGCAATCACTTGCTAGGACTTTATGTATAAAACCTAAATATTACAGAAGCTATAAAAATCATGAGAGTAGGCAACACTGATTTTTCAAAGTATTATTCAAACATTACACCACTAGGAGGGAGATAAATATTGTTTTCATCATTTAACAGCACACAAAATTTCAGAAGAGCTGGCAATAAAACTCAGAAGTTTGTCTTGCTTCTCTGAGTTCAGTTCACTGGACAATTCTTCTTTCCTGTACATATAAGACTAGTATCAGCAGTTACACCAGCTAGGGCTGCATCTTCAAAATTCACCCCATCACATATACTCAGATCACCAAAATATCATCCACATTCTTGTAATCCACTATAACCCCTGGCTCTCTTTCAGCAGTACTACCACCTAGCCAGTTACTCCCCATTTTGTAGTGGTGCTTTTGCTTTTTCCTTACTAAGTGAAGTCCTTTGCAACTTGTTTTTACTGAATTTTATCTCGTAGAATTTAGACCAATTCTCCAACTTGTCACAGTCCTTTGGAATTTTAATCCTGACCTCCAAAGTATTTGCAACCTGTCCCAGCTTGGTTTCCTCTGCAAATTTTATAAACACACTCTCAACTGCTTTACCCAAGTAATTAAAGAAAATATTGAGTAGTACTGGACCCACAGCTGTTACCTGTGGGACGCTACTAGATATGCCCTACCATTTGGACAGAGAACTATTCTTGGAGTACAGTCGTTCAACAAGTTGTGCACCCACCTTATAGTAAATTCATTTAGAACATACACCTTTACCCCAATATAACGCTGTCCTCGGGAGCCAAAAAATCTTACTGCATTATAGGTGAAACCACGTTATATAGAACTTGCTTTGATCTGCCGGAGGGTGCAGCTTTACCACGTTATAGCTGAATTCATGTTATATCCAGTCATGTTATATCAGGGTAGAGGTGTACTTCTCTAGCTTGTTTATGAGAATGTCATGTGGGACAAGAATAGCACTTTCCGCCTCAAACACTTGAATCTTTCACCAGCAGAAGTTAGTTCAATAAAAGATATTACCTTACCCACCTTGTCTTTCTAGTGTGGGACTGTGTGAAAAGCCTTACTAAAAATCAAGATATATCATGCCTACTGCTTCTGCCGTTCACTAGGCCAGTAACCCTGCCAAAGAAGAAAAGTAGTTTGGTTTGGAGCTTCTGTTTTTCCCCCTGAAATTAAACCTTCCCCCCCACAAAGGAAGTTTAAATGGAGAAAATTGTTTAATGAACCCTCACATGTAGTAAAAAATTAGGTCTACATGTTCTGTGAAACCTCAAAATACCAGCAGATTGTTCTATCCCTAATACAACCATACTTCTCAATCACTTACTTCATCATTGGGCTGTTCCAATATTGCAAGTCTGCTGTAAGCCTGGCACTGATTTTTGCATCAACATAATAGCTCTCAACCAAATTAAATGCATAACAAATATATCATTGTAAATTGTATCATTATTCTCTTAAATAAAATCCAGTGGACTGAAAATCCATGGAGTCAGTCCCACTAGCTATTTGGTAACCGGTGAGCAGATCTGCATTTACTTAGTGTATACTTAAGTATATTTCCCCAGTTTTTATAAAAAAGCAGTAACGTTATTTTTACAAGCCATTAAAACACCCCCCCCCCACATACACACCATTACCCTTTGTTCAACTTGGCTTCAGGTCCTGTTTAGGACTCATCTCCTGGGCTGTCAAGGCCTAGAAAGGAACGCCAAGGATCCAGCAGAGCTGCCCAGAGGGAGGGCAAGAGGGGCAATTTGCCCCAGGCCCTGCAGGGGCCCCCATGAGAGTTTTTCGGGGCTCCTGGAGTGGGATCCTTCACTCGCTCTGGGAGCCCCGGCAAACTCTCGCAGGGCCCGGGCCTCCGGAGCTTCTTCCTCTCCAGGTGCGGAAGGACCCCTCGCCACCAAATTACTGCTGAAGTGGGGGTCCCCCACAACCTAAGACCCCAGGATCCAGGTGGCCCTGGGATCCAGTCCTGTTGAAGTAAAAGGAATTACTTGCATGACTAAGGGATACTCATAAGTAAATGTTTGCAGACCCAGGCCCCTGTCACCATGTGCCATTCTGCAGGTACTACTTCAGCTGAGTAAAGAGAGAAACTTGAAGATCAGTGTATGGTCAGCTACACCAGCACAGTGGCTACAAACCAGAATCCCCAATTACTCTTCTTGCATTGAGGGAATATTCTGGGCCCAGAGTATTTCCCAGGTGCACATCAGGGACAGGTGGTCCTAGCTGTTCTACAAGCTGGTCCCTGGCAGCCGGAGGATTGGGAAGGCACAAGCCATCATCATTCCATACCTACACTGGTGCAGGAATGAGTCCACCAGTAAGGATACACATACACCAAAACCCAATTATTTCCTCTATTTCTCCTCCATGAGCCCTTGTTGGATCATTACATTAGTACTAATGGTTGGAAATAAATGGCAATTTTTTTTTCAGAAAGGCTAAATGAAAATGCTCAGCATTTCTTATTTATTGATAATAAATAGGCTTGATAGCTATTGATATAAACCAGTAGGGAAAGGCTGAGTTTAACCAGCACACTCTGTGATGTCAAAGTTATAAATCATACAGGGGAGTCTCATGTTATGCAACATCCCACAAACTGAAGCACTAGCCATTTTTTAAAAAGTAATAAAGTTAAAGGGTAAGTAGGTTACTTATCACTTTACAGCACTCAGACTTCAGCTTGTACAACACTTAAAAATGCACAGATGGACTTTGGAGTCTTTAAAATCAATTTGTAATTTCAGAGCTGAAGTTATACACATAAGCCAGAAAGCAATGCAGTCTTTCGAATAAGACTTTGAAGCCACTTTAAGTAAAACAGAGGCATTTGGTATCATTACAGAATTGTACTTGGAAAGATGAAATGCTGCAAAACATTTCAACATGGTGCCAAAGCTAAAAGTGTAGCCTAGGGCTCAGACATTTTGGGACTGAACTTTTATAATGAACTCAGTCACCAGGTATATACTGACTCAGAAGGAGTTGCATGAAGGCGACATCCAAAAGCCAGCTCCTAAATTGTTATTAAACATGTTTTCTCTCTTAACCAACTTTGAAGTTAGTCCATGAAAATTATTTATCAGAGATTTAAACTATAAGCAGAAAGCTTTAGGTATCATTTTTGCAATCTTATTTTTTTCATTATATTCTTTTTATACATGTATGAAGACTGGTCCCTGCACAAAAGAGCTTCCAATTTATAGGCCAAATTTTGTGTGCCTTATTGACATGAGTAATCCTTTTTATTTCAATTTTGTGTAAATAGGGTGAGGAGAAATGGACTGTAGGTGATCCAACCCTATTGCATGAGGTTCTCT
Organism: Chelonoidis abingdonii; assembly: GCF_003597395.2. NCBI lineage: Eukaryota > Metazoa > Chordata > Testudines > Testudinidae > Chelonoidis > Chelonoidis abingdonii. The sequence goes on from NC_133773.1 coordinate 29,584,175, forward strand.
TGTGCACATTGACATCTCACTGCTTTGGGCCATAAGGAGGAAATGAGCCAACAAGAGATGGGAAGGAGGTTTCAATATTCTTGTTTAAATTTTAATCATTGACTATTTAGTCTCTTTTCATTGTGAGTGAAAGGTTAGAACAGTGTTGTTTTAAGTGGAACAATCTATTGTTTCCCCCACTATATCATACTACTTGTTAGACACTCTGCACTCTTTTCCATGTAGGTGCTGTTCTGCTTGCTTAACATTTTACCTAGGCCAGCTGAAGTTCCCAGACTCCCAGCTCCTTTGAGTGTTTCCAGTTTGGGAAGAAGAGCCTGTGAAAAGTCAGTCCCTTTCTTCTCCTCGGGTGGTGAAGGGGGAGGAGGAGAAAGTGGAGAGAGGTGTGCTGAGAAAGTCTAACCCCCCTCCACTCTATCATCTTGCTTGTCCTCTACAATAAAACAGGATGGGGAGAAGAGGGGATCCGAGTACTTGAAGACTTGGATAGGGGGATTTGGCAAAAGATGTCCCATGTCGGTGGTGTTTGAGATATTTAAATTAGTTATCTCATTTCAGCCATTATTATACTTTGATTTGATACACTTTATTCTGGTGCTAATAAATTTAAGGAGGCAGGGAACACCCCCTCCCCCCACAAGAATCCCCACCCCAAAATCAAAAACCCTGAACAAACCATAGAAGTGACTTACAAAATGCATGGGGCCTGATTCCCCACTGCCTTGTACCTTGTGTAATCACTTATACTTGTGCCATTCAGCTGTAAAGTGCTACTGTACTGGAATGGTTTGTGAGATGTCAGAGGCAGGGTGCATTCTGAAGAGAAGAGAGGGCATAGGTCAGATGCAGACCTTTCAGAAGGGGAATTATGTGAAGTGGATGTATGTCTCAAGAGGGTGACAACTAGGGTGTCTTTCATAAGCCAACCAAGGAGCCTTCCTTCAAACATTTCTTAAATCAGAGGCTGGTAGTACTCAATACCTCATGTGCATCTTGTCACTTTTATGTGCCCCACCTTTAAAAAAAAATCTGATTGCTTGTCAGTTTACTTTTCTGTGTTGCTTTTTTCCTCCTGCTCCCCCAGTCTCATATGCTACATACAGAAGTTCTTGTGAACACTGCTGAGAGCCTATCCTTCCATATGCTATTTTTAAGCTAGTGAAATGTTTAAGGACAGATATTCCTTTTCAAGGTTTACAGATTTTTGAGACTGAATTTATATATTTCAATGACCATTTTGCAACACAGATGGAAAACATTTATAAAACACATTGCTGTCCAGCTATTCACTCTCTTATTGTATCTACAATTTCAGTGCTTTGCCAGTTGTGTATCTGCAAAGAATCTCTCTGCTGTTCCATTAAGAAGTTTGCTTCTGAAGTCTCGATGGAGTATGGGTCAAACTGTGGGGTTTTATTTCTCTGTACATTTTAGGACCAGCATTATTGAGTGTACTGCTTATTCTCATGGCACTGAAGCCAAAGTAACCACTAACCCTTGGAAGTAGGCATTCACAGGACTGGGCCTTTACTTTATGAAGCATGGTTGCTTTAGAGTAGACATGAGATAATTGGCTGGTAGAAAAAATTTCCAGTTTTTCTCCCAGAGGTAATAGGGATTAATGTAAGTCATTCATGGTTTTGGTTGCATATCTTGGACCAAATGCATTTCTGGTGTAACTCCACTGAAGTCATTGAAGCTGCAGCAGAGTTAAATATTTCCCCTCTCTTTTTACGAGCTCTACTGTGAGCACCTCACTCACACCTTTTCAAACATCCACTGCCTCCCTCACTCTTTCAATGTTCTCTAGCACATCATCTTTTCAGTACCTGTCTTTTAGACCTTAGGGACAATGACTCATGTATATGTTAGAAGATGTGTGGGAACTCCATCTCCTTACAGTATAACTTGAATAGAATCATTAAGGTGTAATGCTGTGGACAATAAAGTCACACTAAAGTATACTTACTAAGGACGACCAAGTTACCATTATTTCTGGTGTAACTTTCAGTGTCCATAAAATTGTTTATTAAGTATGCCATTAAAATTCTGCACTGATCTCATCTAGTAAAGTAAGAATTTCTTGGGTTATAGGCCCTTATTCCATTTCATATGAAAAATCTGGAACAATCTTTTTTTTGTTTGCAAGTTTGACAAATCAAAATAAAAAGGTTAAGAAGTAAGCAAAATATTGAGGAAAGCCTTCCTAGCAAATGCTACTTCTGAATATTGAAGATCAGATCTGTGTGAAATATCTTCATTGAAACTTGAACAACCATAGTATAAGTCACAAGTCTGTGTTCATAAACCTTAGCCAATATTCTGGAGAAGTTCATGAGACAATGAGATTATTCATGCAGCCACCTTCCAATTAGTCCTGCCTTCAGCAGCTAACTAAGCCCAAGGACTCCTCTCCTGTAGAATGTTCTGCTTAGAAGATCAAGTTCTGTGAACTTAAACCCTCATGTCAGATGGCAGAGGCTGGCTCACTTCCAACCATTATGGAGCAAACCTCAGTTCTCAGTATACAAAGTATCTTTTGAACTGAACTCTGAAGGGTTTACATATCTTTACTTTGTAACAACACACAGAAAGCAGAAAGATAATGACCACAGTCACATGAAAGTAAATCCAGAGTAACTTCATTCAGTCCAGTTAAACTACCAGGTTTACATTGGTATAACGAAGATCAGAGGTTTCCATTCTCATCTCTGCTCTGTCTCCTTTATGCCACTTTTGTACTGTAAGGATGGAGAAAGAATGGTCTGGTAGGTAGGGGACTGGGTTTAGACTCAGTAGGCCTATGGTCAATTTCCAACATAGCCACAAGCATCCTGTGTGACCAATGGCAGGTCATTTAACCTATGTAACAGTTTCCCCAACTGTAAAATGGGGATGGCACTGCCCTACCTCACACAGGCACTGTGATTAATTAATGAATGTAAGGTGCTCCTGTGCAATGAGGGCCATAAAAGTAGCTAGACAGCTACAAAGGAGATTTGAAGCAGATCTATAACAAATACATCCTTTGTAAAGGTCCTCCTCATGGACACTGGGCTGGCAGAGCAGTAGGGAATATGCTGAAGGTAAAGAGAGGGAGGGTGTGTCTAAGGGGGTAGAGCTGATCAAAAGATAGGGATTTCTCTCCCATAGAAAAATTTGGCACCTCCCAACCCCTCCATTCCCCCCCCCAACAGACACATTTTCACCTAAATTTTTATTTTTGAGGGTGGTGGAAATTTGAATACCAAAATTTTGACTCCTAACCAAAATATTTCAGTTTGTGGACATTGTGTTTTTTCCACAAAACCCCAACATTTTTCCAAAGAAAGCACTTTTAAATCAAAAACTTCATGGGGGTGGGGGGCAACTTTCCCTTAAAAACTAATCCTGGTGGAAATTTTTCAACAAGCCCCTATTCTGGGCCAGTGAAGAAGTTCATACATGGTTGTAGAAAGCTGCCATAAATTAGAACAGGCCTGGAGAGTTTAATTGGTTTTGGGGACAGGAGAGGGCCTAGAATCTGGTAGGCTCAAAAATGGCTTAAAAACAGTCTTGGCCTCTTACCTCCACCATTCAGAAACAGGGTCACCATCTTGTTAGTTCTCTCTTCATTTAAATGAAGACAATTTCTCTCACTGATGCAGTCACATTAAGTAAAGTTATTGAACTAGATTCTGAACTTATTTACTGTGGAGTAAATTAGAAGTAACTCTATTGAATTCAGCATAGTTACTCTCGATTTAAACAAGTGTAATGGAGAGCAGAATTTGGTCCACTGAGAAGAATATTATTAAATGCATATATTATAACACTGTATTAATAAAAGCTTATATTCTTCATGATTCTAAATATACACAGACATTTCCCAAATGGCCATGTCTTTAATCCGTGCATGAAAGGCCTCAATGAACCTCAGTAGGCACAGTTGATTTACAAAATGCAGGGTGCATTTTCAAAGACAAGAGAGATATTTAGATAAGTTCTTGTTTAAATGAAAGAATGAATTATAAATTATCTCCATTCACATTGAGGGCTGTAGAGCTGCATTCTCTTACCATGAGTCACTAAAGTGGACCTTTGCCATTGGCTGGAATCCATGAGTTTCCCCATGTTGTAAACAGCATTTCAGTGATATATATATCAGAACCAGGTTGTTTAAAACTTTAGATGAAGATTTTTCTTATACACTTTGGTTTGAAGGTATAAACAACTGCTCACAGAATTTATGCTATTTGTATTCAAAACGCAGGAGGATCTCTTTCACTGATTCAATAGTAACCAAATTCAATTTTATATCCCCTCTTTTGGGTTACGTGGTTTTACTACAACTTGAAGAAAAACGCAGAGCAGGCTCTGTTTGGATAGAACAGAGTGTTTTGAAAATTTTCTATAAGATAGTTCAATATAACTAAATTATCTTATAATGTTACTCAATAGCAAAGCAATTGACAGTCCTGTAATTTCCAGATAGATACTTAAAGACCCACAGAGATCACTATCTAAGACACTAAATTAGTTATAACAGCAGGAAAATCAGACTTTGTTTTCTTTGTGTACATTGAGCTTGCAGTATGTATAACATAGGGTCATGCCTTGGGGCAGTATTTCCCGAAGTTTGGGAGGAACAAAGGGCTAGCTGTGGGACATGAAACACTTCTCAGTTGCTCTCTGGAATCTCAGTTTTCATTTAAAACGCCTCTAAATGTATTGAAAACTTCCAAAACATGTAGCAACTGTAACTGACAGAAAGGCATCTGCTTGAGTTTGCAAAGAGCCTGAAACAACAGCTGGGATCATTTCAATGGGTGCTAACTCAGATGCAAATCATGATACTTAAATGTCAACACTATTAACTATTTTCCTGCTCGTGAAAGCATATGAGAAAAGAGAGGGTGTATTATATTATGAAGATGCACACCAGTGTTTCACAGAGTAGGAAAGGGAAGAGAGGAAAAAAGGACTAGCTGAGAGGAAGTGCTGAAGATTTATACAGTAAGGTGTGTAGGCTTTTAAATACATCTCAGAGGTGCAGTTGTGTAGTACCATTGTTATTTGGGTTTTTTTTGGTTTTTTTTTGGAACTGGGCTTAAATTTCCGAAGTTAGGGAAACAGTGTCTTAGGAAATGTGACAAAGGAAAGGTACAATATCAAAGTTCTTTATTCCAGTACTACAAAATCATTTTGCTGTTGATTTGATAAAGCATCTGCCTGGGCATACTTTATAGCATCAGCAACTATTTCACCTTTTCCTTGGTAGATCGTCTAAGAGCAAAATCCCACCTTAACTCATCAAAGGCACTTGAGGGTCAAGAGTAGGGTGGGGAGAGGCAGGTACAGGCAAGGTGGTAAGGACAAAGTGGAGGATTCAATAACCAGCCTATCCTACTACCTAAAGCTGAGTTGATGCAGGTGTGCCTACAACATGCTCCAGAGCACTCCTTTTTCCTAATCCCAGTCAAGCAATCTGTGCCCTCCATTAGTACCTGCTGTTTACCTCAGCATTTGCTCAGAAGACTGAAGTCCTGATCACACCCTAGACTGCTGGAAAATATCCCTTGAGGCATGGAATGCCTGTATGAGCTTTCCTTGTAGTGCTTAGGAAAATGCCAAGAGCGTACCCTACACTGCTTTAGTGTGGAGGCAGCAGTGTCAAGGGAAAGAAGCAAAGAGGTTTTCAATCTCTCTTTACCTCTGAAGTCCCACACAACACAAGGCCAGAAGTGCTGGTACTGAGCATTTTTGAAGATCTGTCCTCTCCCTCGTTTCTTTGTTGGTATTTTGTTAGCAGTTCGTGGCACAAGCTGTTTGTTACAGAAGTATCCTAGTAATCGACAATCCTCCCCACTGAGTACTTCAAACTTCTCCTTCTTTCCAATAGAGTCAAGGCTTGAGCCTGCAAGGTGTTGCAATAACGGACCAAGGTGGTCTTCTGGTCAATATTGTGTGAGAATACAGCTCATATGAGATGTTATGGTCAAAGTCCTCCTCGAGTTAATTTTCATCTATCTGTTTGAGATCACTATTTACTCTTCGTATTTCAGTAGAACCTATAGCACCAGCTGTACTAGGCATTATACAAATACAAAGAAATAGCTAGTCCCTGCCCTGAAGTTCCTACAATCTAAAGATGACAATGCAGACCATGGGGTGGAGGGGGAAACAAGCTCACATAGTAGGTCATAAGAACATAAGAACGGCCATACCGGGTCAGACCAAAGGTCCATCTAGCCCTGTATCTGTCTACTGACAGTGGCCAATGCCAGGTGCCCCAGAGGGAGTGAACAGAACAGGTAATGATCAAGTGATCTCTCTCCTGCCATCCATCTCCATCCTCTGATGAACAGAGGTTAGGGACACCATTCTTTATCATTCCTGGCTAATAGCCATTTATGGACTTAGCCACCATGAATTTATCCAGTTCCCTTTTAAACATTGTTATAATCCCAGCCTTCACAAGCTAGGAATAGAACTGCTGCTAAACCTTTTAAGGAGCAGTTGGGCCGCCACATAGCCATTCTGAAATCATCATAGAACATACATCCTGTCTGGTACACTGGTCAGCACTGAGGGTGTGTTTTGCCTGACACCTACCTGGCATGCTAGACAGCAGCAAAACTATTAACACACTTTCCCAAAATAAATGCTCTGGAAAGAAGTTTTCTGGTGAAACTCAATGCTGGACATTAGGGATGAGCAGCTGCTGCATTAGAGTCTCTTTCAGGTGGGCCCTGAATCCAGTGTAGGTCTCTCTTATCCCAAGCGGTTCAGTAACTTGAAGGCATCCTCTACACAGCTGACACAAGAACAGAATTAATCAGACAGTTCTTTCATCTGTTGCAGGTAGCCACAACTAAATCCCAAGCCTGATTCCTGTGTCTGCCTGACAGAGATGTATCTATTTCAGTTACTATATTACTTGTCTGCATTTTATATGAAATCCTTACAAAGACATTGGAACTCAAACAACCCAATTAAGCAGCACTTTCTGGAAATTAACCTTGACTGTACAGAAGATGGCAACAAGTCACAAGATGTTGACCAAAAAGCACAAAATTAAATAATGTTGCAAAATACTATGAATACAGGATTTATCAGAATTGCTTTGTTAAGCAAGCCAGGTGGAAGTGGTGAGAGTGAGAAGGGTGAGGGAACATTAATTTAAAACAAAGACTCTTGTTTGAAAAAAGGTCAAACGCATAATTTTCTCTGGTGATTATTGTTAGCGTAGTTCTTCCTGCAAGAAAGTATACCTAGCTGAAGCTGTAAAAGCAGCAGCAGATAAAGCAGAGTGCTCACAACTTAGCAACAGCTTTAAAAGTATTGTCAATAAATGCTACAGTTTGAAATGGGGCCAAGTGATAGTACGTGATAATACTGCACAATTGAAGCAGCACTTCAGTATCTAATCTTGGGATTACAGCAGATCTGGAGGTTCACACTATTGAAACCATGTCAGGACTGAATTTATAGTTCTCCTTTGTTGATATAAATAACAGCTACAGATTAGTGGAGGCAAACTATGATACAGTCTAGCAAAAAAATGCCTATCTTACAGCCATGGAAACTTTCTTTGATTTTGGATGAAAAAGTAAGAAAAGTCTCAGCCGCAAAAGATGCTGAAGCATCTGTTTTCCACTATCACCATGTTTATAGAAATGTTTCCAAAGATCCAGTTCCTTGATATTTTGGCTGTTGGTAAATTGACATAAGAAAGCCCTGGCTACCAACCAAACTTTTGCCAGAGACAAACACACACAGGGTTTTACATCACACAGCCCTACACACACACACCTTGTTTGACACACACACACCATACCCTTCAGTCACTGGATTGAAAATAATTAGCATAAATGATGAGACTCTAAAAAACTGATAAAAATCACACACAATTCATTAGTGGCAATCTTCCAGAAGGGCCTTATTATTTTACAAACGCCTGAAAGACGAAAGCCACTGTAGTGTGGGGGAGGGGTGAATGAACAAATTGGAAACAGCAGCTTAAAGAAAAGGGGGGAATGCCATTTTGGCAAGTAATCTTTTAAAAACTGTTTCTCAAGTTGTGCCTAGAAGCTGTCCAAGCTACAGCCAAATCATAACATTAGGTCTGATTCACCAGCCACTCACTGTTATTCTTGGTTAATATCATGTGTATAATGTATCTGGTGTGGTTACCGTTTTTCCAGCAGCTGCAGGAATCTTTTATATTTGGCAGAAAGTGTTTTGAGGGGAATACAACCCTCCTCCCCCACAGTAACATTTAACTTCCAAAAGGGGAACTACATAAAAATGAGGAAGCTAGTTAAATGTCAATTAAAAGGAACAATCATAAAAGTGAAATGCCTGCAAGCTGCTCGGAAACTTTTTAAAAGTATCATAATAGATGCTCAAACTAAATATATACCCCCAAAATAAAAAATAAATAGCTAAATAATAATAAAATAATAATAATAAAAGTAAGGCTCAAAATGAAAGAAAAACACACCACTATGACCAAACAGACATCTTTTAAAAACTGGAAGTCAAGGCTACTGAAGAAAATAGAAAAACAACAAATTCTGGAGAGTCAAGTGTAATGAGGCAGGCCAAAAAAGAATTTGAAGAGCAACTAGTAAAAGACACAAAAACAAACAGCAAAATATTTTTGTGTACATCAGAAGCAGGAATCCTGCCAAATAATCATGGGACCATTGGATGACTGAGGTGCTAAAGAAGCACTCAAAACAGACAAGGTCATTGCGGAGAAGCTAAATTAATTTTTTGCTTTGGTCTTCACTGCAGGTGACAAATCTGAGCAATTGTCCCATACTGAGGTAGAAGAGCACAGAAAAGGTCAACAAAACTGATTAGGGGCATGGAACAGCTTCCTTATGAGGAGAGATTAAACAGACTAGGACTGTTCGCCTTAGAAAAGAGATGACTAAGGGGGGATATGATAGAGGGCTATAAAATCATGAATGGTGTGGAGAAACTGAATAGGGAAGTGTTATTTAAAACTTCAAATAACACAAGAAACAGGGGTCACCCAATGAAATTAATAGGCAGTAGATTTTTTTTTTTAAAAAAGGAAATACTTCACACTATGCACAGTCAACCTGTGGAACTCGTTGCCAGGGGATGTTGTGAAGGCCAAAAGTATAACTGGGTTCAAAAAATAATGTTAACTTCATGGAGGATAGGGCCATCAATGGCTTTTAGCCAAGAGGGTCAGTGATGCAGCCCCATGCTTTGCGTATCCCTAAAGCTCCAACTGCCAGAAGCTTGGATTGGATAACCGGGGATGGATCACTCAATAAATTGCCCTGTTCTGTTCATTCCCTTTGAAGCACTGTCAGAAGACAGGATATTGAGCTAGATGGACCATTGATCTGATCCAGTATGGCCAGTCTTATGTTCTTACATTTACAGATTTTGTTTTATTGCTGCATTTGCATGGAAATTTCAAAATGAAAAGTATTGCCATAGAACATGGTTCCTTTTTTAGCCTGATTGACAGATGCATCTGCTTTGGCAAGAAGAAAGCTCAACTCCATTACATCCATAATCCTTCCATACGACATTGTTACACAGGGGATATATCATTTCATATCATTTCTGTCAGGGGAATAGGTTGCCATTCTACATTGACAAGTACGGTTGGTGATGAGCAGAAAAGAGTTTAGTTGTTATTTAAAATGCCTTTCCATCAAATGATAACAAGTCTTATTACAAGACACTTCAGGCTAAATTTTGCATTGCTCTGAAGCATGTGCAGACAGCTACACCAGTGCAAAAACCATCAAAGCATTGAGAATGGGGGAAGTTTCCTTATGGGGGGCACAACACTCACCTATTGTCCTGGAAAGACCCTAGATTATGGACTTCCACATTATGACCTTCTTAGGTACAGAAGTTATTTTAGATGATTTTGAGAGATGTTTGTTAGTTTTATCTTTCTCTCCCTCTGAGCCCTGTCCAGTTGGAGTTGTGGTAACTAGAGCATCTTGTTTTCAAAAGGTGGAATATGAAAAATAGTCACTAAACACTTTTAAGAACAAAACTCTCTAAAATATTCCTACAGTCATTTTTCTGTAACATATGTGGCATATACAAAATGCATGCTTACATGCTTATCTGGTCTGGTGTAAAGGTTTTATCAGCATGCATTGTGGATGCCCTGCATAACTCTCTTGTGGCTTCATTGCTGACTGATGCCATAGTTTCAAATTCACATTGAATAAAGCCTTTATATCACACCATATCAATATGTATTCCATAGTCAAGCCTACCCTCATGCATAGCTCGAAATCCTGCCCTCTCCTTTGTGGGCAACTTAATATCTTTGATGTTGCAGCCTATCTCCACAATGTTGGGTGCACTAGAAATGCAGAGACAGGTAAATGAAATTGAGTACCAGGGAAATGACACAGTTAGATACAATTGTTTGGTGCTCTTGTACCACATAGAAAATTAATGACGACCAGTCAAATATTCTTTTTTTCACTGTGAATGTTTTGCCAAGGAATGATCTCCCTGAGGTATTATTTTTAATCCTCACTTTTAAGTGGCTCCTTAACAAAGGGCATTGTGTTCCCTTCATTCTGTCCATGTAAATCTCCAAGCTAATGGAGAAACAATCAGAGATTTAGTTCTTTGTCTGGCTGTATAAGAGAGGAGGGCTTTCAAAAGGACACATTTCTTTCATTTGTGAGAAATTAAATCCAGGTTTAAAGCTCTTCTCTAGCCCACTACTGTTTGCTTTCTTTGGAGGGAAGCTGCAGCAGTGCCAGGCCCTGGGAAGCATCACTACATGTGTTGGCAATCTTGCAAAGTGAATGTAGAGCCCCTCAGATTCAATATTGGGATATTTATTAAGAGCAAATCTTGCCTGAAGCTCTTTATGGGGGTCTAAGCTAAGCTACTGGCAGTCTCTTCTTGGGTCAGTTTCCTGTTGTTTATCCCTGGTGATGTTTAGAGCACTGCTAATCCCCTTCCTGGGGCATCCCACTGAGATACAAGTCATATTATTAACAGTTAGTAGTTTTGACCATGATGTCCAACAGGGACGTGCAATTTGGTTCCTGGAATCTTCTGTATTGCTTTTAATTTAGACAAATCACTCCTGGCTGGAGAGAATAAAGGAAAGATGAAATGGGAGCGAGGTTTTCTCTGGTAGCTTTTTTGTATGACCTTTAGTCCCCTGCATTTTTCTGATACACTTATTTCATTAAAGTCAATGGGGCTGCATGGGTGTATTTTAGGATGGAGTTTGTCCCCTTACACATGCTCTAAATGGGGTCTGTAATCAATATGATTAAAAAAAAAATTAATGGAGTTATGCCAATTTACAAGAGCCGGAAATCAGGCCCATGCCTGCTATTACATGTTTCTAAACCTTAGTGGGTCAGCCTCAGCCTCCATTTGTATCAATAACTTTTGTAAAATCTGCCTATTTCTTCAGTCAGGTTTTGAGTTTCAATCGCTACAACATAATTTAATTGGGAGGGGAGGGGATCTAGCAAATACAGTAGGGAAATGGGAGTCAAGACGTAAGTTCCATTTCTAGCTCTGCCACTGACTATCCTTGACAGTCCCATGGCTTTTTCAAGCCTCACTTTACTCATCTGTAAAATGGGTATAATAATATTGGCCTTCCTCAGAGACTTAGGGCTATAGTGAGCCTTCAGGCTCAGCCCTGAATAAAGAGCAGTGCTCCATACCAGGACCAGCTGGTGTCACAACTGTATCCCTGCTCTCCTCTTGCTCTCAGGGTAAAGCAAATTACTGCAGTCCTTGATAAGATGAAGCTTATTTCCCCACCATCTACTCTGGCCAGCTAGTAAGTGAGGATAGTGCTAAGACTCCTTTCTTTCTTTCTCTGTCCATTCACTTCAGGGTGGAGTAATCAAAGTGAATCAGCTAATGTTTTAACTTTATCCAAATTTACCCAAGATTGCTGAATATATCCTGTACATCTACATATGCTGTTTTTTCCAGTTTCTTACATGCTTTGATGCAAGAACTATGCAGTGCAATAGTTAACAATATTGACATTTAAAGTATCATATTTGGTATCTGAGATAGCTCACTCTGAAATGACAGGAGCAGTTCACACCTCAAGGCTATTATTTCAGGCTGTTTGCAAACTCAGGCAAACATCGGCACTAGTTGATCTTTAAAACAGGAAATGAGACTCAGTGGAGGCTCCCTCAGATATGGACTAGTCTCAGAGTTTCTTACCTTTACTAGTCCCAGAGGGCATTCCCTACAGTAACCTAATGAAAACAATAGGGCCAAATCCTTAGCTGGTGTATATCAACATAACTCCATTGAAAAAAATTAGTGGAACTACCAGCTAGGGTCAGGGGTGCTGAAACACGGGGTGGGGGAGGAATGGGGAGGATGCCCCTTGTCTTTTTACTGGCAGTATGGATAAGTGACAGGGGAGTGGGGTCTCGGGGGGAAGAGGCAGTACAGGGGGTGGGACTACAGTTTGGGTGCCGGTGGCAATCCCGTGTTAAGAAGCTTCTACTACCCCTGGCTAGGGTTCTGATTCTATGAGTGCAAGGTATTTGTGTCTACTCTAAATAAGTCATTCCTGGCTCCATAACAATTGGTCTCACAATTCCTCTTTAGTTCTTGTTTATGCTATTCAGCAAAGTTCAGCATGAAAGAGAACATTCTACTTCCATTTTTATAAGTGTATGTGGAATCAAGAGGGTAAGGATACAGGCAGGCAAACCAGTGCACTACTGGCTCATTATACAGCCATGGCTGCTTAAGGGTGACTTTGCTGTAGTAACTACAGCAAAAGAGATTGAATTCTCCTTTAAAATGTATTGGCTCTGCCACAGTTACTGCAACAAACCAAAACAAATTATTTTAAGCTTCCTTCAGTTGGACATGCATTGACTCTGCATGTTCAACTCCCATACAAAGATAATGGTAAACCTGAAGGTTGAAAAAGAAGTAACCAGTTTGTGTGAATTTTTCTCTTTCTGGTCTTTTTCAGGACACAGTTTTGCAATTAGACCAGTTTGTTGAGACAAGCCTCCCATAGGCCTTAAAAGTATTTTAATGCTTGGCTGAAATATTGTTTAGTGAGCATAAAGACCAGGAGCCCTACTGACACATAATACACTGTCAAAAGAGCTGTTTTATGACACCTTAATTTTTCACAGGGTGTGACTGGAGTCTGATTAAGGGGGGAAAAGCACATTCCTGTTAGGCTCCACTAGTGGATTCACACTCAGATGACCCCTTGACATTTTCCAGTCATTGCAGAAAGGGCTGTCCCCTCTCTGGAAATAATCTAAACACTCATTCTCCTAACTGACAGAGAAGAACCAGAGATAAGGAGAAAACTGTCTATAGACACTTTCTGATCAGCCAACCCCTCTTAAACTTGACAAGAGACTTGCTGTAGTTGGACAAAAAGTTTGCTTTAACTAGTAACAGACATATGATCACAGGAGGCCCATCTCCCATGGATAAGCAGAAGGATACTTTTGGCACCAGAGCGAAACTGGAAGAATAAGTGACATATTAACACCAGATTAGTTGATCGGGGTCCATATTCCAAAGAGACAGAAGTTGAGATCTAAAATGTTTCCTATGAGTGGGATTGATCAATCTTGGTCAAATTCAGCTTTAACACATCACTATATAAAATCTAGAAGAAATATAGGCACAAATGCACTGGTAAATTTAAGCACGGAAAACAGCATTGTATACACCTTGGCGATTAGGCTGGATAGTTGGTGGCCCTGTCATGCAGAAAATACTCAGGGATATTTGGATTTAAAAAAAACGACCTAATGAAAATAAGAGTAAATTAAGAATAGTGATGGACAGAGAGTTGAGAACAGCAGCAGAAGCTGCATTACAAGTTGCAGAGAGAAGTGAAGAGAGATACTAACAGCCGTTGATGTCTTCCTACCTCTTGCTTTGCTGCTTTCACCCTTCTACCAACATACATACACACTGCAGGAAAGACAGAGAAGCTGGTATTGGGAAATATTCAGCTCAACAAACAGATCTAATAATCACACATACTGTCAATTTTATTATTTAATTGATCTATCCTCAGTGTAACAACAAACCATCACAAACAGCATATGTTGTACCTACTAAATGAAATCCAGTTGTGCTTGCTTTAATAAAAATGTGTACACCATGATTTGAGGTTTGGAGAATTTGCCAAGATATTTTATTAAATATAGAAATGACGTCCTTTGACATTAAGTGCAGAAAACATGTTTAGGTAAAATGTCTATATATAAATCTTGAACTACAACAGACAGGCTATCAATGGATATCAAAAGAAATTTATCTGGAACTTTTGGAGTGAGTTGTGGGTTTAAAAGAGCATCAATAATAAATTACTACTAAGGTTTTTGTTGTGTTATGCAGACAGACATACACTTGTGCCAGAGTTCAAATTTTCATTCCAGTATGGTCTTTACTTTCTGGTCTTTTAGAATATTCTTGGCATAACAAAAACATAACATATACTGGAGTGGTATCAACTTTCTGGTGAAGCTTGAAAAAGACCTCCAAACAGGAGTTTTCCTCCAAGTCAGAAAAAACATTCCAGTTAAAAACAAACAAACAAAAACCCCTTACAGATTATAGCACCTAGAAAATAAAAGTCAGTGTTAGTGCAGTGATGAAATAACACGTTTTGTGTGGGAAACATGGATGTGTGAAGCAAATTGAAAAAAAACCCAAAGACCGTAGATGTCCCACCTTCAAGCCATACAAGTTTAGACTATAGAGCCAGAGATTAGATTTTTTATTATTTATAGTCCTTCTGGAAAAAAATGCGATTAGTGATCATTATGCTAGTACATTGGCTTTTCTGAAAGATGTTAGTAGCCATTGGCTGAGCAAAGAAGGCATGTTAGGGGCACCAAGGAACTTTGGGAAACCTCTACATTTCAGGTGAGACCTAGAGTTGTCATGAGCTGTTCAGTGGGAGCATGAAACCATCAATGCACATTTTAGTTTTCCTCTGTTAATTTCTCTACTGCCGCCTGCAGGAGCTTCTGGTACAGGTTTTGAGGAATTATTGACTAAAGGAAAAAGTAATTTTTCTGGCTAAAAACTGTTTTCCTCCCTTTAGTTTCAGATAGAGTCCTCTTTGAGAGTGAAGAGGCCTGGAAATTCTCTGATACTTGGAGAGAATATTTGGGGAGTGGGGATGCAATATTCAAATCCAAATGTTAAGCGCAGTCCTATTCAACATGGCCTGCTGATCATGATGTTGCAGCAGTTTTAGTTAGCTAGTGCATAAATTAAGGATGAAGTCAAAGGAGGCAAAGTGTTCACTTGCAATTTCCCAGACAGAGCGGGCAGTCATCTAGCACAAAAAAATATCAGGGGTAGCAAACCAAAGTAAATGTGTGACTCACAGCATGGTAATAAGAGGTGAATGTTTCTTGGTTTATCTATGGTAGCAAAACCTTTGGACCCATCCCATTGTAGAAAGACTTCAGTTTGCTTAAAATCTCTGGAAAGAAGATGGACTAGGAGGAAAGTCCTCTTACTAAATTCTTGTCATTTGACTGGTCCCTATGTATGCTAAAACTTCCACTGTTTGGTTTGATTGGGACGGGTGGGTCAGAAAGACAGTTTGGATCAGTGATGGGTTAGAAACCATTCTAGATAATACAGTACTGTATACTCTGATTTTAAATTATTTGTATGAGAAAGGAGGGATAGAAACCAAACCTCAAGAGAGTTTCTGGCAATCTTCATGATACTTAAAAAAAAACAAACCCCAAACAAAACAAAACCCAACCCCAACAACTTTTGTTGGATATACAGGTTGGATCAAAGTTCTTGCCCCATCAGATCTATAACTGGTTTGAATTTGCTCTCTTCTAGTTTGGCTCTTTGTACAAAATGAAATTGTATAAAACACTGGGTGAGAAAGAAGACCCAAGGACAGATGTACTGTTTTAAATTTTTACTCTTATTAATAAGGCGTTTTCCCCCACTACCGCATGGTCAGAGCATAAGTAAAACTAGAGATTGGTCTGAACTGCAAAGTTAGAATCTGAACAATCTCAAAGTTAAGGGGTGTTTGTATGCAGGGATTAGACTGTGTCTATCTCTAATGCAAAGAATAATAAAGAATTCTAACAGAAACAAGAAAAAATAACTATTTTTGACAATCACTTATTATGCAGCAAACAAAAGGGGTGCAGGGGAGGAGACAGAAACGGCTTCCTGGTCTAATATTTTTTGCCGAGAAAAAGTGGTCTGAGCATACACCATTTGTTAGGATACAGACTCTAGATGAAGAATAACCAAATCCTAAAGATGAACCATGTTTAACTTCACACCTGACACTGTATGATACTTTGCCATTTTTTTTTGTTTGAGGGATTTTTGAGAAGAGGTGTCACTTAAAAGTTGAAGTGCTATCAGTCTGTCTGGGAAATGTCTGTCTGAAGGAATCTTGCTGTCTCTAAATTCTTGTCTGTTGCTGTCATCAGTTAAATAGCCTTATATCTCTTCTCCAAGAATTATAAGCTATTAGAATTGCTAAAGCTGGCCTCAAAGGAAGATGGGAAAATGTCCATTGTACAATCCATCATTTGTCTGCTTTAGAAATGTTTAAATGTGAGGACTTACTGTCCTATAAATGGGAGAGCTGCTGAAAACATCCAACTATGTTCTAAACCTGAGAAGAAATGAACAAAAGGAGGATCTTAAATGGGTCCAGGGAAGAGTGCTGGGCAAAAGAGCCTTCCATTTCTCTACTGCTGGATTAAAGCTAGTCTTAGCCAACTACTGACTCACAGTTGCCATGCTCTGAAGGCTGGTCAGTGACCTATGAGAATGTCAGTTCAGTCTGTGTACCCATGTCTCAAAACCACCCCTCACAAATAGCATCCTGGTCACAGTCTCAGCATAGAGGAAAGAAATTAAATCTAAGTACGGAGTCTCTGCACCAGGGAAGGGACATGTTAGTGGGATAGTTTGGGGAAAACTTTTGAGCGCTACAGTACCTGTTCTATGGATGAACTGACACCCTTGAAGACTGAAGCTCTAAATTCACTAACACCAAAATACGGTAAAAGCCATTGTAAGTTAACATTTTTCCAAGCATTAGTGTGCTGTTACCACAGATATCTCCTATTATGAGAACAGGGGAAAGTGGTACATACTGATATACTGCTGCATGCTCTTGTAGCACTTCACAATTGCAAAAAGTCTTGTACAAACATTAACTAATTAATCCACATCCACTGTTGTTAAATACATTATTGCATTAAGAACCGACTTAATGTAACCCTAAATGTTAAACAAAGTGCAGTCTTCAGAAATGATAAATATGACGTTCATAAATACCTGTAACCATGAGGTGTCCATCTCATTGTTTGTTTCACAAACATTTAATCATTTTAAAGATATTAGCCAAAATTCATTTCTGGTCGGTATAAGGCCACTAAGTTATACAAGAAGTGAAGTTGGTCCATTAAGGAGCAATTATCATCAGAGAGGAACTCTGCTGCATGCTGTTTCTGCATAGATCAATTTGATTTAGTGACAATGGTCTCTTTGCTAGTGTTTACAGGTTTAAAGGATTAGAGAGCCCTTTAGATTTTAAAACAGAAGATCCTGGAGGATTTTGTTTTTAACTCCAGTTTATTTCCTAAATCATACATTAATGTGATTTTTGGATATGAAATACACACTGCTAAGTGTTCTAGTGCTAAATTAGAATAATCTAGAAAGGTTTAACAATGAAAACACTATGATTAATCTTCATCTCTCTCTCATTCAAATTGCCTTTTAGGAGTAGAACAAGAATCCTTCTCTCCATATCTCTAATCTTTACAAGAAATACATTCTCTAAAATTTACACTATGTGGAACACACACACTCACTCCTCTTTTATGACTACCATGTTTTACTGAAGACTCATATAGCAAAGTTTACAGACGTATTTAAAGATAACTGAGACTGTAAAGTAAAAGCCAGAAATATCAGTTTAAGAGAGTTAATTTATAAATATTCATTTATCTGACCTGTGGCTTGGAGAATAATAAACCTATTCAAACTAAGTACATCAAGAGATATCAATACATACCATAGAAATACCTACTAGAATGCAATAAAAACAGATACAATTCAATATAAAGAGTTCATTTAAGAAAAACATCATTCATTTTCTAAGTGTGCATAACATGCATTATGACAATGTGTACATAATATTTGTTTCATTTCCAGCACAACTTTCCCACCCATTGTGCATTTGCTTCCACTATAGAAAATAAATAAGCCTGATCTAATAAGGCTTCTTTATTTATACAGAGCCAAAAGTCATCAACCACTGTCTCCTACTACTAACAATACCTCTTCAGGCACCGGTGGGATTATTTTGGAAGTGTTTCTGGGACAGAAGATAACAATACTGGAAATATGCCTAAGTGCCTTGGCAGAGTCTATGGGAGTGAGCCAAAGTAAGTCACTGCTTCCATTCTGAATATTTTAGGACTGGGGATTTGGTGGGGGGCTCTCTCTTCTATGTTCTATAGTTTTCAGTAAGTTTAGAATACAGAGTATTTAATGCCATTTATGCCTAAGGAATTGTGTCAGCTCTGAAGCAACTGCGAGTTAATTTTTCAAAACTTGACTTAAAGTTATAGTTTTTTGAAAAATATTATGGCATGCTGAGAAAGAAGGAGTAATTTTGGTGTCCTGCACGTCTGTTAGGTGTTGTGTCATTGTATCAGTACACTTATATTAAGCTCCTTCTCGCTAGCAACGTGTTTATGACTTCCAAACTAATGGATAAATAAGTAATAGATATTAAAACAGCTACTGTAAATAGTGTCACTGGTACAGTTCAACTACTCTTGTGAGAGTACTGTTAATAAGAATACAGGGGGGATTTATGCGAAGGGTGGGGTAAGGTGCAGATTTATACAGGCTCTCATCATGAATATTAATAGGAACTGTGCACATTTTTTCATACCACTGACATAGTGGCATGCAGATTCATAACATGAGAAAAATGTTATTCAACCTGGTTATTAGCAAATGTCTCATTTTAATTGATCCTATCTACTTCCATGAGTTTTGGCTAATGTCAGTTCAATGTTTATCCGTACTAACTGTGTCCATAGGAACAATGTTTAAGGGCTACACCCAGATGGAATTTTTCTTCTTTGTTTATTGGCCACAATTCATGAAATTTCTTGATTCAACTACTGGAGAGGCCAGAATTGATTCAGAGAATAGAAGAGTTTTCAGCCCTTCTCCTATTAAACCTAGACCCTGGGCTTCTGCAAAAAAACCCAATCAAGAAATAGATCAGGGCCCTTTTCCTCAACCCTTGTTCATATATAGGAAGCGATCCCTCACTTGCCCACCTTTCTTCATGTATTTTTAGTTTGCCCTTCTGTATGTACTGTTTTCTTCAAGTATGCTTGCTCATTGCAAAATATATTCCACAGACACTATTATGGCCAACAGGAAACAGTAACAATGCCCCTGCTGCTGCTTGCCCTTAATGGGAAACATACATGCTTTGTGTACATATTACCACTGACCATTCCCTGCTTGTAGGCATCTGGGTTTACTCTGTGAACTGTACATCTGCTTGAGCCAGGTAACAAATCAATGTGATAGAAGGGTACAGAAATATTCTGTGTTCTTGACCTGTGCAGTGCTTCCACACACATACAACTCCATCTTCAATATTATTAATTAGTAGATTTAGTAGAAATGTATGAGGGGCCTCAAAAAACTAGTGCAGACATGGAAGGACAATCTACATTCAAGATGTCTTAAGAGAGGATCATAAACAGGCAGACGGATGGAGGAAGGTCAAGATAAAGAAAGAAATGTCACATTGCCATGGTTCTGGCACTTTTTCCTCCTTACCTTACTTTCTCCTCTCTTTTCACTGGTGAGAAGGCGGAAGTGAGCTTTTAGGAAGGATTTGACTGTGGCGAGGGAAGTGTGTTGATAACCAAGTTTGCAGAGATCATTTCAACAGTAGCGTGCCATCATGGAAAAAGGTAGACAGGCTGTGAAATGAGGAGATAAAGGGACATCAAAGCTAGTATCACTGGTGGAGCTAAAAAGGGGACAGATGAAGATGAGAGGAGACCATGTCAGAGGTATTGACTGAGGCAATCCAAAGTAGAGTCTCACAGATAATAATAAAACCAGTGGGGAACCAATGAAGTAGCAATCAAAGCAATGGAAAAGAAAATATGGGTTGATATTTACTATATCCATATGAGAAGGCATCACATTTTGCTGTTAGCTGATAATGGTGATGCACTTGTGACTGGTTGCCTGCTTTTATGCCTAGCAGATAAAGAATAAGGCACAGGAGTCAGGGGCCTGGGGTCCCTTCCTGACTTATTACTTGGGCAAGTCACTTAACATCTTCATGCCTCTGTTTATCTATTTGATAAACACATATAACAATAATAATAATACATCACTCTCTCCTTGTGACAATGAAAGAATGTTTCAAAAAGCACCAGTGCCCACTGCTAAATGTGTGCTCAAGGTCCCTATTGACTTCAATGCAAGCTGTGTATATGCATCAGGGGGCAGAACTCTACCCATACACATAAACTCACAAAAACTGATAAAACAATTCTACATCAGATGGCCAGCAAGAATAGCTGGAGCCAAATCAGCTTGCTCTGGCATATTGTTTTCCCCTAATTTTGTATATATGCAAAAGGGGAATAAAACATTACTCAGCTATGAGACCTATCTTAACCTTCACTTTTAAAAGGAGTCCAGGGTTCTTATTATTGGTGAAACAGATACTTTTTGTTCTGCAGTTACTTCAGTTCTTTCCCCTTAATCACAGCTGCATACACTCAGTATAGACACCTGAAAACATGGATGTCTCTAGCTAGGAGTCCCATCTTTGGACAAATGAAATTTTGAAAAATTTCAGCCAGGTTTACACTGGATGTACATAGCAGTCATGGTACTTGGACAGTCCACATTTACATCATTTTCATATCATGTCACTAGAGGATAAATACAAGATAAATGTCAGATAGCTATGGGTTGTAAATTGATAAGCTGGCACAAACAAGCAAGAGAAATCTACTACAATGTACTTTTTCAAAGTCAGTTCTCACACAGTATGGTCCATTACATGTTATCTCAGATGCCTCCAGCACAGCACCACTACCCACTCTCTACACATGATATTGCTACCCACTTAATAAATGTTGCAAAGGCAGATAAGGACAAAAAGTATGAAGGAGAGGTGAAGACAAAATGAGGACAATACAAACATTTTCCTACCTGAAATCCTACCTATCACCGCAGACGAAGCTGAAAGGGCAATCAAAACACTGAAAATAGGTAAAGCCTAGGGGCTTGATAACCTCACCCCCAAATTTCTGAAGAACCTGGCAAAAACTGGCAGACAATGGCTATCTAGAATCATCCAGGAGAATACCATACCTAAGACCTGGTGCAGAGCACAAATAGCCCTGCCAAAACCTGAGAAAAACCACTGACATCTCTTTGCTAAGCTGCATGCACAAATTGCTTGAAAGGCTTATCCTTCAAAGAATTGCCCCACTGTTGAGGAGAGGCTGAGTGTGGTCCAAACAGGCTTCAGATCAAACCGCAGCACTTGTGATCAGCTCCTAGCACTTGTCACCTACACAAAGAAAGGCTTTCAGACTAGGCAAAAGACATGTGCAGTGTTCCTAGATCTTACTACCGCACATCACACAATTTGGCATACAGGCCTAGGGTACATTGGTCCTACTGAAGTGTGTTATGGCTGTGGAACTATTGCTGGCAAAAGACCAACTCCTCGAGGTCCCAAAACAATGGTCTACCTCAGGGATCAGTTGTAGCATTGACACTTTTCAACCTCTTCATAACTGACCTTCCTAACACTACTGCCAGGCATTATTTACACAGCCTACATCTGTCTGGCAGAATAGGACTAGGATTTTAGTCACTTAGAAGTAGTGCTGGCCAAAAAGAGGATGGGACACACTATTGGCTCAGATCTTTCAACATAGGGCTAGCAGACAGCTGAATTAAACTATACTATGAGACCAACTAACCTGGCCTGGCCAAAACTGTCCCTCCTGACATCAGGTGACAAGTTACCTTGCAGAATTTGCTCCTTAGATGCAAGACATGCCACATCTACCCCTGTTCAAAGATGTGTTTAAGGCACAGAGCCAACATCTCAGCTCTTGAATGGTTAAGAGAGTTAGATTTACACACTTGACTTGATCGTCTAGGTAGAGTTAATCAGAATATATACTAATTGTCTTTACCTAGAAACCAGAGACAGAGAGAGAATTAGTTCTCAGATGTTAACATCCATTAGATCATGTGTCAAAAAGAAAGACAAAGTCTTAAGGAAAGGAAAAACACAAAGGTGAAGCACAACTAAAACTAACATCATGATAGGTAGTATTGCAGGGCCTCCTCAAAAAAGCTCATTGTGACCCAGATGAAACTGGAATGACAAAACATAAAGCATGAAAATACACTCTTCAGGCTGCCTGTATGGAGGCATATCCATGATGGACAGGGTTTGCTTTAGAGTGAGCCATTGTTGCTCTACTTGGGTGGCTGAAGGTGTAAACCAATAGTCTGCTAATGCACACCCTGGGATGGCTTATTGCATTAGAAGTCTATTATTGCATTTCTCTGGTGGCTTAAATGCCTGCACCAATAGCCTTCATGTAAGGCACACCCTGTGGTGGATTATTGCTACATTCCAAAAGCAACAAAAAGTTGGTTCTAAAAAGTACTTGTAGCCAGGTGAAACTAAGGAATACTAGAAAATGCAAAAGAAAGCCAGGGTCACATTTCAGGCTATTTCCACATCAAATAAGTTCACACTAATTTGGATAAGCTACATTTGAATGTTTATCTGAACCTCCAAATAACTTTTTAAGATTTACTCACCCTAGTTGCCTGAAGTCCTCACTAGTTTTATGTATCTCTGTCTTAATATAGATATAGCATGTACTCTCACAAACTAACTGCCACTAAGGACAATATTTGACCCTTTGTATGCTACTCTGCATATAGAATTGATATATTACTATTAAACAATAGCTGAAGACTCATTAGCCTTTATGATAAATCTCAGTAAAGATCCATGATACTAATAGAATACCTTTAACAATCAATTTTACATTGGATAAAATTATTTGTCCCACTCCTTTTCCATCTGTTCAAATATATTGCTTTTCTGAAATCTGTCCCAGTTCTTCTCTAAAATATAGTGGATATTAACTGCAGATATAGCAAATCACATAACTTTGTTGAATGTCATGAATATTATTGCTATTCAGCCAGTCAAATTCATGCCATATTTAAGTACTGGCTACCTGGTCAGGCATCCAGAGCCTGTTGCAAACAGAAGGAATTGTCTAGTCCATTCCCTCCATTCTAGTG
Source organism: Chelonoidis abingdonii (assembly GCF_003597395.2). NCBI lineage: Eukaryota > Metazoa > Chordata > Testudines > Testudinidae > Chelonoidis > Chelonoidis abingdonii. The sequence goes on from NC_133773.1 coordinate 29,607,593, forward strand.
CAGCAAAAATCCAGTAACTCTCCTATTTCGCCAACTCTTTAAAAGTTAAAAGCAAGAGTTTCCAGATCACACTGTGGATGGATGGCAAATGACGTAGGATGCTAAAGTGATCAGAGTGAGATCACAGAGTTTTCCCTCTCATCTTCACTTTAAGATTTCTCCCCTTTCTAATAACCTCATCTTGGAGCCTCTTCTTAGACACTGAAATGTTACCACAAAGAGTATTCAAGTACAGTGCAGACTTAAAAGGGGCTCAAATCATTCTTAGGGTATGTAAACACTGCAATCAGATACTCAAAGCTGGCCCATGGCAGCTGACTTGGGCTAAGTGGCTCACATTCAGGCTAGGGCTGCAGCCTGAGCTCTGGGATTCTCCCACCTCACAGGGTGCTAGAGCCTGTGCTCCAGGCTGAGCCAGAACATCTGTCTACACCACAGTTCAACCGCCCCTTTGCCCAGGCCCCATGAACCTGAGTCAGCTAGCAGGGGACAGCTGCATGTGTCTACTTGCAGTATAGACAAATCCTTAGAACTCAGACTTCTGCTGGTTTGCGTTATGAAGGTCCCTAAAATTACCACCACATTCCACCTTCTGTCAGCTAAGTAAAGGAGCTTGCTCATACAGCTGTTACATTAAAATCCTGCAATCAAAATCACTGAATTTTGCCATTTGGGTTTGGGAATGACTGGTACATGCTCTAAATGGATAAATGGCAAGCTCTAAAAGATACTTTGATCATTACTTTTTTATATATTTTGTATTTTTGTCAAATTATATTTCTTGCACCATACACATCAAAATAAAAATTATACAGTAACTAACACCTGGCCCAACCTGCAGAGTTTGAATTGAATCCAAATCCTTAAATTCAGGAGTTCGATAGTGGATGGATCTGGGGTTCAAGATAGGATAGAGGTTGCAAAGTTTGCAAATACAAAATTACTCCAGATAATTAAATCCAAAGATGACTTCAAACAGTTACGAAGGGATCTCACACAACTCGGTGACTGGGAAATAATATGGCAGATGGAATTCAGTGCTAATAAGTGCAAAGTAATGCTCATTAGAAAATATAATCACAATGATGTATACAAAATGATGGGGTCTAAATTAGCTGTAACCACTCAAGAGATCTTGGAGTCACTGTGGATGGTTTTCTGAAATCGTCTGCTCAATGTGCAAAGGCAATCAAAATAGCTAACAATGTTAGAAACTACTAGGAAAGGGATAGACAACAAAACAGAAAATACCATAATGCCACTATATAAATCCATGGTAGGCCCACACCTTGAATATTATGTGCAGTTTTGGTCACCCCATTTCAAAAAAAATAGAATAGAATTGGAAAGTACAGAGAAGGGCAACAAAACTGATTAGGGGTACGGAACAGCTTCCATATGAGGAGAGATTAAAGAGACTGGGACTGTTCAGCTTGGAAAATTTAGAGGGGATAGGATATAGGTCTATAAAATCATGAACGGTGATGAGAAAGTGAACAGAGAAGTGTTATTTACCCCTTCACATAACACAAGAACCAGGGTTCATCCAATTAAATTAATAGGCAGCAAATCTAAACCAAATAGAAAAGGACTTCTTCACACACCACACAATCAACCTTTGTATTTCATTGCTGGAGATGTTGTAAAGGGCAAAAGCATAGCTGGGTTCAGAAAAGAATTTGATAACTTCAATGAAGATAGCCATTGATGAACCTATTAGCCACAATGGTCAGCAATGCGACTTCACACTCTAGGTGTCCCTAAACCGCCAACTGCAAGAAGCTGGGACTGGATGATGGATGGATCACTCAATAAATTGCCCTGTTCTATTTATTTCCTTTGAAGCACCTGGCACCAGCTATTGTTGGAAGCCAGGATACTGGGCTAGCCAGACCACTGGTATGACCCAGTATGACCATTCTTCTGTTCTGATGACCCAGATCTGACAATTACTTTTAAATAAATACATTAGCACAAAACATTTGGAATCTGTTTTCAGGAGGTCCCAGCACCTCGAACACCATGCCCTTCATTTGTATACACCACACCCACTGAGGGACCTGGTTCTGTCATCACTGAAATCACTGGCAAATCCCATATTGATCTCACAAGGAACAGGACAAAGTAGGTTTTGTCTACACACAGAAATTGCACCAGTTTAACTTAATCATTTTTTGAACCTATTTAATTAACCTGGTGCAAAACCCTGTATAGACATTCCCAGTTTGGATTAAGAGCAGTTCATTTCAGTTTTAAATTAAACCCTTTCCTAACCGATCTAAGTTAAATCAACAAACTGAGTTTCTACACAGCCTTTTGCACCTTTTTAATTAAATCAATTTTAATCACACCTTGAGTTAAACCTGAGCAACTTTTTTTTTAAATGGAGATGAGTCCTTAGTCCTTCCTCTGTCTGTACCTCTGCAAAAAAACACTGAGTACATATTTGCCATTTTATACTGTACATTTGTGGTTCTAGCCTCCATCTATTCAATATTCATAATGGATTATTTTGAATTTGATGTCACAATAATGTGTTCCTTTGATTCACAGTACATGCAGGTTCTCCCTCTCTTAAATGTGGAGAAGACATATTGTATGAACCCTCACCATAGAATTAACACCCTTTTAATTCTGGCATGTCCACTAAAGGGTTACAAAAATTTCTGTCTCAACAAGCACGTATGGTTTGACAAATTTATTCTTAGTGTCAATTTAATGCATGTGTTTTGAACTTAAATTTGATATACACCCTGATGTTTTCTATTAGATCATATAAACAAGTGTTTGATTTAAAACAGATTTTTTTCATTGCATGGCTGAAGCAGAGAGGAGAAATAAACATCACTCTTCACAGGGATACAAATGAGATGGTAATAACATTAAATAAAACTAGTAAAATGAGAAAAAAAACATACCACTAGTCTGAGGCGCTAAAAACCAGCACCACAATCCTGTTTTGTGTACTGACCTTCTGGACAGTAATAGTTCCTGTGAATTAGTTCCCCCATTGAATTAAATCAGAATGAGGTTTACCTAATTTTTCCTGGGAAAGGGCAATCTGTCATCTTTAAAGACAGACACTCAGTAGGTGTCAGTACAAAATGCAAGAATGCTGTGTTCAGCATTGGTCTCTGCTGTGTGGGAAGAATCCCTTTTTCTCGCCCACATATTTTAATTGCTGCTAAAAATTGTTCTCCTTCTCCCCCCTTGTGTCTTGTAAAATTATGAGACTGCAAGTTTGCAGACACAGCTTGGAAACTTTAAAATCTAAGAGGACTCAAGTGAGAGCATTTCCTTCCACCCTGGGAGATTACTGCCATAATCAAACTTTAATGAAAAGAAAACCTCAAAGGAGCAGTGTGTGTTGCATGTTTGTTCATGGAAATAATCCCAACTCAGAGAGGGCCAGTTCATGGCCAGGGTGTCTTAAGGAAAAGACAAAACAAATTTGGATACTAGCATCCAGTTTGTCTTTGTAATTAAGTGACTGGCAAACAGAGATATAGAGTTGATTTCAGAACACTGCCACAACTCATCGCATTGCTAACGCTAATGTTTGTAAAAGAACCAAGTTTCAAAGCTGACTTGATAAAGTATATCGTACAGTCTACCCAATCAGATGCCTTGAGGGAATACATCCAGTAATTTATATTATTCTTGCTGCTGCTGCTATACCTGCTCTTATCCAAGGAAATGATTCTGCAGTGACTCAAGTACTTTACAGAATCAGGTTCTAAGTGATTAAGCAGTCTTCACATTATTTTATTTCAGGCAGAGAAAGGCATTGATCCTCCTGACCTGCATGGAGTTAGAATGAACAGGAGACTCAGGCCTGGTCTACACTACGCTGTTAAACCGATTTTAACAGCGTTAAATCGATTTAACGCTGAACCCGTCCACACAACGAGGCCCTTTATATCGATATAGTGCAGTTAGATGAGGGAGCCTTGCAGTCTAATCTAACAGACAGGCTAAGCCCCTTGAATACAATCCTTACAGCAGAATTTTTTGGTCCTTGCACTGCTCCAGCACTGCATCCTCCCACTCCTCCTATTTGTAAATTACAACTCCTCCCCATGAGCTGCTATTGGGCTGCCATTGGTTACACTCTCAGGGTCTCTGGATGTGTCCTGCCAGGCTGTGAATAACCAAGACTAGTGCCCACCACCCAATTTTTGGATGATGCTGGCCCATCCAGCAGAGTCACTCTGCCAAACTCCAGCAAGTCTGCAGCACACTAAGGCCCCAAAACAGAAAAAAAAGAACTATGTATCCTTGCCCTGGTTTCTTCCCTTATCTGCACCACTCCTCATGCAATGAAGAATAGGATCACAGGCCTTTCAGGCCCACATCCTCAATGATAACTAGGGGTTATAGTGGACCACAAGCTAAATATGAGACAACAGTGTGATGCTGTTGCAAAAAAACGAAACATGATTCTGGGATGCATTAACAGGTGTGTTGTGAACAAGACACGAGAAGTCATTCTTCCTCTCTACTCTACACTGGTTAGGCCTCAATTGGAGTATCGTGTCCAGTTCTAGGCACCACATTTCAAGAAAGATGTGGAGAAATTGGAGAGAATACAGAGAAGAGCAACAAGAATGATTAAAGGTCTAGAGA
>NC_133773.1:29613320-29646897 GCF_003597395.2 Chelonoidis abingdonii
ACGGGATAGCTACCCAAAGTGCAATGCTCCGGAAATCGACGCTAGCCTCGGTACATGGAGGCACACTACCAAATTAATGTGCTTAGTGTGGCTGCATGCACTCAACTTTAAACAATCTGTTTTACAAAACTGGTTTATGTAAAATTAGAATAATCCTGTACTGTAGACGTACCCTCAGCTAGTGAGGAGATGATACAGGAACTTAACATCTGTGTTGCCTAAGCAGAATTTGGGGCTGACATTCAGCTTTGTTGATTCATCGGCATATGGGTTATATAACAAGGAACTAACACCAATCTATACATGAAAAACATCCCTAAAAATAATCAGAAGATCTAAAAAACAAAAAACAAAAAACCCCCACCAAAAATACATAATACAGACAAGCTAGAATGAGAGATTAATTGAATTACAAAAGTCAGAGTCAAAAAAGACCCATTAGATTACCTAGTTCATCTTTCTGCCTGTGCAGGATTGCACTTGTGTTTGCCAATGTCTCAAGAGATGAGACTGCCGTTGTGTCTCTTAGGAAAGGGAAAGGATTCTAAGATGTTTTAGAAATGTGCATGCATCCCAAAGTCTTATTTTCTTCTTGACATAGAATTTCAATAAAAGCAGAGCTAAATCAAATAAATTAATGGGAACTTGTAAACTCTCTTACCTAATCCCGCACAATGTCCATAAGCAAAACTCCCAGTGACTTCAATAACAGCTTCACACACACATAAGGCTTAATAGAACTTATTCTAACCCCAAGGGTTGAAAATCATGTGCTTTATCACCACATCCAACTATTTGCAATGGAACTAATTTTCTCTCGCTCTAAAATCCATTTGGAAAGACGAAGCTCTGTTAGTTTACATGAGTGCTGTCTCACCAGCAGCAGAACATCTACTTACCCCAGTGTGCATTGGAACTGGCATCAATTCTTTCATTGAAGGAATCAAGCAGGGAGCCTTTCAGAACTGCTTGGAGCTTATTGGCCTCTGGCCTCTGTCTGCTAATCTACTCATTGACACTTTGGCACAGGGAGTCATTTGTAAAAGGTGGGGAAAGTTTTAAGCAGTACCTAGAGACATGTAGAAAAAGCACAAAGAGCTCACAAACTGTGTACATGTTTTACTATATTCCCAGGGAGCATGTGAATAGAATTTACTCCTAATGAAAAATCCAAACAAGATAGAAATGGGTATATTGCCAAGGAACCTTACCCCCTGCCTCCCCTCTTGCGCTCACTTCTAAAGCCTCATCTTTTCACAGTTAAGATTCAATCTAGTTCATTTCCTGATGCAGCAGATATGAGACCTGGGAATCCAAATTGTCTCTCAGTCCTTCATCAGCTGCAGCTAGTGAGAGATACTTTCAAACAGCCCTGAGTGCAGTGCTGCAGGGGTTTCAGCTGAATTGATTAAGAACAAATATTTCTAATAAAAGAGTAATTTTACCTTAGCAAATTGACCTCAATAAATTGTAATTATCTTTTAATTAATCTGAAGTTCTGTCAGTGCAGAGCTAATCTAGTAAAATAATGCAAATTGACTCTAGGTGGGTTTCCTGGGAAATATGTAGTTTACTGCGGAGCCCATGAAACATGCCAAATTCAGACAGCAGTATTTTGGACCTCTTTAAAATAATGGCTAGGATTTTGTATTGGACTATTGAGCAATTTGTACCTGCCATGCTAAAACACAAAACCACGTTAGAATCTTACACATTTTTTTTTTTTTTTAGCCTCGGGAGCCAACACAGATATGTCAGAGGGAGCAGGGGGTTCTGTTCATTCCTGAGAATCACCAACAGAGTTGTTTACTGAGTTCAGTTGCATGATCAATCAATTACACCTGAGGCAGTTGGTCTGCTATTTGGTTTTTCTGTTCTTACACTTGGGGCAGGGCTAGGGGGAAGGAAGGGAGACTGGAGGCAAATGTGACTTTAGGTCAACATTATGCACTCAAATATTCCAGGGCCATACGGGAGCCTGGCCAGCTACTGCTGTAAGATATAGCAGTCTCTGAATTTCCTCCAGCCCAAGCTGCGATGTCCGTTCAGCAATGTTTAGCCCTGTGAGCCTGAAGTCAGATGGCCTGGGCCAGCCATGGGTCTTTTATTCCAGTGTAGATGTAACCTTAGTCGCTCTGAAGGGCAGCGCTTAGGACAAATCCCTCTCCTCAGAATTTTCTGCTGGCTAACTTAGGCAGCTCAGCATGCTGTCTTTTGTGAATCCCACTTTTAGGTGCCTAACTCTCTCTGTGGATTGTGTCAAGACTCGGAATTCCATTGGGTGGCAAAGCACCTAAAGCTGGGTGCTGCAATGCTGAGCATTGCAATACCTAAATCCCTTGCTGATTCCAGTCCCTACTGTGCCAAAGAATCAGGCCCAATTAAGGCATAACTGGAAGAGAGTGAGATCAGATGTGTGTAAATGAGGACATATTCTGACCTGCTGAATCTTTATTACTAGTGATGTTGCATGAGGAGAATCCAAGTCTGCATGTCAAATTCCTAGCTGAATTCTCGGGGTTGGCAGTTACAACAATCTTCATTAGTATTTTTGTTATAGAAGGTACTCTGAGACAAACCTGAAACTCCATAATGTCATTTTTATATGTACAGTCTTCAGAGTGGAAAAATACTGAGCAAAATCATATCGTGCAACATAAAGCAAAAATATTTTCCGCATTCTCAGTGCATGTAGGTCAGATCCATCAACTCAGATTATTGTTCAGTTATCCTCCTGGGGTGAGTTTTAATGCACATATATTATACATAATTTATAAACATATTAATATAAAGATGGCAAGACATGACATGAAATACAGATGCTTGTAACATGTCACTGGCTGAAACAATTAATATCTATGTTCCCACTGAAGTAGGATGTTAAAGTTTGGTACACTTATTCATTATGGTCAGCTGAGGCAGTTGTGACGGATATGAAATGTTGTTTGGGGAAATGAAGGTCACTTTAGCTCACCAGTTCTATTTATTAGGCTTAAGTTAAGAAAATTTCCATAAGTATGTTTATTCAGTACTTGATTAGAAAATATTGTTAATTTCAATGTTACATACTGCTGTAATTGCTCCCGGCCAGTTGTACATTTCATTATAGTATGTTCAATCAAACTGTTCAATCACAGATGATCAAAAGAATATTAGTGACAAAACACTGGTAGAAGAAAAGTGACTTCATCCTGCGCGTTGTGAATCTAGTATTTTCACATGTTTTAAGGGGGCTTGAAGAAAAATATGTTCTTGTGTTACCACCCTAATATAACCTGTCCAATACTTCTGCAGTATTTTAGATTATGGTGAATTTACTTAACTCCACTTTTACTATACATCAGAAACTCTTAAAGCAGTGTTACTAGGAGGCTGGAAAATTGCATATGTATGAATAATAGATCAGTGTCTAAAATGAAGTGTCCCTGTATTGATCATAGGATGCTTTCGTTGACCAAAATAATAAATATTTCAAAGTCACAGCTTGCCACATGTGAGTGAATGTGCCACTGCTGCTCATGTGGGCAGCCACATATGCTCAAATGGTTCATGATGTTTTCTAATGGCTCATGATCAGACTGCATATCCACCTTGTACCCAGACATGAATTGTTGGAATTGTTCCATTCCAAACTGCCGGTAGCTACTTGTCTATCTAAGCACATCTCCTTTCTGTGCCTGTCAGAGCTCTACTTGAAAATGCTACTGGCTTTGAGTCAGTGTAGCTCCTAGGCCAGCTTCTGCAGCATCATAATGTAGCTCGAGAGGTTCTACAGGATTGTAGTACTTTAGGTCTGGTGTCTCATTTATGATTTTCTTTACTTTCAAATGCCTTTTCTTAGATCTCTGACTATTCTCACATTGCATCATTTTGTATTATCTGGGGTTTCCTGAGTCCCAGGGCAGTGCTTTACCAACTAGGCCATGCCACTTTAATTGATCTAATTTTCTTAGGGTCTAGATGGAGTCCCTCAGAAGTCAACAGATGTCCAATGTAGATGTTGCCTCAGTTCTTCTCAGCTTCAGCTTATACAGATTCAGCCTAATATTCTGCACCCAGAACCTGTTTAGGAATTGTCACAACTTGGTATCATAGTCCTGGATTGCTTCTTCCTTGACCTCTTCTTCTCCTGCAATAAGAATGATGACATTAATTGATGACAGCTACAGTCTTGATGCGTGAGAGTTCCTCTAGTTTCTGGTTCATTTTTCACTGGAATGCTTCTGGGGTTGGGCTGATACCCATAGGTATTTGTATCCAATGGTACCTGCCAAAAGATGTGTCAAAGGCAGTCAGGTGGCTGGTTGACTCATCTAGCTCAATGTGTCAGAATCCATTCTTCACATGATAAACAGTGAACACTTTTACCCTGGATAAATTGAGTTGTATGTCTTCAATCCCTGGTAATGGGAAGTGACATCTTAATATTCTCTTCAGTGGTTTTGGGACCGTGGAGAGTCTCTGTTTACCTACAGGTTTTTGCAGTACTGCTAAGCTGCTGATCCTCTCTGTGATAATTTTAATCGGTATAATGATGTTTCTTCTTTGCAGACTTGCCAGTTCCTTCTTCAGTTGCTCTACCAGGGCTAATGGCATTCTGCATTTCAGTAGACTCATAGCCTGCAAATGGGGGTCTATTTCTAAATTCTGCTTGCCCTCTAGATATCAACACCTTGATTTAAATGTCCTTATAGTCTGTTAGAATGCTGGACAGGGCCAAAGGTGAACGTACTCCTTCCTCTCTCAAATTGAGGATATTCTGGTGTATTGTAATCAAATCCATGGCTTTGGATGGTACTCCTGTGTGTCAACTACTGTAAACTCCAAGCTATAACATCTCTTGTTTTGCTGAGTTTTTATTGCCAGCCTGCATTTGCCCACTGGCCTCGGAATGATTTTATTGTACATCACCAGCACTTAGTCACATTCTCCAGTCTAATATCGCTGCTTATCAGCGTTGCTGGGATTACATCGCAGCTGGTTCCACAATCCAGCTGGAATCAAATTGGTTGTTGATCTAATAACATCTTTACAAATATGGCTGTTGAATGGCTGGAGCCTTCTTCTGCAGTGCATGTATATTGAAAGACTTTGGATCCCCTAAAATCACACTGCAGATATCCTCCTTTTCATTGGAAGTTTCTACATCCTCAGTGAATGCATCTGCTGCTACTTTTTACTTCCTGAGATGGCTGAGGCACTGGGATATAAATTGGGTTTGTTCCCATACCTCTTGCACCATTGCCTCTAGGCTGGGCATTTTTCTTTTTTCCCTGTTATGTTGCTTTCCACAGAATATACATTGGACCATGGCACCTACATTCTTACTCAGTCTGTCTCTGTCCTGCTTGCTGGGTTCCTTTAGCTTGAGCCTGTGTACTTGTTCTGCACTAGTGGCTGTTACTGTTTTGATCCGTTCTCTGGACAGTTGAGCTGCCTTTTTTTATTTTTAGGCATTTCATGAGGGTTAGATCTCTTTCTCTCAACAAACTTTCCTATAAACTGGAACCACGTGCCCCACAACCATCCTGTCTCTAATTAGGGAATCTTTAATGTCTCCAAATTAACATGTGGATGCCAGAGTTCTCAGTTCTATGCAAGTATCTATTCCCTCTTCTGATGCTTAGCTTAGGGTTAAAAATAATCCAATATCTCTTTACAATCTCATTCTGTTTGCGGTCACAAAATTTATCATATACCTTTATCAGCAATCCCACTGTTTTGAGTATAATTCCTGGCAACAGTGTTCACTCACTACTAGTCCATTTTCCAATAAGAGAGTTTAAAAAAAGCTCTTTTATCTTCATTTTTCATCATTTCCACTCATGGATATTTCTGTATACAGACTCAGTTCTTGCTTCCACTGCTTCCATGGTTGTACTAGATTTTTGTCTGTAAATCCTGCATTTCTAGTGGCCTGAGTCCCTCCTGCTGCCTGTGTGCTCTGTTTCTAAATTCTGCTTTGTTTGCTTGTTACACTCTCGTCCTGCTGTGGGTCTCACTAGATTGCTGGCACCATGTTTTATGTACCAGGTGCTGGGTAATAATATGAAAGGACTCTGTAAAACTAATCTATAAAACTTGCAAAACCAAGCTGGCTCCTTATTAAGAAGATGATTTACAGAGATGCTGCAACTGCAGCCAATATTCCACCCATGTGCACACAGACTGCCAGGTATTACACAGGAAAGTCACTACTGGTGGCAGATACACTGAGTAGGGCATACCTCCCAGCGTTCAGCACAGATGACTCTGTGCAGTCTGTAAACATGCTGCAGTACCTTTGCATTTCTGACGGATGCTCCTGACAATCCAAAGCACCAAACAAGATGGGGTGCTAAAAGGAATAAAACTGTTCATATTGCTGGTTGACCGGGTGAGGGATAAGCTGTGTGTGCAAGACAGCATTTATATTTTAAAGAGCTGACATCAGGAGATAGATACATGCTTCACACCACAGGATCGAGGCATGCCTGAGATGAGCATGTGTATCTACTGCCCAGGCGTGAATGTCCAATTCAGAGAGTATCCATGGAACAGTTTAAGGTGTGCAAAAAGCATAATGATCAACAACAGAAGGAGGCTATAGAACCTAATGAAAGCTCAAGCCGATGCTGGGATAAGGTCAGAATAAACCAGTTTGTTTTTAATGACAGGAGCTGCATAGTCACAGTAGATCACTACTCCAATTTCGGAGCAGAGTATTATCCGGAGGACACTTGGGCAAAAAAATGTGATGAGGAAATTGAGGGTAGATTTCACAAAGTACAGCATACTTGATGAGCCATGCTCAGATAACGGCCACAGTATACTGCACAGAATTCAGATGATTCAACACCAGCATTCAGAAAATGGGAATTTAAGCACAAGACATCTTCCCCTTCCCACAAATCAATGGGAAGGCAGTGTTAGCAGTAAAGACAGCCAAGAGACTGATGGTAAAGGCAAAACAGATAGGAAAGGATTCCTACCTGGCAGTGTTTCACCATCATGATATACCCTCCCAGGGACTAGATTGTAGCCCAGCATAGGGACTGATGGGCTGAGGAACCAACACTGCTTTCCAGGTGGGATAGTCTGCTGCAGTCCTGCAGAGGAACAATAGACAGCATACAGACACAATTAAGAGAACACCAAGATAAGCAGGCAGCCTGCTACAACAAAGGAGCTAAGGACTTGAGGCCCCTGCTCACAAGTAAGGAGGTCTGAGTCCAGCCATCAAATAGCTGCACAGAGCAATGGCAAAAGATTACAGTCTAAGCTGCAGTTGGACACATCACATAATTTTTGTATAGTTGTACCCATACCAGTCCCAGGATATTAGAGAGACAAGGTGAATGAGGTTATATCTTTTATTGGACCAACTTCTGTTGGTGAGAGAGTGAAAATTTTGAGCTACACAGAGCTAAGAGACAAAACTGCAGACAACTGCAGAGTAGCGGCGGACAGCTGGCTTACCCTGATAGGGGAGGTCAAGGCCAGAAACAATAGGACACAGAAAGTGCCTTGGCCATCAGTTGGTCTGATGTAGAAAAGTCAGAATAAACAAGGTATATGAGCAACATAAAAAAACAAGGAGACACCACCAAAACAGAATGAAGACAGCAATAGGATGGAAACAAGTCCCCCATCAACTGTGATAAAATATGAGGCCTAACAAGCTGTAGTGGGTTGGGTAAGCTGCCTGCTAGAAACCTCTGACCTCAGCAAGTTAAAAAATGCTTGCACGAACAACACAACAACAACAACTGTTCAAAGGAAAGATTAGCAACTGACATGAAGTTTGGAGGGAGGAGCACAGATTGCAGGAGGCAGGAGTTTGCTTGGAAGACAGTCCATGTACACTCAGTTAGAATGCTAGATACAGTTGAAGTATCTCTCTTAATAGTTCTCTTAATAAAGAGACAGATTAGTTTTTCAAGCATGGAGTCCTTTCATGTTATCATTCAACACCCAGCACACAAAACAGAGTGGGAGAGCTGCATCCCACCGAGATCACAGCCCTGCAATGGCCTTCAGTACCTTATCTTTGATTAATCAGGATCACAAGGATGACTGGATGTTTGGTTACCTGGTCAGTTTGTGTTGTAGCCACTTACAAAATGGAGTGGTTGTCACAGCCTGTTGAACAATGCACTGTGTGCTGTTTCTATCCTGATAGCAGATGGACTTGAAAGTTCAGGGATGTTCAGGCCTCGATTGGGAGAGTTTTGGACTTTGGGACAGTTCTGATCCAGATCTGTACTCTGCCGTTCAATTCTGTCTGTGTTTGATCAGATTTGTACCAAAAAAAGAGCTAGAGTGACTATGAAACATGGGGGAGATGCCTGTAAAAGGATTATCTATCTAATCTATCTATCTATCTAAACAGATGTTTGCTTAGCATACCACACAATCAAATCTAATTAGAAAACTAATTATACAAATGCTGTAATTGTCTAAAAGAGCTTTTTCGCTTAAACTGAGTCCAACTATGTGGTCATTCTTTTAGGTGCTACAGGAAGAATGACATTTGCAAAGTCTCTTTGCTTTGAAATTTCTACATATGCATTACAGAGAGGGGAGGAACTTGGGGGAAGTTGAGGGATTCCCATTAGGAAATGCTGTTTTACATCAATGGCACCAAAAGAGGGCAGCACACGATTTGTCACCCTTTAAAAGTGTTTATTCTATTTGTTCTATTTTGTTGAGCTTAAGCCATGCTTGGGCTCCCTCTGCTGTTCATTTTGTTCTCATAATTGTAAAAGGAAGAAAATGTGAGCTTTCTCCATTTACCTTTTGGCAGCTGGACAAAGAGTGGGTTTTTTTGGGAGGGGGGATAATGTTTTCACATTTATTGCATGAAAATTGTGTTTTTTGCTCTTCTCTGCCATTTAAAGCTGTTATCAACCTCAAGATATAGTTCTCTGTAAATATATTAATAAGTATTCAAGCAGCAGATGCCCTCTTCAGACTGTGAAAAAAGAAATGCACTAAAATGGCTGTATTAAAAGAGTTATAAGAGATAGCTTTAGTTGAAACAGAATCATTAGATGGTATTTTGGATTCTCCGTAGTTGATTTCAAGCAGTGTCTTTTTTTTCCTTTAGCCTTTAGTTGGATCAACAATTGTAACGGATGAAACTTAAAATTTTAAAAATCTATACATCTAATCGAATTTTGAATTTCTCTTTCTTGCTTTTTCATCTTGAGACAACTACATTTAATTTTCAGCTGTTCTGAGCACCCTCAACGCCAAATGATTTCATAAGAGCAGGAGCAGGCCTTATGCTGTCTCTTTCATGCAAATGAAACTTTTAAAGCTTTTTCAATATCTAATTCAAGCTTTTGGATATTGATCTAAGCCAAACACCCACAACATTTGTATTTTTTGGCTAATCATAAAATTCTGGAATAAATTAGAAGGTATACATTTGTATGAAAAAAAACATTGCATTGTCTATAAATATTTTTTCCATGTAATGAAGTCTCCAGGTCTGTGTTTCATTTACACAAAGGCCACGTTAGACTGTTTGGTCTGTACAAAATGGCTTTAAAGTGAATGTAAAACATCATCAGTGTAAATGAGAATCAGACCATCCATTTTTTTTAATTAGTGTTTCATTGGGGGAGATCAAGGACTTAACATCTCCCCACATTCTACTGAAGCCAACAGACAGAAAATAGCTGAAAAAAGGAGAAAGAGAATATTTTCCCCATTTTGAACATTGTTTAAAGTCTTAGCCCATTCTACCTTGCATCTAACATCTTAATTTCTATTTTCCACTGTTGTTCAGCTGTATTATGTCAACTCTAAAAAGCATACAGCTTTTATGACAAAAGTTTATGCAAAAATTGTCTTGTATTGTTCATGTCATGGCGGATGATGGTCAATACAGAATTTTGCTTGAATTGTTTTAAAAAAATCCTTTGTCCTCTTTTTTTTCTTTTTTCCTTTTAAGCATTCAGCATGTGTATTGAGAAAAAAAGCTAAATGCTGTAGCAGCAGAGTGATTTCACTTTCCAACTGTCTGCTAGATTTGCTTTGCATAAAGATGTGGACACTTATACAGCTGTGTGTGTTTTCTTTCTGTGCCATACTACTAAGAAAGTGGCTCAGGATCAGCGGTAGCCTTTTGCTGTGACTAATCCCCCCCGGATTTGGTGTAGTCTTTCAGGCTGCACTTCCTGTCTGAACCTGCCTACGAGCTCCAAAGGCAGAACAAAAACAAAACAAAAATCTGGCAAAGAGCCATTTTTTTGGAGAATGCCAAAACATTTGCTATGCAGGTTGAACTTCAAAGAATCTTTTAAAAAAATCGGTGCAGAATCTTAGTCATTCTTTGGCATGGTCACACAGTGTAGAGGTCTTTTCTAGGACCAGAGTTGAGCCATTAATACTGGGGAACCCTAGCTCTCTTCAGTGATGGCAAGGAACTGAAGTTTGTATAATACGTGCTAAAACAACTTTACTGAAGCAAAGCAATAGGAATTTTTTCTTCCTTTAAAGAAGAGTTGACTTCAGAATCAACCTATTTAACTGGAAGGATTTTTTGCTTTATTTTACAGTCTGCAGCCTACAGTAAATTATCCCCAAATTATTTATGAAAGTGCATCTTTTCTGCCTCCTACACTGTATTTTTAAAGACAGGAGAAATAGACAGACTTCAGTGCTACAAAATACGGTTTATGTGGACTTGATCAAAAGATTTGGACTGTTGATGGGATTTAGGCTCCTTTTGTATATGAGATGGGATTTAGGCTCCTTTTGTATATGAGATTTTGGCTCTTAAATCACTTAGGTGTTGCAACACTGAACACAGCAATTTAAAAAATCTGGGTGTAAGTGACGAGCAGAGGGAGGAAGGACTGCCTGTCTAGTTGGGTGTATTGCCTGTCTGTCTGTCTTTCATTATTTTAACTTCCTACAGCTGAGGTACAAGAAGACTACAAACAAAACTGTTTATGAGGCCTAGTTATCTCTATGAGACCAGATCCTACAACCCTTAGTTATACAAACAAATAGTGATTTCTATGGAATTACATACAAGTAAGGATTAGTCACCAAAAGTTTCAGGATTCAGCCTATATTTTGTCGTATTTGTTATTGTTAAATCCTTATTTAACTCCACTATGACACCAACAACTACCTTAAGGGGACCAGAGAGGAAACCAAACTCTGTGAGGTTCACTTCATGGAATATCCTGGAAAGCATCCTCCCCCTGGTGTGAACCTTCTTGGATCCTAAGGATGATCAGGAAAGTGATGGTTGTCCCTCCATGTACTCTATTGTTTCCCACTCACCTAGCACCATGGCTCTTGCAAGAACTATACTGCCAGCGGCTGAGCCCCCCATAGAGAGAATTTAGGCAGTTAGTGTTGCCTGAAGCAGCACTGACTCTCAGTGGCACATCCACTGGGTTATCCCTGGACTAAGCAAGGGATCGTGCTGAAGACTGGAAGATCTTTTGTCATTGGGAATCTTCCCCTGAGTAAAGCTCTTAGTCCATAGTGCGTGAATGGTGAGGTAGTGAACTTTTATAAAGTTGGAATAATTTATACATTTAAGGCATATATTTAGAGCAGCTCATAACTACTTAACAGAGAAAGACTTTTCAGATAGGAATCCAAAATGCGGTAGTTTCTAATGGCAAATTCTTAAATAAGATGTTTGAATTCCACTGGTTCCCTGTTTGTAAGCTTGGGTTTAGCTAATATCTCAGGATGATTCTTGTTCCTTTATCATTTAGAAAAGCCAGGCATGTTTCCTTGATCCCTTTGTTTTTCATGAGAGGAAAAAAAGAATGTTATTCCTCCCAATCTCTCCTGAAATATTCTAGCAGATAAAAATGTCTATAAACAGAATGGTTTTAATACCAATCAGATTCTGTATAAAACTTCATTATGATATGCTATTTCTGGAATTAAAAGAAGGTAGGAGAAGAAAGGATAAAGACAATATTAGTTAACAGGAAACACAGACCCCCACTCCCTCTTACCACCGTCCTTTGGAAACACCTTCACATCACTTTAAATAGCCCTTCAATAGCCTTTTAAATCTGGTTAACAGTCTTCTTTTATTCAAGTTCCATTGAGAGAGACTTCAACAACATGCAGAATTCCCACATTTTCACTACCTCCAGATCATCCCCCCCTTCCTGCGGCATGAAACATAACTAAACATTTCTTTCCTTCTCAGAGATTTATTGTTTTGTAGATAAACTTAATCTCCTTCACTGTCTGCCACATCCTTTCCTGCAAAACTTGGGCTCACTACAAATTGAAATCCTGCTGGAAATATCCTTTAAGAGAAGTAAAGGGTTGATATTCATAGCACTATGAAGGAAGCTATCACCTTGCCATCCAGGTGAAAGATGTGCCTTGGACACTTAGAGTCAGCAGATGTTTTTGGGTGTTTGTTGTTTAAATCTCTCTCTTGCATTTTCAACATAATAGCATTCCTTTCTCTACAAAACAAATTAAAGTATGAAGGCAATAGAGATAGTACTCAAAGTCATAATGTCATACAAATCCATAAGGTCCATCCAATACCAGTACTTCCATTAAGTGCATAGATGATTCATACACATTCATATTATATTTTACAAATATACATATGGATAACTTACACATAAGGGAAGTCCATACCAACTATACATCTCAACTTAGGAAGTTTCTTGTCTGATGAAAGTCAAAAAGGATACCTTCAGTTTTCATGCTGAGGCTCATTTTGCTTACCTCATATTAAATTAATAATCTAGAAATAAAGGTATCAAGCATTTCCTCATTTAGCCACCCCAAATTTCTGTGTTTTAGCTTATCATATAGTTTTATCACAACGTAAGAAAGTTAAATTGAAAGGTGATGTTTTTAACCCCTGAGTTTCTGTAGATCATTATAGACCTTCCACAATAAATCCTTCCCTGATCTAATTAATTGGTCTGGTAAGATTTTTTTAAAAAAAGAAAGCATTATAATGTTTGAAATTATAATTAGAGAAAAAAATTCTCTTCCAGTCTGATCTTTTACAAATTCTTTTTTTCAACTTTTATCTTTCCTATTGCCTAACGCTTTTAATTGATATTATCACTTTTCTTTAGGATTTTTAATTCTGCTTATGTAAAAAACTGTATAATCTGCATTACAGATCCTTAACAGGGATGCATACATATGAACATACCTAACAGGCATATATACGCAGACATTCAACACCACATGCATAGACATACAGTATACTGTACAGAGTGCATATTTCATACATTTGCACATAGTCTGGATAAATACATGAGGGGGGAATACTTTATAAACCAATTTTTTAAAAATATTTTGGAGGACCCTTTGAAATGGGAGTAATCTGTTTTATAAACTGAATTACTGGAATCAATTTTTCATATAAAGGACAAAATCACTGCAGTGTATGACTGTAGATTACAAATATGCATTAAATTACATATTGTTGCAGAGGAGATTTTTTTTTTTTTCTGAAGGATTCACTGAACACTTTTCTCTCTTCCTGTTTGACAATATGTTGCTATGCTATAAAAGCCCTAATGCCCATTTTCAACGATTAGCTGTACATCAGCATTACTGCCTCAAATCCACAAGTTTCACATCAAGCATTAAATGGGATGAATATTGATCTGCTAAAGAGGATTTATTTATTTCTAGCTCTATCCAAAGATCAACTGCTAGCAGCTTTTGGTGGATCTGTTGAGCTCTCATAGCACAAAGCTACTGCATGCATGACACTGGACTTGACATTTCAGTTCTGGAAGAAAACCAAACAGTAAATTCAGTGCAATAATCCTAGATAAATGAGATGATCACTGGAAAAGCTGAGATAGTTAAGTGGTCTATCAGAGAAGTCCAAAGGATGATATTGAACAGTTGCTACATTGTGACCTGTCTCATGTCAATATGGGCCAAGATCACCATAATATCAGATACTAATATAACCACATTTAAAAAAGCAATTTTAGAACACATTAAAATTATTTCCAGCATAGAATGAATATATATGCAATCTATAGACAATGAGATATGTTGGAATAGCAGACAGTTTACCCTTTAATGCATTTTAGTCTACTAGCTCTGTAATAGCTATCTACCAAGTCAGTAATATATGAATAATTATATAATTTGAAATGCAAATCTATAAAACCGAGCTGGTAACTTTAAGAAGAATTTAGAATGGCCTTTGAAATGTATTTTGCAGATAGGATCTGTTCCTACTTTCTGACCCAAAGATCATTCAAATACAGAAGTCAGCTGACCAGAATTCCAAGCAGATTTCAGATGAACCAAGAGCTGGGCTGCCTTTTTTCATTCAGTTGCATGGGTGCCAGAGAATGTTGCATTCTTCACTGCCTTTGAAAGGGAACATTTAAAATGCTAACATGAGTTACTGTAAAAATTCTACTGCGTCATGCACACACCAGAATAAGAAACTCAGAGAGTGAGAAACACTAACTTCATCTGGCTATTCATTCCAGGAACTAATAATGTTGTTCCATTCCACTACTAAATTATTCATATTTATTTTATTGCATATTCCTATTAATCTTTGCTAATTCTCTGATTAATCACGAGACAGTGTTAATTGGAGCACACATGAAAAAGAAACAAAGACAACGAAGCATGGTATGGCTATTTACTGTACCTAAACATTAGGGGCAATATTGTCTCATTTTTAGCTTATCAGAAAGCATTTTGCCCTTTAAAATATAATTGACACTGTGAATTATTGAGAATGGATCTGAAAGCTGAAAAATGATGCTTTGTTTTGGTTACTTGAATACTCTGAATTACCCAATGTCCTTGCCACAGATAGCACTTAGTTTAATTAGGTTGTATCCACAGACTAGAGTGTCTGGTTTGCCAAGGACATAATGCTTTTGTCAGGCTCCACAGTGTAAATGGAAGAAAAAGGGACTGATGCAAAGATTATAAACAAGAGTGGCCCTTCATGTAAGGCAATCATTAGTTCTTTCCTTTTTTCAAATACCTTCATTTCATGTCACCTATCTGTAAAATCATCATGGAGACTATATTATTGAACACAGTATTGACATTATATATTCAAAATGCCTTTAGGATTTTGTATTACTTTGTATTATTTGTATTACTTTAGGATTTTGTATTACTTCCATGGTGCCTGAGAAGCACAGATTTAACAACGCTTGGAAATAAAGCTACTCCTAAAAAGTCTGAAAGGCAATGTGGAATCTTTTCTATAGTATGTATTTCCATGAAAATATCTTTACAGGAGCTAAGCTGATTTACATCAGCCAAGACTCTGGCCCAATGTCTTTCTCCTTCACTCACTGTGCTTCATTTTTAGATTTACTGCCGTCTAGGAACAGTACCCACATTTACAATGCAAGGGGGTAAAAAGTGAATTCTGGTAAGTAATTCTTTCTGATTTTGTTAGGTCTTAAACCAATAAATAAAATATAAAATAAAAATATAAAGATTAAGATTAACTTCAAGAAAAACACATAAATTGTGATATCTATACATTCAGATGTCTATTAACAAACATGGCTGTGGTTGTGTTGGATATGATTCTATTTGACTAGATCTAGAGTCCTTTTGGCAGGGAATCAAAATCAGGATATTTAACTAATTCCTGGTAGGACATAATGCTTTTACCTAACAATAACTCTTTTCTTCAGAAACACTTCATAACATATGCCACTCTGAAACACACTGCAATGTTTGTGGTTTAAAAGCATGGCAACATTGCAGATGTGGAGAACCCTCTCTCAGCATCCTTATGATCATTCATATCTTTGCAATTTACTGTATTTCCTTTCTATTTTTTTTTCAGTAGAAGTACTCCAACATTTTGTGCTTAAGGTGAGTTTCTAAGCATGTCCTTCTTGTGGGGATTTATTTGGTCTTAACGCACAATTGTATCTTCATGTAAGAAGGTGAAGGCAAGCTGTCATGAAGCAGTGCTGACTGTTGAAACAGAAATATTAGTAGTCATTGGGATAATCACAAACAATAATGTGACCTAGAGTCAAATTCCGTAGCCTGTACTAAGGAAAAACTCCTGCTGAAGTCAATGGGAGATTGGCCTGAGGAAAGACAGTAGAACTTGGCACATATTAAACTTTCTTTGGCACCAGCTTGTCTCAGATGGGATGCAATATTATTCCAGACTGCTTCCATGCAAAGGGACAAGTTGTCTTTCATGTTTATTTCCTTCTTTGATACATTTTTCCTCTTTGTAGGAGATGGCTGCTTCTGTGACTTTTTAAGCTGCTTACCCAAATATCTGCAAAGCCCCTAATTTCTTCAGCTGCAGATGTGCCCAGATTTTTATGACTTTGTTTATTCTTTTGTTTCTAGCCCAACCAGGGCTATCACTATTGTTAAAAAGATGGACTCCATGTGTTGCTACAGACCATGTGAAACACATAAGAGGATTGTGTGTGTGTGTGTTTGTTTTACAAGTCACAAATTCTAACACTACCTAACAAAACTCCTAGCAACATAAAATGATGCAATAAACCTCTCTAACAGTAGCTGATTTGTATGCAACATTGACCATAAGGGTAACTCTTCAGTAAACCTGAATCTCATATATAATGCATAGCAGTTAATAAATCATAGTAAAATCAGGTGGCTTAGAGCCAACAATACCCAACTAGTAATGGAAAGGGGAAAAGATTTATAGAGAGACAGACTTTGTCTGGATTTTGCTTTTAAGAAGCTCACACAGTGTTGTGGAAGACCTCGCTGTGGTTTCCAGCTGGACATCTGTGTCATGCTGACTCATTCCATCCTCTCCTTTTGCTGCCCCCTCATTTACCCCATCTCTGTTTGATATCTTCCTCTTTGACCTTCTACCAGTTACTGGTCTGCATGCTTCGTAGCACATATGCTGGAAAGAAGAGAGAAGAGGTCAAAATGAGATCACATCACTATTCCAGAAAGTTCGCAAAGTTAAACACCACACCGCAACTGCAAACTAAAGTAAAAATAAATGATGAATGAGTAAACAGATCCTCTTGAAACTGGTTCCTAGTTTTAAATTGCTAGGTTACAACATGCTCAAGGTTTTATGTATCCCCCTGTTCCAAAATATGATTTTAGCTCATTGTTTACAACAGGAAGAGAGTTTTTTTATTTAAATATCAAGGGCAAATAAACTCTTTTCTTCACTGTCATTGGAGATGGGGAGAGCAGGATATTAGAGATGAGATATACTCTATGGATCTGAAAGAATTTTGATATAAATCTGTCTGTGGTAACCAGAAGGCCTTAGCCAATTTTCATTATTAGTACAGGCGTAAGATATGTCATCTCAAAGTTAGGCATATTTGTGCATGTTTCACATACACCTTCCTCTAGACACCAGGTTGTGTTACAAATCATATATTTAAAAAAATAAAACCCAAATGTTATCATCTGTGTTACTAATAACAGCTTATTGTACTTGAAAGAATCTATATTCTACCATTTATGCTGTTGGTTTACTTTTTGTTTTTCATTCAGCTTGGATAAGGAAAATACACTGATCCATTATAATTTGTTTCTATTGATTTTATGGTTCTCAAGTACTAACACAATGGTTCAGGGTTTTGAATCGGAAACACTACAGTAAATGTTTCAATCTAACTAAAATATTCTTTTCACTGAATTAAAAGAAAAGCATTAAAACATTTCTATTAATATTCAGTTTTGTAAACCCTCTTTTTTTTTTAAACAGTCTGAACAGTGGCTCTGCTGTACTGGATAATGCATCTGTTTTTAAAAAAGTATATTATACACAATAAAAATGCAATAAATAAAGCAAGCCAAATTGGATTAACAAAATTACATTCAATATTCCTATTTTTTTCTGAAGGATTCCTACTGCTAAAGAAGCAAATTTTTTACAATACTGAGCAGACTGTAAGATCAAGAATTTTAGATACGATTGTTTCTATATACCGTTTCTACTGCAAGTAATTTGTGTGTGTTTTGTACACATATATTTTCAGTCATATATATTTTACATTAGACCTTAGAAAATAATTCAGAACAAATCTTTCACATAACCAGTTCATCTTGTTTGCTAAAGGCTTATCATTGTGTGGATTGTAACTTCCTTAAGTATGTTCATTATTCAAAATTACTTGATGCATTTTTGGCAGTTTTAAAACAATCTATAAAGACTGGTCACAGACACTTCTCTGTGCATGTTTGATAATCACTGTCTAAGATCTATTTGTTAGCTGTGAGTGGTTATAGCAGTCAAGTAGAACTGTATCTGTTCCTTGAATGGATGAGCAAGCAAACATTTCTAGTATGAATATTCACGACAGAATTTAAAATTCATTTTCTGTAACTACTTGAGCATATACATTTAAATTATATTTTCTGCAAACATTTGTACCAATAACATTTAATTTCAGTGTATAACTGTTCACAGAAGGTGAACATAAAGGGCTATGAAGCGCCTTCATGGTCAAAACAAATTCTAATATAACATTCACAAATAGATGGGAGCTACCTTTGTGAATCCCATCCAAAATATTTTTGTTGTGTTTTCCCACCTATATTTTGTATATACGTGTGTGTGTGTGTGTGTGTGTGTGTGTGTGTGTGTGTGTGTGTGTGTGTGTGTGTGAAAATGAGGTATCGCCAGCCCCTAAACCTGCTGGATTTTTGCTTTTATTATGATTTATGTGAATAAGGATGTAGTATGTATATGTCAAAGAATTGGATACAAAATTCGTTTGAGACACTAGATGGCAGCACTCGCTTGATGAATGACTATCTGCTTTGTATTCTTTTATGACCTCCTATTGCTTCAGCTTCTGCTATTTGATTGTCAGATGAGTGATAGACCCAGGCCTGGTAGAAGAGGGGCATCCAGGAAGAGTATAAGGAGATCACCTGAATGGGGGAGATTTTTTTTTCGTCACTGATTTGTAAAAATTAGCCACATTTAACATTGTAACGGTCACAGTACATTTTAAGTTAATTTCTCCTATCTTAATGTTCCCTAAAGTTCAAGAGTAGTCTGAATGTTTTCTACAATATATAACTTCGTTAATAATTTACACAAATACATAAAAATACACAATGAAAAATTTAAAACTAAAGCAGTACTGCACATATAAAGTCGGCATCAAACTGGGACCAAAATAAGAATTCTTGGAGCAAAATTAATAGTTATAGGGGTAATGATTACTATTTAAGGGACAAGATTTCTTCCATTGACTTCAAATGGGAGAGGATTCAATTCATGGAAAGGAGCAGTATGTTTTTCCGATTCTAGTGTCATCATCTTATTTGTTTTGAAAATCACGCTGTGTATTTTTTCTGTTTAACATTGCAACAACAGTAAAATATGTAGGAAGCGGTCAGAAGAATTACAACTGCAAACAAGTAAATTGGGGTATTTTTTTCTGACAAAAAGGGGAGTTTTTGTAGGCATGTAATTTGCTCAGTTCGTGAAAGTAATTTCTTTGTTTTAATTCATATTGGAGTTTCCATCCATTTTCTATCCTATTTTTTTAAATTAGATGTAACACTACGACTATTAAGGTTACTTAGCACTTCTGTAGTGCTTTCCATCTTCACAATGCTTTACAGGCATCATCTAATAAATATAAAACAATATGCACAGCAAATTGCCTCATGGCAAAAATGTATTCCTATCATGTGTGTAAATCAATCAAGCCTTGCAATTACCATGATTTTCTACTAAGTCAACAGATATCGGGTGTGTATGCCTGTGCACTTCCCAAGATGTTCGTGGTGGGTATCATGGTGGAATGGGTGTGAAAAGGCCACTACTACAACTTGATTTCCTACCCCCCTCCCCTTTCCTTACCCCAACAATTCTGCTAAGTGCATCCATGGATTTCTGTGGGACAACCTGGGCTTTGCCAGGTTCTGTCTTCCATACAAACTCTTGGGATTTAAAGCCTCACAAGTTACTACAGACAGAGTCTACACCAAGTTTTATCCCTTCTGAATCAAGTAGGGTTCTGAGGACAGTGATGGTTGCAGGATACTTGGCACCAAGGCTTCTGCAGGAGCTATGCTGTCAAAGGAAGACAGAGGAGCTGGGGGAAAGGGGACTTTCTAGAGAGAAGAGAGCAGTGTCTCTTCATACAGAGGAAGCCCCACTGCCATAGAACTAGAGAGCAAATCCCAACCTGTGATGGAAGAATTGCAACCTCATGGAGTTTCCACTCCTTTAATTAGATTATTCCCACATAGGGAGTCATGGGGCCCTATATTCATGCAAGGCATACAACAGGTTAATAAACTAAAGTGCTTATTTTTATATGAATAGTACTGCATGTAAAATAATAGTAAAAATTGCTTTCATAATTCATGTATCAACGTAAGCATAAGATTATCCATTTCTAATGACAAGAGAAGACCTAATAAATGTACTCCACATTGACGTGAGAAATAACCAAGAAAGTGTTATTCCAGAATTCATAGTTACTTGGTAGTATTTCACAAAGAACAGTCTGCTGGCAGACTCTAAGGATGTACAGTCTGTACAGTGTCTAGATCTGTGGTTTGACTCTGTAGCTACTAGCCAGAGTATTCCACTGTCAATCAACGCTAGATAGAAAAAGACACTGCTGTGGCTATTAAACACAAGGAAGAGCAAATAAGAACTAGGAAGGTCAGCTGAAAAGGATAGCAAAAGTTGTTCAGTAGGTCAGTCAAATAATATGTTATTGGAGAAAAAGCATAAATAATGAACATCTTTTCTTTCAATAAGTTACGTTTCTGAACTGATGAAAAAAGAATGAAATGCCTAAATATCTTTTGCTCAAAATCCCAAAAAACAACTTTTTTGCCAGAAAAAATAAACCCAAACAATTATATTCTGCACGTCCTAGAAGAATCCTATGGAGAGTATTTACAAACAGTCTATCTAGGATGTATTTTTTCGCTGTTTAAATTTGTATACTTGAACCCCCATTTTCACTAAAGGCTGTGATTCTGATGGGGAGCTGAGTCACTGAAATCCATACTGCTTGCTACTCTCCGTAAATCTTTGCTTGGCAGTGTATGGAAACTCACATGGATATAAAAGAAGCAACTCTTAAGAATAATATAGGCCCTGGAGAAGAGAGATGAAACTAAATCCTTGTATTCTTTCCCATGAGTTGGTACCTTATTTATACTGTAGCTTGAAATATTGGTACAAACTCAGCAAAAAGAAGACAAGATTAAATAAAAGAGGCTTGGGGAGGAGTAGGTGTGGAGATTTGGCAGTGGAATATGGCAGCTTTTTAACAGAGAACACCACCACTGTATAACAGTTTAGGACAGGAAGTAAAGAATACACAATCCAATTGAAACTATATTGGGACTTTAGATAGACAAAATGTAATAACCCAGGTTGGAATTTAACCAAGACTTGTGGGAGTAATCTTGCAAAGGGACACCAAAATGGTATCTTTATTGACCACAAGTGATCAAGACCTCAGTTTTACTTTTCATATGAAAGATGGAGTACCTAGAGACAAATTGTGACAAGGACGTGATATTTCTGAGACATGATTTCCTGGCCAGCAATCTCCATTTCCTTCCACAACCTGTAAAACGAACTTTGTGAGTATGAGAGTTATTACAAAAATTAAATAAAAATCCTTTTTAAAATTGTTGCCAAAATATTTTAAACATGGGCAAGTCATGGATGATTGTGCTGCGATCACAGTAATCTGAGCACATTTACTATTTAATCAATCCTTAACATAATTTTATTTTAAAAATTCTATTTATTATTTTTGTCTTATAGATTGCAATGCTTTATAGGTCAAATGGTCAATTCAACAAAGAATTAGAGCACTTGATATACAAGTAAAACTATATAACAATATTCTATGCAAGATGGGATATTTATATGCCGGTATTAACATATACACACACATCATACATACATATGATCCTGCAAATATTTAATCACCTGTGTAACTTTATGCATGTCAATACTCCCATTGCCTTCAGTGTGACTATTCAAATGTGCAAAAAGAACAGGAGTACTTGTGGCACCTTAGAGAATAATAAATGTATTTGAGCATAAGCTTTTGTGGGCTAAAACCCACTGCATCAGATGCATGCAGTGGAAAATACAGTGCTTAACTGTTTTCAGGATGAGGGTAATAGATATAAATACAGATATGATGGTATAGTGTGGTATAAGATGCTTTTTCACCATTAATTTCGGATGGCTGCATTATTCATAGTGACAAAACCAAGCATGAGTTACTAGGTCATCCAAGGCAAATTTATGCTGATAAAACATTTGCACCATTCTACACTGTCATATATTTTGTATATGCCAGATCTGTTACAGAAAAAAAAATATTTTAGGAATATTTAGAGAGCTTTGGGGGAAAATATTAGAACTATTTTTTTCTCTCTACTTTTAAATGCAGGTTTCTTATTAAATATGAATGCAACTAGACAGGCCTCAAAAGGAACCATAAAAATCTCTAAAAATGATGTAAAATAGTTTTCCTATACCTGAAAAAAATTTAAGTCCCTTATCTGGAGTCCATCTACAGCTAGAAACAACTTGCTGATGTTACAATCTCCCTGTTGTAGCTCTGCTGGAAGGAGAATCAATTAACTTGTAAACCTTACTAGTTAGGGGTGTATAAAAGCTGTTATTGGTGAAAAACTGAATTTTGCTCATCCAGTCCTGAGGCAAGAGTAATTTGTTAGGAAAGATTCCACATTTGGTGCAAGAACAAAGACACATTTCTCTGGCAGGTGGATTTTTTAAAAAATAGCAGCTGTTCAAAGCTGTTAAGGAGTTTGAAATGTTAAAATAAGTCTCAGGAGATAGATTAGTGGGCAGAGTGCAGGTGAGGCAAATAAACATGCAGGTAGTTTACCACATGGTCTGTAAATCTTGAGCTAGGTCCACACCAATATCCTCCACCTGATTTGCACCATTCTGGCAACACAAAATAGCTGTAAAACAGGCTTAAATGAGTGGTTAAACAGGTTTATGGCTCTTTAGTGTTGTCAGATGAGTGTAAAGAAGCTGAAATGTACTCGTGAATCTAGCTCTTTGTGTGTGACTGTTTTATGTTTCAGTGCCTTGTCTCATAATGGTGAAAGCCCAATACGAAAGCTTAGTCAGGGTAAAAATGCAGTAAAATCTTTGACAAGAGCAACTTTTCTACATAGATTTGCCACTGTTCTTTTAGGAAATAAGGCTGTATCAGTACAATTAGGGAACTTGGAAACTAAGAGCCAAATTACGCCCTCGAATGTCTTTGTGTGACCTAGTGCTAGATAGAAGGTTATGTCTTGAGGGATTGTTACAGTTGCGCGCACACACACACACATATAAAACTTTGTATTTTAAAAAAAAAATCAGAAAATGCATTATCTTAAAAGAAAGAAAGTTATTTAAGTTGCAAAGTCAAGCACTCATAAATTAAGACATGCCAGATTTATGGCTCCTTGTGAAACATCAATTCTGCTACCTTGAGTGTATGCGTTATGATATAGTCTTTAATTATGTAGTCACATACTATTTCTCAATGCACATGATGGCCACACCTGAGGGCAGAATTAAGGTCATGCCAGAAAGTGTAAATTTGGCATTTCCCAATTTACAAGTGCTTGACTTTGCAATCTAAATAGTCTTTTATCTTTGTATTCAGCAAACATAACAATTGTGCATATTTAATTGTATATCTGTCCTCCATTCTTAATGTAGTTCTTCCTGTCTTAAATTATATGCTCTTCAGGGTCAAGGCCTGTAGTGTCTTGTGGAAGTAAATCCAGGCACACATACAGGAAGAGGATTAATGCTCTGTTAGGGAAGCTGCAGCAATCTGCTCCAGTCTCTAAGAATTCCAGCACTACGCTGACTTCAAGCAGTGCTGAGGCTCTCAGGTTACCGCAGTACAGTTGCTTGCCTTAAAGTGACAGGACTATGTCTCCATATATGCATATACAGCACCAAGCACAATGGGACTCTGACTGTGAGTGAATTCCCTGGGTGTGATTGTACTACCACAATAGAAGAAAATCAATAGCAAAAATAGATGTACAGTTCTCTCATTTTTATGCATAGATCTATGTGCTATCCATTTTGAAAGGTTGGCACATTATGTCAATAGGCCTTGTACCAAAAGAGCTAGATTTTTAAAAGGTGACCACTGTTTTGGTGTCTCCAGCTTGTAGGTGTAAACGACTGTGGTTCAATTTCATACCATAATTATTTGTAGTTACAACTAATGTCACCTCGATTCCTAATTAGTAGTGGCAGCAAATTAGGAACTTAAACTTTTAAATGAATTTACATTTTCACACAAATAATGGAAGAAACAAACTTGCACTTGTAATTATTTGTGTCCATAATTTAAGAGTATGTATATGAAGGCCTTGCTGAGGCTGAGCTGAAAATCAGCTGTAAAATCTTTTAAAATAACATTTGTATATAAAATATTTCATGCAATGGTCAGAGAGCAAAAAGCAGATCATGAACCTAATCCTACAAACTCCTACTCATATGAGAAGCTTTGCTCGTGAGAGTAATCTGACTAAAATCAATAGACTGTTGATTTGAATAAGGACTATTCCCATGAGTAAGCAATTCAAGATTGGGCCCTCCATACACTACATTTTTCACCATTCCTTACTATGAATTGTAGAAGTGCACTTTTGTATAGGCATTAGAAGCAAAGAGCAGATTCCTTTGTTAGCATTCATTTGAATAGAAGTCAAGCTGCTCTGTTATTCTGAGCCACCTTTGTTTGGTTTTTTGCTGCTGCTGCTGCTGTTTAATTTCTTTCTAATTTTTCATGCCAATCGTTCTCATTTTCTTTCTCTTTTATCTGCCTGAGGTAAAGCAGGATGTTTATGCCCAGGACATGCATGGGTGAGGAGATGGGCCCACACAAGAAGCAACTTGTTGGCTCAAACAGTAAGCAAGTAAATGGCTAGCAGATTGGGACTGTTCGCAGCAGAACAGACGCCTGGACAAAATGATGGCATCAGCCTGCTGAAAGCAGGTTGGGACCATTACTGGTAATTATAGTTAATCAGCAACAATTGTCTTGACCAAGATACAGATCAACACTGAGCACTAACCTAACAGGACTTAATGAGTGTAATGGAGGATGAAGAAAGTCTGATTAAACTTGCAAGACAGTGAGTGACCTGAGCAGATGATGCATTGTAATTCCCCCACCTCTCTCTCTCTCTCGCTCACATGCACACAGCAGTCCAGATGGTAACAGCTTCTCAGTCAAATCACAGTACTGTGGTTATATGGCAATATGGGTTGCATTGCAATGTGCTTTGAAAAGTGGTTAATGTTTAATGCAGTGGATAAATATTTATTTGAATTTCCTACCACGTTTATTTGATATGGCTGTAGTGGGTTCTAAACGCGGGGATATTGTTGAACTACTGTCAAATTTTCTAACAGCAGTTGTAGATTCCAAGATACCTTTTTGAATTCAGTGTTTTTGATATCTAGAAATAGAATACAAACCGTAACAGCTGTAACAGAAGATAGCTAGCTAAAGGGGGAAAAGTTCTATTTTTTCTGAATTTGAAAGTCAGTTTAGTGCCTGTGAAAGAAAGGGACTAATAGCACTATTTTGAAGTAGGCGTCGCATGGATCAGCTGTGAGCAAAGTTTTCCTGCATAGATCTAAAAATTCACCCCAGTGCACAGGGATAATACAAGGCCTATTCATCACTTAAATTCAACATAATACCTACAAATAAATCTTAAATGGAATTTAAGCTTCTTGCTGACCCTCGCCTAATTTCACCCCGAGTACATCATGATCTGCAACACCTCTGCTGTTCCAACCTGGGATTCCTCTTGAGCAGATATTAACTATCATGCCCAATCACTAGATGGTTTTATGAAATGGATACATGAAAATATGGATGTTACCATACAACAACTCATTTTCATTAATGTACAGGGTATGCACACAGATCAAGTGACGTGTGACTGAACTAAACCACCACAACACCAGCCTCTCCAAATTCAAGTTCTACAGAAATAATGAATATCAGCTCTCTACCTACCTCTCATATGTGGGTATGAATGTATTGTAAAATCAGCCATGGTACATCATATTTACTTGGGGCTGATTTTACAAGATGTAGTGGTTGCCCTTAAACATATTCAATAGCTTTAGATAATTAAACATTACCTCAATATCTGAAGTGCTTACTAGTTATTCCTGTACAAATACTGAATATTATCTAATTATCTAACACAAAATTGAAAAATTTTAAGGGCGATTCCTATGCATGTCCATCTGCGGCTTTACCACTAAGGTTGGAATTGAGCCCTTATTGATTGTTAGAAATCTGTTTATTTCTATAAAAAAGTCTATATTGAACCATAACTTTCTTCTTACTGAAATTATTGCATGAGAACAAATACAGAGAAATAATTTTAACCTCTAAGATGCTGATTAATATAGGGTTCTTACAAAACAATGATTACATGGTAAGAACTCATACTTCTGCAAGTAGTTATGTCCAGTCATGTGATTCTGGATTAGCTTTGATTTGGGAATATACTAGTGTATGAGAAGGGGAGAAGTAGACATGATTTTACTCCCAAATAAACTATAAAATATGAGAAACATTTATTTTGGTTTTTACAATGAATGGTCTTATAATGAATAATTGGAAATTATATGGATTATTTTTTCTCCCCATGAAGATACTTATACACCATAATTAAGTCACACTGAAGGCTACTTTTTGATAAGGTAAACAAAGCACCTTAAGTCTGTCACTGTAAGAACATTTTCTAGCCCTCAAATCATTTTTGTAGCTCTTCTCTGCACGTGCTCCAATTTTTTCAACATCTTTTAAAAAATGGGATCAGAACTGGACATAGTATTTCAGTATTATTGAGTTGTACATAACCTAAAGTGTGCTAGGCTCTTTATAGAAAATAAAGACATGGACTCTGCTCTGAAGAGCTCACAATCTAAATCTAGGTGGCATATCATAGGGGGGCAAAATGGACATGTGAAGTTTTCAGACAATGCATTTTTGAAGATGGAAAGGATGATCCACTGCAACAGTGACAATAGAACACATAACCACTCTTCTTTTGATTGAGAATTTAATTTAACTCGCATATGGATACATGACATTTTATTGTACATAATAAAGAAGATGGGCAAATGGTCAGATACAATAGGAATTGTCCAAAACGTATCTGAAAAAAACAGCTTTGAATCAAATTTTTGTAAGATTTGAAGAAGTTCATTTAATATTATTTTTAAATTTCACTACTGTGCTTCCTGGTTCTGTCAGGAGTCAGAATTATCTTTCCAAATTCCAACTGAGGGAGTATACATCCCAATTTTGTGAACTCAGGGACTCGATCTCATTTTTACACTGTTGGAAATCAAGAACAACACAAGTGAATGTAGGAAACATATCTGGTAGAATTTTTTTGAATTTTCAAGTTTTTGGTGAAACATATTTGCTTTTTTTTTTTAACCAATTAAAATAAATTTCATTAAACTTTAAAAATAAAATATCATTCTTCAGTCAGCTCAAATCAGAATCAGACCTGAGAAGTTTTGCTGAGTATCTGTATTTTTGGATGCCGACCCTAACTGAACTGAATGAAATGACTGAAACGTCATTATTTGCAAGTTAGGAAGAGCCCATGCTCAGGTATCTGGGTGCAGTGCCATGTTCATGAATGAATACACTTTTGTTTGTAAGTGCAGTTTATTTTCACACAATGCATTCTAGACATGTTCTCTCATTCTCATTGGTCTTATGTTGGTGTAACTCCATTGGTTATTCCATACAAAAGAATTTTTACATTACTTGTTGGTATTTGTTCTTTGTTAAGATGATACACATAACTGATAAAATAGGAATAATCAAATCTTATATCTCATGGCCTCTTCTGTTTGCTGTTGGGGTCAGAGAGGAATCCACCACATACCACATTATATAATTGGCCAGCTGAATCATGTGGGGTTTCACCTTCCTCCGGAGCATCAGTTATAGTTTATAGCTGGAGGTTGAACAAATGTAATATCTTATTTTCAGTAGCTAAGTAAATTAATTCATAAATCATATTATTAGCATCCGACGAAGTGGGTATTCACTCACAAAAGCTCATGCTCCAATACGTTTGTTAGCCTAGCCACAGAACTCTTTGCCATCATTAGCAGTGTGCAATTTAATTCCAGTCTGGGTCTGTGGTATGGGGTCTTCTGTTTGAAAATATTGTGGGTTATTTTTTGTTTACTGAATATGCATATCTTATACTTTAGTTTCTCCTTTTCATTCAATTCCCCACTGGAATTATGCATCCTCTGAGTAACCAAGAGGTTCCCACTTCTACTTAATGGAAATGTGATTAAAGGAACTACAAACCATCATATACAAACATAGTCCACACTTGTAAAGATAATAGCATTTGCCAGAAAGTTGCTTGAATAACATTTTTTATGAACAAGGCCCTTGTGGTTTTAATAAGCTGTATCAAAAGATCATGGACCCAATCAAATGAAGGCAAAATTAACACAATGAAGGAAAAAAGCTAAAAATACAGCCACAGAAAAATCTCTGGCATCAAGTTTCACCAGAGAAATGAGTGAATGAGAAAAGTGCTTATTGTAATGAAGTTTTTTGCTTTCCCATATTAAAGGACCAAAAAGTAAATTTGCATATCCATTTCATGTTTTTCTGCTCAGTGCTTCCTTTTATATTTGACATCTTAGAACCTTGCTCTTTTTTAAAAAAGTGACAATCATTTCAGGCTTTGCTTACTTGAATAATGATGGAACAGATAGTCCTTGATTCAGTGCTTCTGAAAATGATGAGAGCAGTTGGCTCTTAGCCTTAGTACTAAATCATTTCTATGATGCTGTGTCAGAGCCCACTGGCTCCTGCCTCTGCTCAAGTCTACCAACAGCTAAGAGACCTTAATGCTGCTAAAATACCTGGGGCAGCTTATTTACAAAGTTGGTCCCCACCATCCTTGTACAATATACAGTCTTACTCCTACAGTCTTGGAGAGCCCTCAGCTCCTGAGGCAAGTAGGAAAGAACAATTTTTCTCTCTCTATCTACTTCCCCCTACCTACTTCCCATGCCTTTTTGTATCCTCTGCCTAATAGCTTAATTAGCCTTCCAGCTCTTCTCCACCCACCAGTTAGGCACAACTCTTCTTAACAAAGTCTATTCTGCAGTGTTTAATTGGAGCTGCAGTGACCAGAGTGTTGGCTCAGCTGTTGTTACCCAGCATTCTGTCACAGATGCATTCTTCAGAATATATTCACATTTAATTTTTGTCCTAAACTTCCTTCAATGGATGTCTTGCTTTGCAGAATGGGTACATTGATGCAGAAGATTCTCAGTCTGTGGGTGAATCTTGTGACCTATCAGTGAAATGTGGTTCACTCTGAGGACAGACTCCAGATAGGAGAAGAAGGAAAAGTTTATTCTTGTTTTTGATCAAACGTGAGCTAGCAGCATACTGTGTATCTCAACTAGTGAAAGCTGGACTTCAGAAGGTTGGGAGATTCAGTTTGGACAAACTCTTACTCGGACCTCATTGATCTGAGTATTTGGGCTAGAAATCATACTGGAACAGGCTTTCCTGGGAGATTTCAAGCACTTTGGCCTAAATTCCCATTGGTTTCACAATATTTTGTCACTTCAGCTGCCAGCCTGAATGTGGAGGAGACTTGCAAAATTGAAAAACAGGGGAGAAAAGCTCTCAAAATATTCAACCCTCAGAAAAGGATTTGTTCAGATTTGACCTGAATTTTACAAGAAGTTATTAGTTTGTCTGTCCTGGGGCTTTGTGGTGATTGTATGCTTTACAGTCAGAAGTAGAGAGGCAGTTTACAGAGGTGACTTAGCAACAAAGAGGCAAGAAACAGAGAGAATAAAAGAGAGATGTGCCTCTGCAGTTGTCATTTGCTGATGTTTTTTGGGGCACATTCTGCATCTTGTTCCTAAGGCTCTGTGCTCTCAGTACTCCAAAGATAGAACAAGTGCCGCAAAAAGTAATTAAACATTAAAAGCTGTTCAGTGGCACCAGAGCCTTGAAGTGGGACCTTCTCCACAAAATATAACAAGAGTTCCAGGGGGCGTATCTGGTGTGTATCCCTGATCTGGGAGCAACTAGGGAGTACAGGGAACTATATAAGGGAGCTCATACATAAACAAAGAGTGGAATTTCATCTGAATTTGACACAAAATATGTTTTTAAGGAAGAAAACACTGGAACAAAAAACATGAAGGAAACCAGTTCATAGCTAGTATGCTGGGAAAATCTAGTTCAAGAGAAAATACATTTTACTTTCTGGTATTGGTGCCAGGCTATGGGGCATTTGGATTACTGGTCGTATAAATTATGCATTGAAGAACTGACCTAACTTGCTCATTTATGGCAGCTATCTTCCTCTTGTCTCTCTCTCTCTCCCTCTCTTTTCAATCAGCAAACATCTTGACAATGTGTCAGAAGAATGTCCCATTGCACAGTAATAACTCCAGGGTCTGATCACTTATGAACTTGGATGAGACTGTTGTTACAGAGCCAGCTGTTGGGTCCCATGACATCCAATCTGTTTTCTGTTTGTTTTTGTTTTTTGTTTTAAATGCAAGCTGCTGGCCTTCTTCCTTGTGAAGAACCTTGAAAATGTTAACTGATGTAAACCAACATAAACAAGGAAAAGAGGAATATGCAGCTGAATTTCACTTCTGCAGCAGAAGGCTGAGGGATAAGGGATGATGTTCTAAGCTCTCTCCCTATGGTCACACATTTCTTATGTAAATTAAGGCAGTTAAGTCTGGGTGTACCCCAAAGAATAATTTCACTAACCCTTCCCTAAATCCTGGCCAGACCTGCATACAGTGGTGTGGTCACAGTGGACTAGAAATGGCTATGCTTGCAAAACATTTGCTTCACCATCCCATCCCAAAATTCTAAAGCCAGCTCTTCATGTTTACAGGATGGGACTGAGCCAGCTGCTGCTCTCAGATAGGTGCCCCAATTCAGCGTCACTCACCACAGTAGATGCTGTGACAGCCGCTGCAAGAGGAACTCCTCTCCTGCATTGCCTCTCCCCCAAAGCTGCTAGGAGCATGAGGCACACACCACAACATTCTCTCACCTCCTGTTCCCAATATGTACACACCCACAGCTCCAGCAGTGCACCAAGAGGATGCAAAGTCAATTTGCTGTTGCCTCTCTCCTTGGTGGTACCCTGCTTTGCCCAGCCCCAGCCTGGACATTAACTCACACCTGCCAGGGATGCCTACTCCCCCACAGCAGCTAGGAGAGACCTCAAGAACCAAACAATATTCCAACCAGTCACCTGGCTTACCAGCAAAGTGGACATGTATCACCAGCTCATGAGGATAATCACTGAAAACCCTTCCTGCTATAAAGTTGACAGCATATCACTGGTCCCAAAAGGCTGGTACAGGATATGAATAATTCACCTTTGGCTGCAATGAGAGTTACTTGTAACTGGTGAGGGTGAAAGTTGTGAGGAGAATTAGCCTCAAGATTGGAAGGTGGTAATTTAACGTAAATAAAACATGAGAGATTATTAATTACCACATTTCTATTGAAATCCTACCAAAAATTGATTGAGAGTAAAGAAAGGAGGTCCAGGGCCATTGTTTCAAAATGAATATTTTCACATATATACATTCCTTTGCCTAGAACTTCAGTAAGAGGTGAGCTATCTTAAATAAGGTAAACACCAAATAGTGCACATAAAAAGTTCTTATTTACTTCACAAGTCCAATAATGACTATAGCTGCCAGGTTAGCTTGTGAAAAAAAAATCTAATTAGTCAACCATTTACTCCATTGCATTTATTTTTTTAAAATTTGTTTCATTATCTGAAACCTGAAGAATTCTCAATGATGGAATTGGTATTAACTGTGTATAGATATATACTAACTGTAATAGGGTACACTAATTTTGTTTTTATAAAATAGACTTTAGTGGCAATTTACCTTTTCTTTGGTAAATGGAAAGCATCTATCAGATTGTTTCAGATGTTGGGAAAAGTGTCTTTTACCGGTTGTTTCTATCAAGTAAAAGAAAAATTGATGTTTCATTTATGATTAAACTGGATTGCTTCCTTAACAGTGATTTATATGGACATATTTTAATTTTAATAAGTGCCAACAGAGAGTCAATTGGAAATACTTGAATCAATTATACTGTGTTCATACATGCCTAATACACTATTAATTCATAAATAACACTTATAATCCCTAAAAAGAGCGGGTTCTGAAACTTTTTTTTTACCTGTGCTCCTGCTGACAATTACAAAGGCAAACCTATTGGCTCAAAGAAGATTTAGAGATTGCCATCTGCCACTATTATGATACTTAATAATCACTTATTACCAGCAGCAGCCTGGCTTAGAGTTATATTGAAAATGGTAAATATTTTAATGTCCCCACAAGCGTAAATCTAGCCTGGAAGAGCTGGTTTTGAGTCATACTATAAAAGTTCTCTTCAGCAAATACTAAGGAATGATGACTATATCCACAAAGCCAAATTTTTCTCTTATCCTCAGGGAAATTACACAGGAGTAAGGTAATGCAGGATTTGTCTAATTATGTTCATATTCCTGTGTTATTTTTCAGTTTAGCTTGTTCAGGTAGAGGTTGACCATGCCCTGTTACAAATGATTAGAGCTGAAATGGACAATATCCTTGGTCTGCCTTACCTTGTTTGTTCTGTCTGGCTCATTTTGCTGTGACTGTGTTTTACATGGAGTGATCTTACAATCCTAAAATAAGCAAGTTCCCTCTGACATGTTATTATTACTTACTATTTCTATAGACCCAAACAGTATTATTTTCACCTTAACGTATGAATGTGAAAGCTGGAAATTCATCAAAGGTACAGACAGACATCTAAATGCTTCAAAAGGAAATGTCTCAGAAAAATTAAAAAGTATTAAATTGACTGAATTTATAACAAATGCTTAGATGTGTCAGAGATTTCAACAATCCTTTATCTCTAAAGTTATGCAGAACAAAAGATGGTAATATCTGGGGCATGTGTTCAGAATGTTAAGGTGTGCCATTGGGCAACTGGAGGAATATGTAAAATGGGACTGATTGAAAATAACTCCATTGAATGTCATTTAGATAGGAAAAACTTATGGGACTTAACAACATAAGGAACATGCATAGAGCAGCTCAGGATAGATAGGAATGGCAGAGCCTTGTTTCTGTCCTAAGCAACATAAGAACATAAGAATGGCTGTACCGGGTCAGACCAGGTCCATTTAGCCCAGTATCTGTCTACTGAAAGTGGCCAATGCTAGGTGCCCCAGAGAGAGTGAACCTAACAGGCAATGATCAAGTGATCTCTCTCCTACCATCCTTCTCCGGCATCTGACGAACAGAGGCTAGGGACACCATTCTTTACCCATCCTGGCTAATAGCCATTTATGGACTTAACCACCATGAATTTATCCAGTTCTCTTTTAAACGTTGTTATAGTCCTAGCCTTCACAACCTCCTCAGGTAAGGAGTTCCACAAGTTGACTGTGCGCTGTATGAAGAAGAACTTCCTTTTATTTGTTTTAAACCTGCTGCCTA
>NC_133773.1:29648000-29651203 GCF_003597395.2 Chelonoidis abingdonii
CAAGTGGGGCAATTTGCCCCAGGCCTGGGCCCCGCAGGAACCCCCATGAGAGTTTTTCAGGGCCCCTGGAGTGGGGTTCTTCACTCGCTCCGGGGGCCCTGGAAAGCTTTTGCGGGGCCTGGGCCCCTGGAGCTTCTTCTGCTGCGGGTCTTTGGCGGCAATTTGGCGGCAGGGGGTCTTTCCTCTCCGGGACCCACCGCCGAAGTGCCAGGTCTTCGACTGCAATTTGGCAGAGGGGGGCCCCTGCTGCTGAAGACCCCAAGCCTCCTGAATCCTCTGGGTGGCCCTGTACCGCACACAATAATGCTCAGAAAATCTTGGTTCTTGTGCTCTGCCACAAACTTCTTGAATTATTTTAAGTTAAGTTAACTTAAGTTATTTTATTTATTCGTGTCTCAGTTTCCCATCTGTCAAATGGAAGTAAGACTGCTTCCTCCTACCCTTTGTCTGTCTTGTCTCTTTAGACTGTAAGATTTATGGGGCAGGGGAACTAGCTTTTACTATATGTTTGTACAGTGCCCGGTGCAATGGGACCTTCATTTTGGATAGGGCCTAAAGGCATTACTTTAAAACAAATATATAAAATAACGAAAGTGAGGCACATTATCAAGGCAGAATTTATGAACAAGACCCCAGTGACTTCATGTCAGAGATTAGCTTGACACTGAAAGTTTTAGAATGAGAGATCCTTTTATTGTGTGCTCAATTCTAGAGTTAGGGAGCTGAAATATCTAGACAATTATCTGTCTTTTCACACCCAGTTTTGTTTAGTTTCCATTTTAGATTATGCAATATTCCATTTCTATACTGTGCACTGCACAGCTGGGACATATTCAGCAGCAGACGTGGGACTTGCCAGTAATTGGAAACAGGTTTTGAAACATTGATTATTGCACAGTAAAACTACAGTGTTCCATGTGCTGCATACCACTAGTAACTCTAGCCATTTTCTTTTCATCTGTAAAAAGAAAGCGATGCATTTGCTGAAAATTTTTGGCAACTAAGTGGTAAATGCGCTATAAACTTTGTTTTCTAATTGTGTTGATATCTGCTGAACTTACTAATCATCGAATATTAATTCTCCGTTAAAACAAGAAGCACAGTCACACATTGCAAACAGTAAGTTAAAGACCCTTCATGACACAATTCTAGTTAGTTAAAGGACTTAGATCTATTTTGGAATAGTGTCAGGTTTTCAGAAATATGATTCACTGTTTTTGAAGAAAAAGATATTTCAGTCTGAATTATGTACAGAGATTTTGAAACACATCTAGGCAAGTTTCTCAAAATATTGTACATTCCTATCTAAACTCAATAACAAACATTTTCACTGAGAAAATCTCTGCTGATGATTTCTTTTAAATACAATGCATATCTTGGAATTAAAAAAAATCTAACAACATTTTCATAGTCAGGCACTGGGAAGATATTGCTGCCTGATATATTGCATTCAAGAACTAGAATGACCCTTACAAAGAAATACCATGTCGAAGCAATCTTTACAGAGCAAGGCCCCCCCCCGCTCCCAGACACTGTTAGGTGTGAAAGAGAGAAGATGAACCAATAATTACAGTAATAGGAGTCAGGAAATTGGGTTTCTAATCCTAGACCTACCACAGAATTCCTGGGTCAGCTTGGGTAACTCACACAAAACATAGTTCTGCTCTTACGCTTCAAATATGATGTTGTGGGTTACAGGTTTATTTTCTCTATTATTTCCATATGAATTGTAGAGTAGAAAGATGTTGTTTTTCCCCTTAACCGTCTGCCCTGCAGATTTCCCCTGGGATCCATCCTCTTCTTGTACTGCTACCAATAATCACTGTTCTGCAGATAAAACTATGCCATCAGTGACACCCGTGCAACATTATTGCCATGAATAGGTTTGCATAGGTCTGAATAATGGGAACTGAATAAACAATTGCATTCATGATGCACAAGAACCCCCCAACTCCCTGTCAAATAGTTGGGTTGGCTCTGCAAGGTGAACAGGATGAAAAAGTAGAAAAAACTATTTTGTCACTGAAGTCATTGAATATGACTATATATACAGGGATCAGATCTGTGGAGTAATAAAGCATCATGTGCAATGACTTCACTCTTCAGGCTCTTCTTTCTTTCTGCATGTTTCAAATAGAGATAACACCTCATAGGTGCATGCTGAGAAGCTTAATTCATGAATGTTTTTATAGTGGTTTGATAGTTTCAGATGGTGAAATTCATCCCTCTGCAGAGATCCAGCACAAGATTTGTGCAACACTTCATTCCCACTTGGTGCAGAGGCTTTGGCATAGAGAGGAATTTCACCAAGATGGAAAAAGCTATAGAAGTTCCAAGTACCATCACAGTATTACCTGACACTTCTACAAGGAATTATTAATAGGTCTTTATTTATTTAAACAACTTGGTTTAAGGCCATTATATACACCTCTTCAGTACTTAGTTTGACTTCTGTAATGGAATAAACACCTTATAACATTTTAAATATTCACAGTCTCAGTGGTTCCTTTTAATCTGGTGACCCTATGGTTCTGACAGTGTGAACATACACTTTATTTGATGTAATTACAGGTTATAAGATAGTCTATAATGAAGGGGCTGATGATTGAGATTTTTTCTTAATTTCATCAGTCCCATCATTCATCAAATGGTGGTGTTGAAGGCATTTAAACAAATAGTCTAACTATTCTTCATAGTAGTGCAAATATGTTTAATTGTTACCATCTGGATTTACTGAAGAAAATCATCAATTTCCTGCCTACTAAAAATATTTGATGTGGGGTTTATTTTATTTATATATATGTATATTGCTTGCTTTTACAGTCAGTCATATATTGTGTAAAAAAGTTACCCAGGACTTTAAGTTTGCTGATGGAAGGTTAAGCACATGCGTAAGGGTTTGCAGGACTCGGCCCTGATTTTGGGCATTGTTACAGCTAATATAGATAACACTGCTCTACAGCCAAAATGTAGTCAAACTTTACTAATTCTGGGTCACTGAGAACGAAAATGATGCTTAAAATTGTTGATTGGCTCTAGTCTAGCTGTTGTGCTCCAGACTACAGCAGTGGAATCTCCTGGCAGGTGATGTTAGGGTTTCCATGTTCCGTGACCGTCAAAAGGATCTTGTCCCATTCTTCTTCATGGAAGGTGATCTTGTAGCCTGCAACAACATCGATGGTGTGATGGCAGCCCTCAACATC
>NC_133773.1:29652264-29752306 GCF_003597395.2 Chelonoidis abingdonii
TAGACATAAAATGTAAAAACTTAAATATCTTAGAAACAGTAGCCGATCAGTTGTTTTAATTGTCATATTTGAATTCAGTACATCAAAATACATAATAAATACCACATTTTATCTCTGAAGCAGACGACTTCTCAAAAATTATAGACCAGTGTAATTTATTCAACATCTAAAGAGCACCACTCACTTCTGAAATACACTTTTTCTTTTCTTTTTTTCATCTTTTTTCCCCCCATCACGACAATTAAGGAGTAGACCATAAAGCCAAACATCTTCCAAACAGAAAGTCAATAGTGAAGCCTTTACTCATAACTGGATAAGCCCCTTGCCATGAATACCTGCCTGTGGAATCACCAACATGTGCGTATTCAGAATCCAAGTGACTGGCTTCCCATTACACATTTCAGCTACTTAAACTATTTTTGCGTGTGCTGCTGTGTTTCATGTTTATAAGATTCCCTACTAGATTTAGAGTGAAGTGAGAAGGCTGAGGGAACAGACCTACAACTGTACAGATGAAAAAAAAAACAGAAGTGAAACAGCTGAGAAGAAATTCTCATTTTTCAGAGCAGAACAACAAAATACATTCTTGTTATTTTTTTTAGAGCAACACTGTCAATTTGTAATCTAGACACCTTAACAAAAATATTAAAAGTAGTTTCAAACACTACGCCTCTCCTGGGTAATTTTTGTGGTTTTCCCATCAATATTTCCCTATTTTAAAAGAGTTTCTCACTCCCCTTTTGCTGTGCTGGGGAAAATGGGGAAACCAAGAATAAAGTGCTGTCAATGAGCAAATTAAACTATTTGAAAAAAAAAAACTAAGGTGATTCTTGAAACAATAATAGGTTAAAGTTTCAAATAAAGTAAGAGAGACATGGTGGGTGAGGTAATATCTTTTATTGGACCAACTTCTGTTGGTGGAAGAGACAAGCTTTTGAGCTACACAGAGCCCTTCTTCAGGTCTGGGAAAGGTACGCAGGGCTTGTCTACACACAAACCTCTACAGTGGCACTGCTGCAGCTGAGTCTCTATAGCGCTTCAGTAAAGATGCTACCTACATTGATGGGAAGGGTGATCCCATCAGCACAAGTAATCTACCTCCCTGAGAGGTGGTAGCTAGGCTGACAGGAGAATTCTCCCATCTACAAAGTACTATCTACATCAGAGATTAGGTCGGTTAAACTGCATCACTCAGGGACGTAGGTTTTTTTGTACCCCTGAGCAATTGTATACTGACCTAGTGTAGACCAGTCTCACAGTGTCACAGCTAAATACAAGGTGGAATAGATTGTTTAGCACAAGATGTTAACACATATTGTAAGATACCATTCAAGATGAAGTGGCTGGTTAACACCTTTGCTACAATAGGACACAGCTACAGCTGTGCCAGAACAACAGATGCAAACCCTATAAATATAGTTCCACTGCTATGATGATCAGTACCTCCACAACGCACCTTTAATGATCTATGGTTCGTACACATTCCTATCGCAACATGTGGCGTATCTCATCCAGTGCACTAACTGCCTCTAAAACAACTATATGGGTGAAACCAGACAATCGTTATGGTCTCCGATGAACTCACACAGAAAAATGATAAAAGACAAAAACACCATGTCACTCATGGGTGAACGCTTTTCACAAAGCAAATACTCCACATCTGACCTCTCAGTCCTCATCCTCAAAGAAAACCTGGACAACACTTTCAAAAGATGAGCCTAAGAGCCTACATTCAGAACTATGCTAGACACTAAAATTCATGGTCTTAATAAAGATTCTGAATTTATGGCTTATTACAATTATCTGTAATCTACTAGTGCCCCCTCTTTTTTTGTCCTATGACCGCAGAAGTGTTAATTGCCCCTTTCACCTTGAATGGTCTCCTACAATATGTGATAACATATTTTGCTAAACAATCTGTTCTACCTTTAGCTGTGACACTGTGAGTACCTTTTTTCATACCAAAAGAACAGCTCAGTGTAAACCTGAAAGCTTGTTTCTATCACCAACAGAAGCTTGTCCAGTAAAAGATGTTACCTCACCCGTCTTGTCTTTCTAGTATCCTGGAACCAACATGGCTGCAAGAACACTGCAAACAGCAATAAAAGAGAAGTGTAACTTTTTAGTTGATGATGTTCATTTATGATCAATCAGACTGAGTATTGCAATTGTTTCCATAATTTACAAGGATAAAAAGCAATGGAAGAGTTAATGTCTTCTTTCTTCTCTTTGCCTTAGAAAGCAGGGAAGCAGTGAGTATCTAGTGAGATTATAAAATAGATCCCTGGATTTAATGTAGGTTTTTTAAAAAATTTCAGCCTAAAGGTCTGCAACTTAGCACACCCTGGGGAGCTGTAAGAGCTCCTGCTTCCTTAGCCAGGCTGACGGACCCATGATGATGACATATTTGTGGGGAAGACACCACCTGACAGTTTAAATACATTTCTTTTTTGCAGAAACCTTCCCAATAACTGTAGATTTAACAAGCAAAATAGTGAACGAGATCAGAGTGAGCTGGAGTTTCACCTTACCTCAATGCGCA
Source organism: Chelonoidis abingdonii (assembly GCF_003597395.2). Classification (NCBI taxonomy): domain Eukaryota; kingdom Metazoa; phylum Chordata; order Testudines; family Testudinidae; genus Chelonoidis; species Chelonoidis abingdonii. Next base: position 29,654,807 of record NC_133773.1, read on the forward strand.
TTCAAGGGACACTGAGCTAAATAAAGTTTTCAGTTGATCTTGCTTTTCATTTTTCTGTGGCATTAACAAGTACCTATATGGGGAGCAAATATTTAAAAATGGGATCTTCAATCTAGCAGAGAAAGGTATGACATGATCCAATGGCTAGCAGTTGAAGCTAGACAAATTCACATTGAAAATAAGGTGTACATTTTTAACAGGGAGAGTAATTAATCATCAACAACTTACTTGGGGCTTTGGTGGCTTCTCCATCACTGTCAATTTTTAAATCAAGATTGGATGTTTTCCTAAAAGGAATTATTTGGGGGAAGCTCTATATGTTATACAGGAGATCAGATTAGGTGATCACAGTGGTCCTTTCTGGGCTTGGAATCGATGAACATAGCTGTAGGTGTCATATATTAACTGTGGGGATGAAAGAGACATCTACAGTTAGTGAAACAGATCATGTTATAAGCTTCAGTCAATTAAAAAGTGGTTTAAAAAAAACAAATTTTTCTGGAAGGAACTGAGCATAAGATTAAGGCTTTGTTTACACTAGAACTTTTAGCATTAAAACTTGTCAGGGGTGTGAAAACACACACCCCTGACTGACACAAGTTTCACTGACAAAAGTGCTGGTGTGGACAGCATTATGTCAGTAGTCTAGGGTTTGGGTCGGGGATGCTTTTTGACCATGTATTACTTTGTCATCTACACATAAGGTTGACATTGAAGGCATTGAAATGAAATGTTGGTAATCTGGATTCAGTTCCTGGTTCTGCTACAGACTTACTGTGTATTCTTCGACAAATAACTTAATCTGGTTTCCCTCCATCAGTTCCTCAGTTTCCTCACCTGTAAAATAGGAATAATACTCCCTTTCTCTAACCTTTTATAAAAGTCTTATCTACTTAGATTGTACATTCTTTGGGGGAAGGGGCTCTGTATGTTTGTAGAGCACAATAGGACCACAGTATCAACTGGGGACTCTAAATGCAATTGTAATACAATTACAAATACTAATAAGATATACATACAGAAATTCCTAAAGGATCTATAGGTTTACAATTCCTAGACTATAACATGAAGCAGAAGTTCTGGATAAACAAGATCTCTCTTTGTCAGTCTCTCAAATCCTTGTGCTATACATTATTCAGGACAGCACAATTTCTGATGTGCCCAGTTCTCTTGGGAACTACCTCTGAATGTCATATTTACAGACTAGCACTAAAGTATATTGAAATAGGTACCTAGACTGGGGAGCTAAATGCTATAGTGGGTTAATGCATTAACCTTTCACATCTGAAGACCTGGGGTGAAATCCTGGTCCTATTGAAGTCAATGGCTAAACTCTCATTCACTTCAATGGGGCCAGGTTCAAGTGTGGTTTTAATGGATTAGGTCACAATTGAAATGATTGTGGTGTGTCAGTCAAGTCCCCTGTGGATGTTTGTCCACATCATATTAAGCCACCAAATTATCTGGCCCAATTTGGTGAATGGGGCATGGCAGTGCCTGGTCTGGGGCTGGATAGCAGGGAGGTTGTTGCATTAATGAAAATGGAGGTGCTCTAACGGTGCTGTGAGGAGAAGCTTGCGCTGTAGCATTTAATGCTCTGCCTGGCTTTAGACAATCCATTCAACTTTTCATTCTGCCACTTCGGAGCTAACTAAAATAGTGTACATGAAAATTCATTCCCCTCTCCTTCCCTCCCAAAATTTAAATGTGGACACCTACTACAGTGTTAAAAGATTTATTATTAGACTGAGCACAAAGTAGAAAAACATTATATGCTTTTATTACTTTGGGATATTTGATCAAGTACCTTAAAACAAACTTAACATTAATACCCTAATTTGTCTAAAACTGCAATAGATAAAACTCAGAAAATAGTGAGTGTCATATATCTAGCTTTAAAGCTTGAAATAACCTCTAGAGAACATCAAAAAACATTCAAGAACGTTTATATTTAAATACATCATGACATCAATCCATCAAAGACCGAGGATCTGCATCAGTGAAAATGTGCTTTTGCTTGGTGATCTTTCAGTGCAATTTTGGTATAGCTCTCTCGTGGAAGATCCAGAATTAAGTGCATTTTTATAATTTTAAATAAAAATAAGGACACATATTGATTTCTTTCTGACATTACGTACATGCATTGCCCCAGATTGTTCATTTCCTCCCAGTTTGGGAGTGAGGATAAGGCTAGCATGATGTGAAGTGATCCCTCTGTCTGAAGGACCAAAATTTGCTCTCTCCTAATTTTGATCTTGGTTTTGTAAGCTGCTTTGGGAACCTTAAAGTTTAGAGGAATTATTATAAATGCAAGATGTAAGAATATATATGTAAACACCTATTCACTTTTGCTACTATAGAAATTTTCTCTTTACACCAAAGCCAAGATAATCCAAGCATTTTGTTTACTACACTGTCTAGTAATGCACATTATGGAGAACTGTTTTCCCCTCACATGCATACTTACAAGTAAGTATCTGGCTATTTAATCTGACAGTGAGATGGCACCTTTCTTGGAGACATTTTTACTAGTCATAAAAGGATTTCATTAATGTAGATTCTTCAACCACAATATGCCAAAGGCCTTGACATAAACAGTTACTTGATGGATGCTTCACATGAATCATTCCTTCTGTAACGTCTCTGTCAGGTGTCAATAGCTGGAATAAAAGCCAGGTTCAAGATGATGCCCATTTGATCTTTTTATGATAGATAAAAAGTTTGACTTGAAGCCCCACCAAGAACAGTACTCACCCTTCTGATTCTAGTAAATTAAACTCTCAACTCCCTGCTCACGTTCATTGGTATATTGATTTCCCTTTCATAACTTGGGTAACCTGGAAACACAAATCAGTTTTACCGGGGAAAACAAACTATAGAAACTATAGGTGGAAAAAGGCGTACTAGGCCAACTAGCACATCTTCATGCCAGTGCAAGATTGATTCTCGTAGTATTTTGTCCAGTCGAGGTGTAAATGATTCAAGAAATGGGGCTTCTACCACTTCTCTTGGGTGAATGTTCCAAAGTCTAACACAAATTAACCTCAATTATCCAGATACCTCAGGGGACATTAGAAATATTTGAAGAATCAGAAGACTCACATAATCAGGAGCTTCCAGCTTGTATAGCTCCTCAGCTTTACCAAAGAGGAACTGCACAGGAGTTCTGCAGGCCTGGAGCCCCAGAGACATAATACATTAAACTGGACTTTGGTTAATTAAATTAATCAGTAGCTCTCACAAATAGAACATTTCTCCTGCTAGTCAACCTAATATTTAACTCTGCTTAAGCTCATACCATTTCTCTGAGATACACCTCCTTGAACTATGCTAAAAAATTCCTCTCTCTTGTTGGTATTCACAACTTGCAGCTTCATGAAGGAAGTTACAGTTCTGTTTGGTGGTTGTTTGGCTTTTTCATACATGTTTATTGCTTGTAATCTACATCATATACTCACCCTTCCAGCCTTTTGCTCCTCAGCTCAAAATCCATACAATTTGCCATCATCTTTCAGGAAGTGAAGTACCCAGAATTGACCACCACAATCCTTTGCCTTATTATATTTTTTGGTTATTGGAGAAGGTATGGGTATCCAGATTATCACACAGAATACATCGGTAAGACTGTATATTCGTTAGATCTTTGGTATGATTGGGAATGCTCTTAAACTGATATACTGCTGCCCTGGATCTAGATGCAGAATTCCTATTTATATGAGTCTCTCCAAGGATCAATGTGGCCTTTGAGTTAGTAGGTTAGATGCACTTAAAATAATTCATCCACTGACATAAATAACATATCTGAGTATTTGTAAGATTATTCTTTTGCAAAACCAACATGATAATAATTGTACTTTCCATTTATATAGCACTATTGAGGATCTCCAAGTGACTTAGAAACGATTTGTATTAAACCTCAGATCACCCAAGTGATCACGCACACTTTGCACAGATAAACTGCCTTAGACAAGAGAACACAATGAATCCATAGTAGAGGTGAGAATAGGAGCGAGGAGTCCTCACTCCCAGGCCCTTCTTTATCATACGGAACTAGTATCCACACTGGAACAGACACTGGCAAAGGGGTCCCAGCCGCTGGTGAAAAGTTGGCTGGAGTGGTTGCGGGGAAGCTGTGGTCGTACAAAGCAGCCACCTCATCCCTTGTGTGACATGGTATAGTATAGGGTCGATATTGCCCAAAATATAGAGGAAGGAGGTATAGGTTGAGTAGCTGAGGAAGGTGCTGATTCAGCATCTTCTTGCAGCATCTCATATGGAGCTGAATCTGGACCAGGAATTAAAGAGATTGCACACACACTCACCCAGCAAATGACCTGAAGGAAGGTGGTAATGTAAACGGCTTGTCCTCCCTTGGGGTAAATACCACTCCACTCCTGTTTTGCTCACTAGTTTTAGCGAGGTGTAATTTACATCTTCCCATGCCAGCTTCAGTGAGTCTGGCCCATTCCCTATGTATCTAATTTATGGTATGACTTAAGCATTCTACTGATGTCAAATACAGAGAAGCATAATATAATGAACATAAAATTATTGGCACAGTAGCTGCTCATTATAAATCTATTTATTTTTAAATTAGTTTTTAAAGTTCTCACCCAGGGGGAAGGGGACTCTGACTTACTGCATTCCAAAAGGAAAATGAGCACTTTGGGTAAAGTGCTTCTTAGTCACTCACCTAACCCTCCAAATGGAAAAAAAAAAAAGATTATAAAGACTCTTGCTCTGATCTGTGTTTGTGGTCTACTTCTAGCATACGAGTGACTCTTACTGTCTGTGATTTTCTTGACGAGAGGAGGAAGTGAGTTGTGTAATGCCCAGAGGAATGAATGGCATCTATCTAATGCAGAAAGGGTTGGAAAAGGTGAGGGTGGATGGCGGATAAGATAGGATTTAGGACACAGAAGTGGTTAGATAATTAAGGGTATGTGGGGTGGGGGATGGTCAGGGCCGGCTCCTGGCACCAGCAAAGAAAGCAGGCCAATGGAAAGGGGTGGCACATCTGGGACTTCGGTGGCAATTTGGTGGTGGGTCCTTCAGTCCCTCTTGGAGTGAAGGACCCGCCGCTGAATTGCAGCCGAAGAATGAAGTGGCACGGTAGAGCTGCCGCCAAAGTGCCACCGATCGCGGCTTGATCTTTTTTTTTATTCCACTTTGCCACTTAGGGTGGCAAAAAGCTGGAGCTGGCTCTGGGGATGGTATTTGTGCTCACATATTAAGCACCAGATTGGACAATTAGATGGGGAAAAGTATAGTATGTGGCTTGTTTTATGCAAGTTCTTTCTTTCTGTTCTCCTATCCAAAACTGGAACCCCTTGTCCAGAAGCAGAAAATTTAACATATCACTAAAGCTTAAAACTTGCTACCAAGGAAAATAAAATGAAAATTATGGAATTTAGGGATTCCATTAGATCAGAGAAATCCCTTTTAATGCACATCAGTTACTCCCCCAAGCCCATGCAATTGACAAACTAAGCCTATAGAGGCCAGTATAGCTCTAGCCTACAGGTTATGCTTCTGATTTGGGGTTCTTATATCTATAAGGGATATGATGAGGGAGGCTAGGTCCATCAATGGCTATAAGCCAGGATGGGCAGGAATGGTGTCCCTAGCTTCTGTTTGCCCGAAGCTGGGAATGAGCAACAGGGGATGATGATTACCTGTTCTGTTCATTCCCTCTGGGGCACCTGGCACTGGCCATTGTCGGAAGACAGGACACTGGGCTAGACGGACTCTTGGTCTGACCCGATAGGGCCATTCTTATGTTCATCTTTCATGGTACATACAAGTGAAGTTTTCAGCCCTATTTGGCATGATAGTCTATAAAATGTTAGCTGGTTAGTAGGGTTCATTTATGTCACCATTTTCCCCCTATCAGTTAAGGGTAATTCACACTGCCTAGGCTGACAATGATAGTGCGAAGACAATGCTGGCTCCCACCTCGCTGCTTGCATCTGAGCTAACTCCTTTGACTAGCAGACAGCACAGCTTCTGGTTACAAGTGGTACAACTTCATTAATGGGAGGCTGACAGTTAGCTCAACATGGCCAAAACCAAGCTCAGCACTTTCCTTACAAGCCCTCTCCAGCACTGCCATTCTCTATTGTGGTTCACAGATTCACCATTCTTCTTGCTCCACTGAAATCATCTTTGACTTCTCCTCTCTCTTCTTCTTCCCCACAGACAAACTATGGCCATGTCCTGATGCTACTTCCTCTACAACAGCTCTAAAATACACCTCTCTCTTTCTGTCTCAACAGCCTAATCACTAATCCATACTCCTATCCCCTTGTTTCAGGACTTCTTGCAACTGTACCAACATCACAACCACTTCCAAACTCCTGTCCTCATACATGCATTGCGCAAGTAGCAGGTATAATAGCAGTTCCTGCACTTGGGGGAGGTCAGGCGCTGCTCCCTTTCAACACCCTATAAGTCATAAATCACCTCCAAGGGGCAGAGAGGGATAACAGGAGGCAAGCTCATGACCGTCCCCCTTCCCCCACCTCTCCAGCTGCCCATGGAGCTGACTAGCCATGCTAAAGGAAGCAGGATCCATTCTCCAAAATCAGAATCCCCATGCACACCTCAGTGCTCAGGGACTGGGGAAGCAATTGTGCCTCTAGAGTCACATTCCCTTCTGGAGTTCCCCTTGGTAGTGTACATTTTCTGCCTCTATTGCTTGATCTGTAAAATGGAGATAACAATACCTGCCCACATTGCAAAGGTATTGTGGGAATTAAATAGCTGTACTGACCAGAATGTACATAAAGCCCTCAGATAGCCTCTATTTCACTCTGACATTTTTGAAGAATTGTCCCCTAAAATATTAGCAAATATCCATGGAGCCTAGCACAAGCAGCTGGAATCCAGGTCTTCATCAGGAGGTGCAAGTGGTGACAAAGATTCCCCTTGTTGTATTATATATAACTACAGAGATAAATATGGGGGTCCCTCAAAGAACCATTTTAGTGACTCTCTCCAAAATTTCAACACTGGCCCTGGCAGGGCCAGCCTTAGGGAAAATAGTGACCTGAATGAGCTTTCTTTGGTGCCCTTTAAGTACTGATTCCCAGGCAGAGCAGCAGTAGGTGGAGCTGTGGTGGCCATTTGCTGGGAACAGCGAACTGCGGCCACAGGAAGCTGAGGGGCTCCTTCCCTGCAGATGCTCCAAGTAAACAAAATGTCCCAACCCGCCAGTGTCTTACCCTGATGGGCTGGGAGCCAAAGTTTTCCAACCTCTGAAATATAGGATCAGCTTATGAAAGGGTCATACAGTTTTTGCTATTTTTACCTATCCATTTCGGGAGGTCGGCTTATAAATGAAGGGGCTAATGAATGAGCATATACGGTAATTCCCCTGTATAACTCTCTTACTGTACAATTGCATGTTCTTCATATTTAACAGTATTAAAATTTTGTTTTCATTGCCTAGATATGTTTAGAACATAACCCTACATTTGGAAAACTCCTAACTGGCAGTCTAGAGTTATACAATTTCCTGGTTTAAAGAAACATTCTTGAATTTTGCAAGGAGTTCCTTGCTTGGAAATAACCATGCTGAATTACCTGTTGAATCATTCCCATTACCTTTGTCTGGACTATGCACTGCAGTCACTGTAACCGAAGTACTCCAGTATTTTGCTTAGGAACAGACAAGGTTAGAAGCAAACACAATGTGAGTTAATCTTCCATCCTCTTTAATGTTAAAAAATCTTCCCAGGACTCTCTTGAAAAGAGATTTTCATCTGTTTTAAAAAGGAAACCCTGATTTTGCAAACCCTTGGTTTCTTGATATTTAATTCCCTTGCCTCATCTTTCAAAGATATTCCCTTTGCCTGTTTATTTAAAAATAACCCCCCAAACCAGAAGAACAGATTCCCCTCAGTCCTGCAGTACCAGCAGTGGAAATCATGTTGAAGATGATGTGCTGGACTTTTAAACACTCTGAGGCTTGAAAGATGCTCCAGAAGTTACCAACCTAGGAAAATTTTCCAGTCGTATGTGAGAAGAGGATATCTCTGACAAAACAGTCTGAGGTTTTTCACTAGCTCTGTATAATGGGAAAAGCATCATTTCCAAATCCACTGATGCAGGACAAGGTCTGGGTCTCAAGCTGTATAGTTCATTGTCATCTAAAGATACCAGGGGCTTGAGGGACCTCCTGCAAAGACTAGAGATGGTGCAATAAAGCCAGGCAGCTGCCTCCGAAGAGCCAAGAGGAGAGAGATGAGGCTAAAAGGCATCCAGAACCTACTCCTTCAGAAAATTGCTCCAGATAAGTTAGGAGAGGGGCCAGGCTCTTGTCTGAGAAGAGGAAAAAAGAAAGGTGCTAGGTGGTTTTGCACAAAGGCTGGAAACATCTGTCTCAGGAGTAGAAGAGAAAGCAGACTGATTTTTCTTCTATTACCTCCCTTTGTTTTGAGGTTGGGAAAAAGGACCGAGTAACTCAACTCTGAGAACTGTATCAGTGAGAAGGAGCTAATGGGTACTCCTCCTCCTCCAGCTCGGATCTGTATAGCAAAGGCAGAGATAGAAGATCAATCGATCAATCAGCTTGGAATGAACAGTCAAATATTCTTGAAAAAAATAGGGTAATTTTCTAATCGGTGCCATATTTTAGTAAAAATTGTAGGTGGGGCCATCAAAACTCTCCTCAGATGTAGTATTCTGGAGGGAGTCCCTAAAATAATTCAGCAGAAAAAGGCGTACCTTTGAGATGTCTCCTTAAAAATCTTCATCTCCCCTCCTTCTCAGCCACATTGTTTCAAATGACACAGATTTAACTCTGTGCTATATTGTTATCTACGCAGTATATTTTGAGAAATATTTAGATGTTCTAGCAAGTGCTCTTTGTAAAAGTCTGTTTGCCTAGTGAAAGGCTGTCTCCCTTCTTGTTTATGGTTAAGAGATAATGTTTGTGTTTTAATGGGAAACTAGTGGAATAGGTTCCCCAAGTTTCTTACCGTTTCCTGCAGCAAAAATGCAAAGCATCAAAGGCTAAGTGGTAAAAATTTGGTGGGAACTCCCTGTTAATTTGTTAGCAGAACATCAATTCCCCTAGTGGATTGTGATCTAAATAGATTCGGACAGCGAAGCAAGTGCCTCCTGCATGGAACCTTCATTTGAAGATGCTGCTGCAATAGTGGTTTCCGATGTGGTGGAACTGGGATGACAGTACATTTATTTTACTTTAGTTTTTACTATTTTTCTGACTGGGCCAGCTCCTCGGGTCCCTCTGGGCAGAAGTGCTAAAAGCTAAATAAACAAATAAAGTGAATGTCCAAATTTAGAAAACAATTAAGTGTTCAAAACACATAGCTGCTGATTCATCTCAACAGTTTCAATTCCATCTGTAGAACATCACAGACCAAACACTGTCTGTGATAAAAAATTATGTTCAGTTCTTAAACATTTTTAAAGGGTTCTATTTCCACCAGAAACTAAGCATTTCATACATTTTTCTCTGACTGCATTAAGATTGCATTGATAACAAAGTGCCCAATCCCACTTCCACTGAAGTCAAGAGCAAAATGTTCCTGGATTTTCGGGGAAGATGCATCAGGCTATCTGGGTAAGCAGAAAAACAACAACAAATAACATCTGGTAGAAATCAGACTGAATCTAATGATCCTTTTACCCAATAGACAAAAAAGGTCACTTTGTCCTTATCCCTTTTTATAAGGGAAATTAACACACAAAATTTTAAGTACGTGAACTTTTGAACTTTGGGAAATATTTAGCTTTTTTCCAGCTATACACAAAAAAGTCATAAAAATGCCTTTAAACTGAATATTTTTAACTCTGGTAGCTGGATACATATTGTTCACTGCCTAAGTTCTTAGGCTCGGTAGTATTTAAGGCAAATGCATTTGTACAAAATTCATTTGTGGAATGAAGAGAGATATCAGAGGTTTTTTTAACTGCTTCCACTAAGAATATTTGTTCATAAGCGGCCAAATCCTGTTCTCTGGACACTGACAAAGTAAATGGCCTGCTGAACATGGGAGTGCACTGGGGGCAGATTGGGAAAATATTCCTCTCTTTTGCTGTTGAGCAGTGTCTTAGCTGGGATGAAATTGCCAAAACATATTGGTGATTCCTACTTCAGGAAGAAGATATGGTATAAGCCTAAACACCAAGTGGGAGTGATCTTGATTCTGCAGTGAGGAATCAGGTAGGAATGAGATTATAGACCAATGCAAAGCAGATCAGAAGACTGTGAATCCACAATGCCTGCAATAATAAAGACCGTCTCCTCAGATATTTGGCATTCTATCTTTTCTCTCTATTGGAGCTATCTTCACAAATTTGTTTTCCAAATATCACATCAAAGTTCCAAAAAAGGGGGGCAGAGGAGGAGGGAGAGAGAATAACCTAGGTAACAAGTGCATCGTGGACTTCTGGTGTTGTGCTTGGCAGATGAGACAGAGGGTTCGGCAGCTGGTATTAAAGCCTGAGACACAGCTTCTTTTGCTAAGGTTAAGCTTTTTCATCACTATGGCTGGGTCATGGATTTTATTCTTGATATGTTTGTTGATTATGTGGTTTAATCACATTAGAGTTTTCTTTCTGACCTTGATTTCTGATTGGAAAATTCTGAAACGTTTCAGAGGCAAATGTAGTTCTCTCTATAGTTCAACCAGTTTTTCTACCACAACATATTAATTCTTTAATCCTATAACTATGCACTTACCAAAAGTTATTTTTCATCCAGATGTTTTGAGTGTTTTATAATAGCTAGTTTAATTTACTATAGTTCTTTTATAAAACTGAGGAACTTGGCAGATGTAATGTCCTATCAGTTTTTACGCAGTTCAGAAAAAGAGAACATATCAATAAATTATATGTTTCTTCAGACCAGACAATAAATCCATTACTTCATTACCTGATATTTAGAGCTTTCATACAAAGTTGTGACACTTACACAATATACTGAGATGTTGATTCATACTTGGCTACTATCAATTTCTGTTTGTGGTTTAACTGTAAAATTTTCTCAAGGACCTTGCTTCTCAAGTAGTCCCAGTGAAGTCACTGCAGTTGCTCACAGAGTACATTAGGCATCCCGTAGGCATCCCTGTATTCACACCCTACATAATACTGCACTGCGTAGACTGTCGGTCCTTCATCAGTTGAGACTGACCCAATCACAACATGTCTTCCAATCTTCTCTCGCTCTGGCCATCCTTTGCCATGCTTGTCCGTATCTCGTTAGGAAATCATCCCACCTCTTTGGAGGCCGACCACATGGCTGTTTCTGTTCTCAAAATATGCTTTGTGAGGTATATGAAAACTAATAATATAATTATATTAACTAGTGTAATATGCATGCGTTAATGTTATATATGAAGTTATGAATTCCCTCTCTATGATGTTACTAGAACATGTTTAAAACCAAACAAATAACCTAAGTAAAGATAATAAACAGGCTTGTCCTAGACAAAGGAATGTGCATTTACCTGTATTTATATATTAGCAGTAACAAATCCATCAAGCTAAACTGGTGGGGGCTAGCCAGATATTGAACTCAAGAGACAGAAAATTAACTTGGCTTCTGCATTCCAGAGAGACATAGGAGACTGAATTCCCATGCAGCCTTCCTGACTTACAAGACAAAGACTATCCCTTTGGGAAAGAACAATGAGAGACTTCATCTTTATCCTTCATCTCAGGAGACAATGAAACCAAGTGATTCTATCAGTTTGGTGGGTCCTGGCCAGTAAAAAGCTGGAAAGGAGACTGGGTAAAAGAAACCATCTTGACAAAGACTCTGGCTACACTTGCAGATGTGGAGTGCCAGGAGTTAAACTAGCCCTCAGAGATGGCAGCAAGAAAAGCGCTGCTGTATGTTCACACTGTCAGCTGCAAGCGCAGTGGTGTGGTCACATTTGCGGCACTTGCAGTGGTATTTGTAGCAGTGAATTATGGGCAGCTGTCCCACAGAGCACCTCTTCCCATTCTGGTGCTGAGGCTTGTGGGAAGGAGGGGGCGTGGGCATTCTGGGTCCTGTCCCAATGCCCCGTGATGCATCGCTTCACATCCCTGCAATACCTGTGCTTCCGTCCACATTTGGCACCATCTTTCAATGTTTTTTGTACTGTACGCCCTGTCTTCCCTTTTGGTCTATAGGAATGGATCCTGAGCTACTGAGGAATATGCAGATGGGTCTCACCAGAACGTCACCAATTGCAATCGAGTTACTCCTTAAGCTGCAAAGTGACAGTGAGAAGTCTGACGATGATGTTGACACACATAATGGATACAACATAAGATTGCTTGTGGCATTCACGGACATGCTCACCACCGTGGAATGCACTTTTGGGCTCAGGAAACAAGTACTGAGTGGTGGGATCACATTGTCATGCAAGTCTGGGATGACGAGCAGTGGCTGTAGAACTTTTGGATGAGAAAAGCCACTTTCATGGGACTGTGTGCTGAGCTTGCCCCTACCCTGTGGCACAAGGACTTGAGATTGAGAGCTGCCTTGCCAGTGGAGAAGCAGGTGGCTATTGCAATCTGGAAGCTGGCAATGCCAGACAGCTACTGATCAGTCGCTAACCAGTTCGGAGTGGGCAAGTCTACCATTGGAATTGTGTTGATGCAAGTGTGCAGGGCCATTAATCGCATCCTGCTCAGAAAAAACATGACTCTGTGCAACGTGCATGACATTGTGGACGGCTTTACACAAATGGGTTTCCCTAACTGCGCAGAGGTGATAGATGAGACGTATATTCCAATTCTGGCACCAGACCACCTACCCTCCGTGTACATAAATCGGAAGGAGTATTTCTCGATGGTTATCCAGGCACTTATGGATCACCGTGGGCATTTCATGGACATTAATGCAAGCTCGTCTGGCATGCATCTTTCAGAACACAGGCCTGTTCAAGCCAGGACTTTCTTCGCGGACCAGAAGATCACTGTAGGAGAAGTCAAAATGCCCATTGTGATCCTTGGAGACCCCGCATACCCTTTAATGCCATGGCTCATGAAACCATACACAGGGAGCCTTGATAGCAGCAAGGAGTGGTTCAATAACAGGCTGAGTTGTCCAGAATTACTGTTGAGTGTGCTTTTGGCCATTTAAAGGCTGCTGGCACTGTCTGTATGGGAAGCTGGACCTGGCCGATGACAACATCCTCGCAGTTATAGCTGCATGCTGTACCCTCCATCACATTTGTGAAGGGAAGGGTGAAAGCTTCAGTCAGGCAGGGGCTGCCGACGTTGAAAGCCTGGAGGTTGAATTTGAACAGCCAGAAACCAGGGCTATTAGAGGGGTCCAGCGCGGGGCCATAAGGACTAGGGATGCCTTGAGGGAGCAATTTGATGCTGAAAGCCACCAGTAATGTTTGGTGCCCTCCATGGGAGTGAAGTGCAGTGGTTCCAGTGCTAGCAGGCATCAACTAGCACTGCCTGTTGCCTTCCTGGGCTATGCTATCTTTTACTTAATGAAATAAAGAATGTTTCCAAAACCAGAAAATTCATTTATTGAAAAGAAACACAACTGCTGGAGAAACATACATGACATGACACAGCTGTGTTGTGTGGGAGGAGGGAAGGAGGTGGGGTGGGGAACAGAACAATCATAGATTTGCGTATGTCCTGTTATAATACTCAGCCTTCCTGTCTGGAGTGCGTGCAATGAGTGCTGCACTTCAGGATGGCTAAAATGCATGGTGAAGGGGGTTGAGTGCAGTGGGTAAGGGTCATAGTTTGCAGGGCTGAGCGGTGAAGCTAAAGGTGTTGGAGGCAGCTAGTGGTGATAAGAAACCAGATGTTGTGGAAAGTGGGTTGGCAGTGACATGAAGGCACAAGGGAAAGAGTTTTGGGACAAGGGCTGCGGGTGGAGGGTGTGGATCTGCTCCATATGCAGTGCTATGAGCACCTGCATCGAGTCCACTTGGTGCTCCATAATGCTTAGGAGCCACTCCATGGTTTGTTACTGGTGATCTGCAGTCTCCTGGCTGACCCTCCTTTCGGTCTCCCACCACTCCTGTACTTTTTTATTTTCAGTAAGGGACTGCTGTGTGACTTCGTGCAGAAGTTCCTCCTTGTTTCTTTGCGGCCGCTTCCTGAGTCTTTGCAGCCTTTCAGCCATTAATAACAATAACAGCTGGGATCTGAAGGTTGCATCTGTAAAGCCAAAATGCAACATTTAACAGAGGCAACATTGTTAACAGTAGACAGAGCAATGATTTGGTCGAACGTATAGACAAGCACAATGCACACAATAGCACACACTGCCTGTCCCAAGGCAAGCGCACATAACCCACAGGAGCCCCAAAATGGTGAGTAACCACAGGGGCAAGGGGAACTGATTGTTTCAAGGCTGTACTGTCCTCTAGGGTCCTGTGCCTTGGGGAGAGCCAACAGCTGCAGAGGGCCCTTATACTCAACAATGTCCCCATATTTTCCATAGGATGCGTTTTTCCTGGAAGATACCTCGCTGCTGAGGGTGACCTGGTAAGCAAGGGAGGGTCTTCTACTACAATGCAGCTTCCAACCTGGCCCTTATGTGGCTTGCCTGTATGAAGCAATGGTCCCCCTGCCCCTCATGCCACAGTTGCATGGATGTTAGCCTTACTGGGACAAGGAGCACAGTAGCTCTGCCAAGGGACCTGGAGAAGTAGATTGCCCAGCTTCTGCATGAGACCTTCGATGAGATCACTGAGGCCTATTACTGTGATGTGAGAGAGCACATGAATGCCCTATTCCGCATTTAGGCATGCACGCAGCCCTAACCCTTCTTTCTGCAGCCCTCCTCTCCCCAAGAGTCCGCATTGAACAACTACCTTCCCAAAATAAAAGCCATTTACTGGGCACCTCCTCTGCTGTTTGTTCTTCCCCAAGCACTGTCCGCTGTGACTGGCTACCTTCCTCCTGGCTTGAAAACAGTTCCTGGCTGCATGCATCTAGGGATGCCAGGCCGTCCTCTGGCTCTGGGTCCCCATCCTCCTCAGCATCCTTGCTCCCACTTTCCTCCTTCTGCCTTGTTGTACTCTGGGCTGCCACAGACTCTGAAGTGTCCATGGTGCTCTTCAGAGTGGAGGTGGGGTCTCCCTCAAGAATTTTGTCCAGCTCTTTGCAGAAATGGCAGGTCATGGGGGCAGCACCAGAACGGCGGTTTGCCTCCCGCACTTTGTGGTAGGTGTTCTGTAGCTCCTTCACTTTAACCCTGCACTGCACTGCATCCCGGTCATGGATCTCTTTCTATCATGACCCTTGATATCTGCCCATAGGTATTGTAATTCCTATGGCTGAAACGTAGTTGGGAGTGGACAGGTTCCTCCCCCCAAACACTGATGAGGTCCCAGCACTTCGCCATTGCTCCATACTGGGGATTGCCTGGTGCGTGGAGGCATGGTCATCTGGAAAGATTCGTTGAAAGCACTCCACACCTAGCTGAGCAAACAGGAAGGGGACTTTCAAAATTCCCAGAGAATTTAAAGGGTGGGTCTAATGGTGGTTCACCTGAGGGCAGGGCAGTAGACTTCAAGGTGATGACCAGAGCGTCTAGAACAGGCATTGTGGGACACTTCCCGGAGGCCGATCAGAGCTCATTAATAGACCAGGGCATCCACACTGGCACGGTGGCACTCCAGTCGGGGCGCAGCAAGCTTTATGCTTCTTGTGGAGGAGGATTACTGAGGCGTTCCAGCCGCAGAGTCCGGGTGCTATACGTGCCTTGCCTGCATAGACACCTCAGGAGTTAGGGTACCCAAGTCTAACTTGCAAGTGTAGCCAAGCCCTCTATCTTGCTAGATTAAGTTTTAGACTTTGAGATGTGTTTTCACTTCTATTTGCTTGTACCCATCTCTATCTTTATCTCTTTGACATGGTATCACTTAAACCCTGCTCTTTTGTTAATAAACTTGTTTAACTTTCACTATAAACCAATGCAGTGCTATGTTTGAAGGAAAGGGCGTATTTACCCCAGTTAAATTAATAAACTGTGATGTACTGACTCTTTAGCAGAGCAGCAAACTTAACATTTTCTGTGAATGCACAGTGGGAAGGGCTGGAGTTCACTTATTGTTACCTGCTAGACAAGGTCTAGGCCAGTAGTACTTCAGTACCGAGTGTCATAATATTATGCACTTCATTTGATAAGAATATAGATAAGTTTCATTCTTTTTATTCTCTACCACTTGTATGTTTTTATATTTTCATAATACAGTTTCTTTGCACTATATTATCTGGCATGAAGGACCACTATTTTGATCAGATATGGGAGTTCTGATGTTCAACTCTTGTTTCAGAGGCGCAGAGTAGAATCACAGTACTGTACATTCACCCTTCCCTCCTCGCCACCCCAAAACAGACAGTATCTGGAGTTATTCATATCAACTCTTTTAAAAGATAATTTTTACAGAGCGTTTTTGACACACATTGGCTAAAGATATGGAGAGTAAAAGGTCAAAATGCCTTTCACATGTCTCATTTCCACATATGCTCTCAAAGAAAACTCTTTTTAACAGAAACACACCAACACGTCTTATTCTATTTCCAGAGTCCAGACACCATCACTACAGATTTGCAGAGCTGGAAAAATACTTTTAGTTTCAACGGGAGTGTCGATTGTGGCCTGACTACAGGAGAGAAGCCCTCGATGCTGGATGACATGCAATGATCACATCCTTCTAGTGCCTTAATGTGAGGCACATTTATATAAAAAATATTAATTGTGGATGTTAGTGGTTTTTGAGTTAAATAGAACACTTGAAGCAATTTTTTTGAATTGCTAAAACAAAATGGCAAAGAAGAAAGAACAACAAACAAAAACCACACACTTATTCTTCTTTACAGAAAGTTGGACATTTTGTTCCATATCTGTTATTCTTTTTCCTAACTTCATACACACAAAATCCAGCATGTCTGTTTCTCAGCTTTGATTTACCCTTTACAACGGCTAGTTAATCCTTGCTACGAAAACATGAGGTAGGTAAGTATCATCCCCATTTTATATATGGGAAAACTAAGGCTTAGAGGAAACATGATTGGCAAAATACCAAGAAATCTGTGTCAATTTCAGAAACTCAGATCATAGACTATCAGGGTTGGAAGTGACCTCATGAGGTCATCTAATCCAACCCCCTGCTCAGCGCAGGACCAATCCCCAACTAAATCCCCAAATGGCTCCCTCAAGGGTTGAACTCATAACCCTGGGTTTAGCAGGCCAGTGCTCAAACCTGCTATTGGCTCTAAATCTCCCATTTTAGATTATACCTTTCTCTGGTGGTAGAAGTACTGTGAAATACCTTTGGACAGGAACAGCTTTTTAAACAATGATCACACTAATGAAATATTATACTGTGCCTAGTAGTAATTCAGAAAGTAGCAGCAGCTTTTTAAACTGGAGTAGTTTACTCAGACTATGAGTGTAGCTATGGACACAGTACTGAGCTCTAACAGGGTGATTTCTTTGTCCATGGTTCCCTACCTGGTTTGGTCATACTCTGCTATGTACAAAGTTGCTCACTCGTGTATTGCATACTGTGAGATTTTGAGAAGCAGAAAGGGGTGCGCGGTGTCTTCATTTCTCTGGAATTTTCTTAATTTTTTAAACTATTTTGCAGCACATCTGGTGTCCAAGTTTATAAACCAGAACATTTTGGAGTGCTTCTGTGGCCATGAAATATGGGGAATGAATAACAAACTACTGAAAAAAAAAATCTCAGCTTTTGACAAAGGAAAACTGAGTATTTTTTCTTTCTTCTTGCTTTTTGCTATTTAACAATTCTCCCAAAATCTGCTTGAAGTATTTTAGTTAAATTGTAATCCAATAAACCTCCACCTTTAATATCTCCTACATAAATGTGTCTCATACTAAGTCCTTGGAAAGATATCTTACAACCCAAATGAATGTATTACAAAAGTGACAATCACAACCATATTTGTCATGGGAAAAATTAGACAGCCTTGATTTAAATTAGCTGATGAAGATTTTCCTCAACTTTACTTGAAAGAGACCAACGCAAATCTTAAGACAAATACAGAAAAAACACTAGGAATTGTAAAACCCTTCACTTCAGACAACAAGATAAAGATCCCCCTCTTCTTCTTTTCATTCTGCACACCCCTAACAATACTTTGCATGTTTCCAATTACTTTCATCATAGTATCTCAAACAGCTTTGTAAAGAAACGTTATTATCGTCATTTTACAGATGTGCAAACTGAGGGATGGAAAGGTTAGTGATTTGCCCAAAATAAAATTGTGAGTCAGGGGCTGAGCTAGGAACAGAACCAATATACTATGGACCAGATCCGATACCAACTGAAGTCAATTGTAAGAGTTGAGTGGGCATTGGATTGAGTTTTATTCCCATATATTTCGATGCAAAGGCCATTGATTTTTAATCATTTTAAAAAGTAACAATTAAATGCAAAAAAAACCACACAAACAAACAAGCATGCCACAAAGACACATGAACATGCAGTGTCCCCAGGGTACTGTACCATTTTTGGATTTAAGATTTACTATACACTACAAAAACACATATTTTATATAAAAAACCTTCAAAATGTCCTGTTCCATAGCTTCAAACCCTTATGGCTAGAATTTTGAAAGGCAGATATAATGTATAAAAAAATGGTTGTTTGCATGTGCATATCAGTTAATTGTACATGCAACTGACCAATAAACATGAAAATACCTATTTTAAGGACCACAAATAAGCACAAAGGGGAAGATACATTTTGCATTGCGTCTCACATGTTTTAAAAACATTGTTACCTAGTCTTCCAACCCTCAGCCTTAGTATTTAAAATATTGTTTTTGTTTCATGGCACTATAGGCAGTGAACTTACAATCTTCTAAGAATACAGGGTGTATTTTTTCCTATTTTGCTATATAAGGCAGACCTGTATTGTGTATTCTGCGTTCCTTATATTCACTGATCTCTAATCGATGTCTAGGGGACTTCTGTGCAAGGAACAAAGCCCTTATCCTGCAAACATTTTCCATGCTTGTGCATATATGTTCTATTGTATAGTGTGATTACTCATCTGAGTCAAGTTACGCATGTGCATAAATGTTTTCAAAGTGAGTGCCCAAGTGTGTAATATGCAACTGAGATCCTGCAGTGCATACCAGGGGAGAAAATTTTGCCCTCAATTTGTAACCTGCAACAAGAGGGCTAAGTGTCTTGAAAACCACATCACTGAACACGTGAGCACAAGCATGGAAAGCGATTTTTCACGCTAGGTACGCTACCTGAGGTTAGGAACAAGCTCATAAAATCAGATGCAAAATATTCTAGTTGCAAAGTTATGTTTCAATATGTTAATTAAAAAATGCAGAATATAATTATAAAATGACATACTCAGAATGCAACTGCTGAATTAATGGTTGAATTTAGAAGAAATATTATATTACTAAAATTACTGGTTACCTATAGCAAATCATATTTAAATCAGCATATCAACAAATCTATAGCTTTCAAAGGAATATATTTTTATCAAATACAATTACAAAGACATGCATATAATATTTCAGTACCTACTGATTCTAGCACAAAGTGCCATAATGGACATTTGCATTATAAATAGTAGTATATATTACATTGCAACATTTAAGTCAAAGAATACTGGTTTATGCATAATGATACACATCAACTCATTACAGGAAACTGGAAACAGATACTGTGTTGGGGAGTAAAGTCTATTCTAGTGTTATATGGTGTGATTTGAAGAGGTTACCTACAATGGGAAATGTAGCACTTTTGCCCCAGTATCATGACTGCCATATTCATGATTTATATAAACATGTGGCATTCTGCAATGCTCTCCCCTCCATAAAATCGTTCTTAGCCAGCTGGGTGATGTTAACTAAGAACTAATCATAAACATCTGTTTCGTTTACGTAAATGTTGCTTTTATTCCCAGATTTTCCTAAAAGAAAATATACTGTCAAGCAATCCACACAAATTATTTTAGCCATCCTTCTTTTTTTGTTAAATAATTTTAAAAGATGTTATTTATATACTTAGACCTATAACTTTCTGTATGTTTAATCTGACGCACACAAGGACTAGCAATATGCTCTGTTTGAAGTTCAGTGTCTCTTTTCTTACACTTAATAAAAAGATCAGATATTTTGTGTCAAACTTACCAGGTTGGCAATACTTTCATTATTTGGTTGCCAGATCTCATACAACATTCCATTTCATACTAAATGCAACTGACAACCTAAACTCAGTGCAAACTTCTAATAGGTTGATCTTAAATGCCCATGTGCTTTAAAGAAAACAATTCAGATGACTTTGGGAATTTAATTTATGAATGAAATTGAATATAATACACCAAAATACTACATCAATCACTGGATTCCTCATGTCTTTAACTTTATTTATAATACCATCTGGCTTTGGGTTAAAGCAGCCCTGAGGGCTGATCTAACATGTACTCTGGCTTCAATGGTCTCTATGAGCATTGTGGCAGCAATGGAATAATAGCAGTGTAGGAACATCCTGACAATGCCTTTTACCGCCCCAAGCCACTGACAAGCAGGCTCCAGCAGGGCTCTTTTTTAGGAGTGGGGCTTATATTTTATGGCTCCTTTGCACTAGCTATGCATAAAACAGTGAAAACTTTTTCTCCCTGGAGCGTAAAACACCACAAACAGGGCAAGGAGATGGTGGACTAGGACCTTGCTTTTCTTCTATATCAACCTGCAGAGCTGGTCAGGTGTATTGACGGGAGTGGTCTGCACCATCCCAAGTGACAGTGCAGTTTACACACTTCTGCTGTACCTGAAAGAGCTGGAATTATCCAGAATGGCTCCCCGCTAACTCAAATTCAGGCTGAATTGTTAAGGATACAATATGCGTCAATGAATTGCTGTGTTTGATGTAGCTCTGACCTGTATTTTTGTAATGTTGATCATGAATACATTGAAGATGGGCTTTTGCATATATATACACGTGTGTGTGTGTGTGTAAGTAATATAGATGCACGTTGTTAATGTTAGTACTCCCTTGGTTTTACTGTATTTTCCTTGCCATTTTACAAGCACAGAAAGAATTATTTAAAGGGGAAAGGGAGATTTTTTTTTTTCATTTGAGAGTCAAACACTAACAGGGAAAACTTGTTAAGTGTAATCCTTCATATTCCCATTATTCCAAAATCAGGGTTTTGCCTCTTTCAAAATAATATAGTCAATGTAGTAAATTGTGAACACAAAATAGAAAGGGGTGTTCTCTTTCAAATAGATACTATTCAATCTGTAATGCGACACTCTACTACAGTAATAGAGATCTAGCTTGAGTTGAAGCATTTTGTAATGTTTTTGTGGGTTCTTTTAAGAGAAACTCTTTTTTTAATAGCACTTTCCTTGACATACAAAATCATGTTATAAATAATGTGATTAAAATGTTTTCCTTATTTTTTGGGGTGGTGTCAGAAAAATACAGAAATAAATGTCTTCTCCTTCAGTCAAGATCAAGGTAAATTCCAGCGAATATAGTCCTTACAAAATATGATCCAGCAAAATTCACTCACCACATTTAATTTCTGAACATGAGTCTTGACTCTTAAATGCCATGTACACAACAGTACTTAATCAGTACAGAATAGGCTCTCTAACAGTGAAGAAAACACACAATGTATAGAAAGAAGGTATTGAGATTTGAGGAAAAATGGGTGTTAGTGCTCATGAAAGGTGATTGACAGCTTTAGAGAGTGAAAGAGTTCTAGACAGTAGAGTTCCAGCAGGGTAGAAGCAGTGCCCACTTCTCTATGCTGCCCTGCAAGAATCACTTGTAAGGAGAGTGAGGGTACATTAAGTTTTATGCTCTTTTTAGCTTCTCAGGTGCATTTGCTAATTGCTGCTGTGATTCTGATTTAAATAAGGTTGTTCCCTGTCCATTAGGAATTAGACCTGCACTTCCCTCAAGTCACCAACCTGTTTTCATAGGAATGGCCATACTGGAATAGACCAATTGTCCATCTAGCCCAGTATTCTGTCTCAGAGTAGTAGTGTCATGTGCTTCAGAAGAATGGTTAAAACCCCACAGTAGATATACAATAATATGGAAAAGAGTCTTCTTTGCCCAGGTACCTAAGGGTTAGCTTATGTCCAGAAGAATGCTGGTTGATATCACATATACATTCTTTTCCCAGCTACCATAAATGAAGATATTATTATTCATATCAATGTCTAATCCTTTTCTGAAGCAGAGGCAAATGATTTTCAGTGACTAATGGCATGGATTGAACTCTAACTTGTGATGTAGAGAATATGATATATCATTACCAGTCTTTTGAGAAAACTGAAAAAAAGAGAGGGAAGGAGGGTCTACTTATAGCACACAGAAGAAATGCGAAACAGGAAACTAGTATGAAAGTACTATGGGCTTTGCCTTCTTTCAATCTGGGACTTAAAAAAAAAAGAAAATTTGTTGGCAGTATACAACTTGCCTCTTGAATCTTAGTGACATAATTTCCTTTAAAAAGCACAGACCACAGTTTTCATTGAAATTATATTCAATATAAGTGATTCAGAACATCAGCCAACAAACTTTCCTCAATTTTAATCTGTTTATTTTTCTTTTTTTAAGTCGTCAGGAATAAAAATACAGATCTGATGTGCATTATGAAAACCACCCTGCTTGGTTCCATAGGAACTAAGCAAGAAAAGTCTGTACTTTTAAAGAGGGCATCACTATGGCTAAATCCTGGTCCCACTGAAGTCAAAGGAAAAGCTCTTACATACTTCACTGGGACAAGAATTTGGCCCTAAATTAAATTTATTTCACACCTGCATCAACTATAAGAGTATTATCTGTATTCAGCAAGATAAGGTTGTGAATATACTTTGGTACTGAAGTTTGTGTGAAATCATATGCCAAAATTAACTAACAAGGCTGTGAGAGAAAGTGAACATGTGTCCAGCTGCTTATTCTTTCCATATGAACTTCACTTGGTGCATTCTCTTCAGTGGAATCAATTAATCAAGCATTATAATTTGAACACATTGAAGGAAAATGTATGGGGGGATTTATATACTGGATGCCTGCTATCAGAAAAGGCCATTCAAAAAATGAGTCTAAGTGAACCCATTCCTGTGTAATTCTTAGAAACCAGAGTGTGTGATGATGATTTAGTAAACATCTGTGACTCAGTGTCTAAAGTAAGATTATGACAGTCTCTTGGAGAAGTGTTACTAACTACAGAACTTCAAGAATTTTCCTGGCCAAAAGATCACATGCTCAGTCAAACATCACAGGAAAATTAATGATGACCTTAAGTGTTTCCATGATTTTTTCCCCTCAATGCAAAAGCTGTATTTTTGGACAAATAACTTGCATGTTTTTATTTACTGATAGTTTTGACAATTCACACTAGATAACCTGAAAGTGTTCCCCATTACCCACATAAAGAGCCATATTCACTGGTATGCTCCAACTGCTTTGCATTGCTTTGCAATACAAAATAGTGTAAACTTGGTTTATACCTGGGCCATTAAAACGGGGTTTATGGCCATTTTGCATCACCAGAGAAAAGCAGTTAGAGTTTACTAGTGAATTGGTCCCTAAATGTATCTCTTTTGTACTT
This sequence comes from Chelonoidis abingdonii, assembly GCF_003597395.2. Taxonomy (NCBI): domain Eukaryota; kingdom Metazoa; phylum Chordata; order Testudines; family Testudinidae; genus Chelonoidis; species Chelonoidis abingdonii. The sequence continues at coordinate 29,678,380 of NC_133773.1, forward strand.
ATGCCCAATTGTTCCTTGATTTACTATCGCTGTCCAGTGTGAAGTCTTTTTTCCTCTCCTACATCATTACTAGACTTATTTTTCTCTAAAGTTCAAACTTTTGATGAAAAACAAAACACATTTTATTAAATGTATTTGGGGGGGGTGTTTTCTGGCCAGTTCTTATCATTAAACTTTATTTATCGTTGTTTTTGGTTCCAAATCCCTTGGCTTTTAATCAGTTCTTAGACAAACTCTCACTGAAGTCCCAGGAGTCCACCTGAGTAAGGACTGAGTAAAAACCAAGTAAGAGATTAAATATTTATTCCATCATGTTCTACTGCATTATTTGTTCCTTAGGCTACATATATTTAACTTCTTTAACATTTTATCTTACAAATCCCTAGGATCATTTGGTTGCCTTTTTTGAACACTTCATATCTTCTAAACCAAAAAAAGAGCTGGTGATTAAACAGTGTCATTCTTTTATTAGCTCTTGGGTGACATGTATTTATTTGTGGCACAATGGGCAAAAGTTCTCCTTGGAGAGTCTCACAGGATGTCTTGACTCTAATATTCTGCTCTCCTAGCAGAATGGTGGGGTCAAAATTCTCAGTGCAGATCAGAGGAGAATTTTGTCCATTGTCAACCATCAGCAGCTACACTGTCATCATAAAATTAAAGGAAAACATTGTGGTTTTATTTATTTAGATTAATAGTATTTTCAACTCTCTTTCAAATATTTGTTTTAATTCTCAATATGCTTTTTTTTTAGCTCCTAGATAAAAAGTATCTATTTCTTCCTGTGAGGCGAGGACATTGCATAGTTTGTATGTGTCCAATATCCATTGATGATAGAGAGTTATGGGACAGTGGCCTTCTGTTTCTTCAATTAGTTTCATTCCGTTTTTAAACAACCAATGTTTAAGTGTCTTTCACATCAATAAGGTCATAGAGATGCTCTGACCATTAGCACTGAGGGTTATGTCTGCACAATCATAGACCTCTTGAAACTTTTAGCATTCCTATTAACTAATCAGAAGTGTAGTTCCTTTTTGCATATGGCACCTCTACATGCATAAGGAATGTAAAATTGCCTAAGATTTCAAGTTTCACTTGCTTCTTTTTTAATTTTAAATCAATCAGTTTGCTCTCGTCACTGGGCCACAGGATCCAAGAAAAGGACAAGATTTTTATCCTTGTATATTTTTTGCGTGAATTCAATTCTCATGAAAGATGCTGGATTAACAGACCCCATTTATCAACAGCAAAGGTAGCAACAGAACAAGCTTCTCCTTACTGCCCTGCCAATGTGCCTTGAACTTGTCCTAGAAGGATTGTTTTAGGGATGAAAGGCCATTTCCATCTCTCTCTCCCCCATTCAGTCATTGGAGTACAATCCTGCCCCACTGAAGTGAGTCAGAGTACTGCCACTGATCTCAATGGGGTCAAGATTTTACTTTGTATCGCTGCTGAGACTGCTGCAAAGTTGCTATTCAGTGGAAGCTTTGTTGGTGTTTTTTGTGATGTGAATTGAGGCCACCAAACCGGCCTAGACCACCCAAACAACTATCAGATGGTAAAATCTTTCAGTCACTAATGAACTGGGAAGGGTCTGATGCTGTAACCTACAGCAGGAGTTGAAAGGCTCCATATATCCTGTTACTAATCCCCAGAGGCATCTAGTCCTTCAGGCATTCCCATTCTTAACTAATTGGCAAAACTAACTGGTATAATTAGAGCTAAAAACGAGTATCTAGAGAAAAGGCCTGAACTGATATTGCCACAGAGTGAGCAGAAGTGGAGGAACAAGGAAGTAGGGGTGAGACCATGTCCAGTCTCTATTCAAATCTCTTCACTCCCCTCCCTTCACCTTCTCTACATCAAATTTAAACTCCTGTTTTTTTGGCTTCAAAGCTCTGCACTAGCTGACTCTTGCCTGCCTCTCTGTCCTTGTCTCTTTTCATGTATTCTATTGCCATCCGAAATGCAGCTTTACTGACCTTTCCTCTTCCCAGTTTTGGCTGTGTGGCATCTTCAGGGCCGGCTCCAGGCACCAGTGTAGCAAGGAGGTGCCTGGGGCGGACAATGAAGAGAGGGGCGGCATGTGCGGCCGTTCGGCGGCAATTAGGCGATGGGCTGTCACTCCCTCTCGGAGCAAAGGACCTGCCACTAAATTGCAGCCATAGAAGCAGCGGCAGTAGAGCTGCCACTGATTGGGAACGTGGCTTTTGGTTATTTTTTTTGCTGCGTGGGGCAGCAAAAATGCTAGAGCCAGCAATGGGCATCTTATATAGAACCCATTTCCTGACTTAGTTTGCAATGCCTCCTCCCTCTCTTTCAAAACCAGCCATTTGTGTGTGTGTGAAAGAGAGAGAGCACACCCACATGAATTAAGGAACAAACTTAAGTAATAACCCTCCTCCCGGAACTAACAAAGTGAGTGCTGAACACCTCAACCCACTCAATAACTTGGTTTTGTTGCATCATTGCAGGGATTTTGTCTGTTTAGTTGTTCTTCGAGTGTCTAACACAGTTTTGTACTATCTGAATAATGAACCATACACTATAACAAGAAAAACATTTACAAGATAAGTAGTTTTTAAAAAAGTATTTAAAAGTAGCACTGGGAAATCTAATGGAAAACGAAAAGATAGAAACATGCAAATATTGTCCTAAAAATATTACTTCGCTTCCAATGACATTGAATACCAGTGCAATTAACTACTGGTAGCTAATACATATATGTTAGATGTAGGGCATATCATATTAATGTTCTATTATACCTACCATGTGGGCGGTTATGTTAACTGAGTTATATTATTTCTTTCTCACAATTCTGTCCACTTTGCTAACCTATGTCAAGAGATCTATATCCCACAATGTTCTACAAAGCCAGTTGGCATTAGCAAATATAAAGCCTGTCAAAGGCAAGACACATTTGTTCTATATAGAATCTGAGGGTTGGAAGGGACCTCAGGAGGTCATCTAGTCCAACCCTCTGCTCAAAGCAGGGCCACTCTCCAGACAGATTTTTGCCCCAAATGGCCCCCTCAAGGATTGAACTCATAATGCTGGGTTTAGCAGGCCAATGCTCAAACCACTGATCTAGCACAGGTACCTTCCTGGGCAACCAGTTTGAAACATAGCATCCAAAACAGAGATCAGGAAAGGTACAGAACAACAAATTAAGGAACTGGTACAAACTAGGGTGTTGGCTCTTAGGTGATATATAAAGTTCTTTCTAACTTGTAAGCAACCATTAAGCAAGTCCACTAATGGCTATCAGCCAGGATGGGTAAGGAATGGTGTCCCTACCTCTGTTTGTCAGAGAGTTGTGATGGATGACAGGAAAGAGATCACTTGATCATTACCTGTTAGGTTCACTCCCTCTGGGGCACCTGGCATTGGCCACTGTCAGTAGACAGGATACTGGGCTGGATGGACCTTTGGTGTGACCCAGTACGGCCACTCTATGTTCTTAACCATGCTCTAAATATAAGCGGTTTGGGGATTTTTGGGAGCACACCTTTTGAATATGGTGAACTGAACCGCACTGCAAGAAACTGCTTCCAAGAAGGATTGGTACTGTATTAACTCTGTATTGTACCATTAATGATTTCTATCAATAAATTGTCTGCTTGGTTATTTGGTCTCAATTTTTTTTCATAATGAACCACAAGTGCATTTAATCATTTGGCTTTACTGTTAATCAACACTGCCTTATTTCTTCATTTCATCCTGTTAAAGTACAGGACTATCCAACATGTCTATGTTACAACATGTCTATGTTACAAAAAGCAAACATTGCATTAGCAGTCCCAGATTTGCTTGTGGTTTCAGATATTTCTTTTAAAATATTTTATGGAATACGACCAAAGTTTTATGGATAGCTTTAGCAAGCTAAGTACATCTCCATCTGAAAGAGAACCTAAACACTCCACACCAAATTTGACTTTGGTGTAATTACACTTTAATGACATTACACCAAAGATTAAGTTAGTTTATTGTGTTGATTTAAATAAATTCCTAAAGTTGGCACTGAAAGTTAACTATAGTGTGTAACACAAGTTAACAGTGAAGGGAATAGCACTTCAATGTAATTATTTCAAATATTAACAGCTATAGAGGACAATGATTCAGTATGATTTTTTTTCGCTGTAATTTCCAAATACATTGTGGGAGTCAATAATATTTTGCATGCCTGGTATACAAAATGATATATGACAGTTAACTCTATCGGAATTAATAAACGTAACTTGAGGTATTTTGCCTTACAAAACATATCTACTGCGTAAACAGAAGCAGGGCTTGGAAATCCCACTGGTAAACCATAAATTGCTAATGCTACAATAAAAAATAGTGTTTAAGGGTGTAGCGGTCATACCTGATAATGTTTCCTTTGTGTGCTTTCCAACCATCAGCAGAAGCTGCTTTCAGTTTTTCAAGATTTTTTTTCTGCTTTACTCAATTTTGGCATATCAGGAAGATAAGATGCAGGCCCTTTCTCTCTACCAAAACCAGTTAACCATTAACATATTTTATACATGATTATAAAAGAGACGTTTTTAGTCCATTTAGCCAGGCTGTATTTGTATATATTTTTTAAAAGAATTGAAATACTGTTATGAAAATCTCTGGCCCAAACTGAGAGGAGCTTTGAGGTTATGGTTTGAATCTCATTTGATTTCTTCAGGGTCTATGGATGTGTGTTTGTGATTTCACTTTGGTTTTTAGTTGACTATTCAACTTTTGAGTGTTTCTGTCATGCTCCTGCTTCCTGGGCCTGGCTGCTCAATTCAAAGCTTCCTCAGAACTTGTGATTCATCAGTGAATTCTTCATCAGTGATACCAGCATTTCCAATTATCTCGCTGTGACACTCTCCTAAGAGCTGTACCCTGAAACACCCATGTTCATCTGTCATATAATTGTGATATGTTTTGTACTACGTATGCCTTGTGAGGTATCATTTAAAAAAAGTCTTGATCTGTTGAACATTAATAGCCTGTTGGATTGAATGTGCTATCTTTATATGGGAAGTTAGAATGTATTGCTGTAAATGTTCCTGAAATAGGTTCTGAGTTTGGGAACATCCACAACCAACCTTTCATGTTTAACAGTGGAGTAGCCAGACATGCTGATGGCCCATTAAAGATAATCACTTTCCCAGAAAACTTCTCAGAGCAAGGACATAGACAATGGAGACTGCTTGGCCAAAGGGGGAGGATCCCTATGTCACTGCAAGAGATCTTTCCAGCATCTAGAAGAAACTATAAAAGAGGAAAAGTGACATCATCACTTGGCCTCTCCCTCCCATCCCCCAACTCAACACCTGGAAACAAGTCTGGAGGACAAAGACTTTGAACTGGGAGAGGGTGGTCGTGGGCTGGAAGACAGTTCCAGCCTGTGTACTGCTGGTACTATCTGTCAGAGTGAGACACTGCTTGATTCAAATCCTGTTTAGTTTGTAGAACTCAGGGCTGGTCTACACTACGGGATAAAATCGATTTTAGATACGCAATTTCAGCTACGTGAATAACGTAGCTGAAGTCGAATATCTAAAATCGATTTACTCACCTGTCTTCACCATGCGGGATCGATGTCCACGGCTCGCCATGTCGATTCCGGAACTCCGTTGGGGTTGGTGGAGTTCTGGAATCGATATAAGCGCGCTCAGGGATCGATATATTCCATCTAGATTAGACATGATATATTGATCCCAGAGCAATCGATTTTAACGCGCCGATATGGCACGTAGTCTAGACGTGGCCTCAGACTGCAAATTTATATTATTTCTTAAGTAACCAACTCTGACTTCTATGCCTGCTCCTTATAATCACTTAAAATCTATCTTTCTGTAGTTAATAAATCTGTTTTATATTTTACCTATAACAGTGTGTTTTGGTTGAAGTGCTTGGGAAATCTCAGCTCAGTTTACAAAGGCTAGTGTATGTCCCCTCCGGATCAAGGTAGGGCGGACTGAGTAATGAACTTACACTGGTCAGGCTTCTGACCAGGGCATGACGGAATAGTTCTGGAGTGCAAGGCTGGGGAGCTGGGGGGAATTGGCTGGAGACTTTCTATTGATAGTTCATGAGTGGCTGAGAGATCATTCATGTAACTCTGTTCCATATGTCCCTGCCTTTGGATGTCTGTGTAAGTGCAGTAGCTGCCAGAGGTGGTGGCTTAGCAACAGCATCACAGTGTGAGAGGCAACCCAGGTTGGTGGGCAAAGGGGGCTTGGTGGTCCCACAGTCCAGGTTGCACCCTAGAGACCCCATTGCTCTCCCCTAGTTTACCCTACTTTATCTCCCCACTGTCTACGTCAGCTTCTCTTCTATTTCATCCATATTCTCTGCTTCACAGAAAAAAGAAGAAAGCAACGTAAAATAAAATCCACATGAGTATTTGACTTTTCTGTGGATTTTGCTCACATGAAAGAGAAATGTGTAATACAAGTACAGGAACTTCACATAGTTAATCCAGATTTACACCAGTATAACTGAAAGCTGAATTTAGCCCAGTAAATTTGTTTAATGCTAACCTCCATCCCCTTCTCAATTCTGCCCTTTTTTATCCAATGTTGTTAATGTGTGCTCCTAACTCCACTGAAAACTCCAGAATCACAGTACTTGCTTGAAGTTAGCTGACTTCAGTCATGTATTTGTACTTCAGTCATTGTAGTTAATATAGCCTAAAACCACACCTCTTCATAATCTGAACTCAGTGGTTCTGGTCTCTGCTCAGAAGGATTCAGACCCTTTTCCTTTTTTTAATTCTGCCCCTCCCTACTCTCACACACTAAATTCAGATGGTGACACAGGACGGTCTAATTTTAGTTATCTAATTTTGTTCCTTCTTTTCTCATAACACAGAATATTGTCTTCTCCTAAGTACAGCTTTAACCTCTGATCCTGCAGGCACTTACACATTTGTGTAAGTTTTCTCATATAAGTAGCACCACTAAAGTCAATGGGGCTTTAAAGTTAAGGCAGTGCATACATACGTGTTTGTGGGATCAGGCCATTAGAGATGAAACAATGCAATCACTATTCAGAAAGAAGAAGGATTCATTAGTGGAGAAACTTCTCAGTCACATATGCACACAAAGGTCCATACAGCTCCACTGAAGAATTACACAAGACATCATTTATGTACTGAGGTAACAACAGTGCTGTTCTAATCATATGAAAAGAATTTCACTAAAAATATTTTGCTCAGGATTGTATGAACAAGATGCCAAATCTCATTTTCACAGGAGTCTCAGGGACAGGGAAAACACTAAAAAACACAACCACACTAATACAACAAACTTCAAATCAAACAGCAGATGAACTGAAACAAATAAGAGGTCTTGTGAGAGAAGAGAGCAAGTCAATCTTATATTTTCCCCTTTGCTTCTGTTCTGCTTCTAGCAGAATTTCTAACCACTTGGTTTTCATAGTATGAAAGGCTGATATGTCCAAAATGTTGTTCCCTGCAGTCACCACTGGGTTCGTATTATAGGGCTTTCAAAATATAGGAATTATGAAGTAAGTTTATTTTACTAGATTAACAATGTAATACATATCCACAGACACTATATACATACAATCCATAACAAGTAGACTATTTTTATGTGGATTTATTAAGTTCCATCACCATCATATTTTCCTTTACATAGCTATGTTTGGCAGTCAAAAGAAAGCCAAGCTGCAGCCTATGCAGACAATTAAAAAGTACCTGTAGCTCAAAGTACTCAAAGGATATTGCACATTCAATGGCTTCTACCATCACAAATTATAACTCTCTAACTTGAAACAGGAACTACGCTAAAAATGGAATACTGAGGAAAACTATGCAAATATATCAGATGTATGATTTGTATGTATAGGAGAGACATTATTATTTGTATTATTAGGCCTCTGTGGAAATCAGGGCCAACTGGGCTAGGTACTGTATGCACGTAGTGAGAGACAGTCTCTGCTGCAAAAGAGCAAACACCCAGATCCTTAAAAAAGGTATTAAGGCACCTAACCCCTATTGAAATTAGTGGGAATTAGTCACCTAAATCCCTTTGAGAATCTGAGCCTAATAGCCTAAATAGACAAGACAAAGGGTAGGAGGAACAAATTATTATTCTCTGCTCATTCCCACACTAAGTGCACTATTTTCAGGTTGTGAAAATCATCATGAATTAGCTACGATATACACAAGTAAGACCCAATTTTCAAAGTTAGGTGCACCATATATTTACATGTGCCTAATCTACATTTGCTAATTTCCAATGCACTATAATTGCAATATAGCCCAGCTGGCCATGGGTGCACACAAATACATGAATTGCATGTATACAGTTGACATATTAACAGTGTACATGGATGTATGGGATTCCCTGCAGCTAACTTTGAAAACGTGATCCTGAAACTCTTAAAGGAAACCAGAACACAAGCAAGTCAACCCTCTTTGTGGTTCCTTTTGTTAATGTTTTCTTAGAAATTTGAGCTTCATGACACACTTGCAAACATTTTAAAAAAACCTTTAACGTGACTGTACAGTGATTTTCAGTTATTTGTAGTGTTAACACCTCTGATTAAAGAGGAAAAAAGACTCTGAAGAACATATCTATCCATTGTTTTATGGTTCCTTAATCATAAAAGTCTGTTTAATCTCAACACAACTACAGTGCCCTGTTTGTAATTATAGAGACATCTCTTGTAGAATTCAAACACAACTAGAGAGAAAACAGTTGTACAATATATACTGGTTATTATATTATTTTGGCTCACTTGGAGTCACGTACAGCCCAAGAATTCCTCAAGACTACTGACAACATATTTATTCTTGTTACTTTTCCTTCTCCAGATAATTTGGTAAAAGTTTTCAAGCTATTTCATATCCAAGGGGAAAAAATGGTGGGAGTATATTTTGCTGATACTATCATTTGCATTGCAATAGAGAACACACATTTGCCTGAGTGAATGACACAGCCTTATATAATACAACCTGGTATTATATGTATGTCTCCACCAAGATGCATCTATTCTAACCCATACTTAGCTAGGATTTCCCAGGTTCTGTCAAAGTCAAAGGTGATGAGGTCCATGGGGAAACATGCAGGTGGAAAATGAGGAAACAATACTCTTGAGGTTATCTTGTGGTTTTTAATCAATGACATCTGGCCCATAATGACTGATGAAAAATCACTGTTCATTGCTAGTGATTTGCAGATGGTGGAAACTCGTTCAAGCTAATTTTATTTCTTTTATTTTCCCCTCTCCTCAAACATCATATGTGTTTCATTTAAACAGCTGGTGAAAACTTTTCTCCTATTATTCATTGCAAATAAGCATGCTCAGCTGCTCAGAGATTTTTGTTTCCTTGCAAAGAATTATCTTACAAAAAACATTATACTTCACAGACTGGATCAGATGGGGGGAGAGGGAGGAGGTTGAAGGATGACAGACAGGCAACATTAAAAACAAGGTTGAAATAGGGAAGCACATAATTATGAATCACAAATGACATCCTTTTAATTAATCTTATTATGATTTGCAAGGCGTTTTGGAGATGCAGCAGAAGCTAATAAGGGACATAGGTGCCACAACTTACAAAAGTTCAGTTTAAATTTTAGTTTTAAAACTGGCTCAGATTTCACAAAGATTCTCATTTAGATTAATTGGTTTACCTATTTCTAATCTGTACCCTAAACTTTTCTTTTAATAAAATGACATGGCCTTTTTACAGGGCTGTATCTAAAATTGTAAACACTGTGCTACATATTAAATAAATATTTCAAGTAATACTGTATACAATTTTCCACACTGACATGTGCTTTTAATAAATTAAAAGCAGCTTATTTGGTGCAGTAGAGGGTCTGTCTGATACACACACAAACCACTTGAAACAAGAAAAAGAAATCAAGCAGTTAAAAAAAAGCTCCACCAAGATTAGTTAATAATACACTGAATTATTGGGTGCAATGTCAAGATGTAAAATGAATAAACATAAATTAAGTGTAGTCTTTAAGTCTAGCCACATCATGCCACAATAAATTATAACACAGATTAATAAACAACAAAACTGAAGCATGTGCTGCTCTATCATTCCATAAACTGTAATACACAAAATATGCATTGCATGGGGTGAGACATTACGCTCTCAATAAAGATTTCATCCACATTTCAGAGGTGTCCACAAATAACAATTGCACTGTTTTACTTAGTGGTCTCATCCCATGCCGGTATATAATGGCTGAATGAATTAAGAATAATAGCATATTTTTAAGGCAATACCTTTTCTTTACCCTCTACATATTTTAAGCCGTGGAGATTCAAGGCTCCTATCTAACCATTTAGCAGGTAGAGCATGGGTAGTGGCAGTACGAAGTTTCCCATCAATATGTTTCAACCTGATTGGGAGAGTCCACCTCATGGCTAAGAGAGAAAGTAATAGCCTCCATGATCCATTAAGTCTGTGAACATGTGACATGAGGGTTTCCTCTTTAACCATACTAGAGATTATTGAGACTATGTAGAAGGCTGGCTGAAAATTTTCCATAAACACTGTGTTGATGGAAAATTGGGTAGCCAACCAAACTATTTGTGTGTATGTGGAAAGTTTCTGTTTTCTGTGAAAAATATGATGTTTTAATTGAAAAGCCCTAAACCCAAGCATTTTCCAGCTGAAATGTTTTGGTGTTCAGCTTTGTTGAAGATTTTGTTTGTTTTGTTCTGTTTGTTTGTTTCATTAACATTTCCCACAGGGAAAAAAATCATCTTTACTATCTAGAGAGGGCTCAGGAAAAGAGAGAGTGTATTCTCTCTCTTGATGCCCTATGGGCTGAGACAATGATTCTTACTTAGCAACCCCCCTATGACAACGCTGGGAAAAATGGCACCCAGCATCCTTGAAGGACTCCCAGGTAAGAGGTCACTGGGTCACAAAATGGAGCAGCAGGCAATACTCCAGATGAGAAGAAAAGTTCTTCTGTAAGACAACAAAGGTAAGTAGGGGGTATCCCTGAATGGGGTTGGAGAAAGGACAGGAAGAAACCTGTTAGAGCTTTTGTTTCTGTAAATGTGTACTTTCAACTAAAAAGGATTCTATCTGGAATGTGCAAACATGAACATGTGGGATAGACAATAGGACCCAAACTCACACAGGTGAAAAATAGGAAAAGGCATGATTTTCCAGCTAACAACTATTTCATTTTAGGGCTATTATCTGAACTCTGGGAACTCGCAGAGAGGTTTGGGCAGGATTTGACTAAATGGAATTATTTTTTGTCTACTTTGAATAACACCTATGGTATGTTTACCCTCATTTATCAGCCTCCATATTAATGTGAAAGATTTAAAGATACAATACAGACAGGCAGCTGGGAAAAGAATTCTTTCAAACGTTGTGAATTGGCTCAGAAAATTATTTTTCTGCATGACGCTAAGTGAACCTCAGAGGATGTGGTTCAGATAAATGTCCATAAGTTTCAGTGTTTCCCCAACAATTTAATCAAGCTTTCAGAACCTCTTGAATCTGCAAAACTGACCCAAAAACCTCACAATATAACTGTCTTGCAAAATGTATGATACTTCAACTTTGGTTCACAGCAGAATAATCAGAAAACTGCCTGTTGAGTAGGATTCTGGCACTTTTCTCTGCTGCTAAATCCTTATGAAAATAACCCCAGAGCTTTCAGAACCTTTGGAAAATATTTTGAAATGTGCTTCTAGAAATAGGCGAAACTTCAGGGAAATAGGAGAACCAGAAGCTTCTTAGCTTTCCTGAAGTGGAGACATTGCTGTAGGCATGCAGATAATATGGAGGTAGGTACTGTCTAAAAATCATCTTTGAATTTGAGTGCTGTGCATGCATACCTGGGTTCTATTATAACAGTGCCACTGACTTGCTGTATGCCTTTGGTAAACTTAATTTCTTTGGGTTTCATATCCCCATTCCATAATATAAAATAAATAATATCATAACTCACTGTGGGGGAAGGGGAATCCTAGAGGTGCTTCTCCAGATTGGGGTAAAGTGGTTGGAGAAAGGCCTATTTACCCAAACTTCTGGAACTCCTCTTACTCCAGGAGGGGGTGGGGAAATGGGGGCACCACAACCCACTCACCCTCCACAATCAGGAACCTACTGAGGTGTGTATCTGGAGGATCACCAGGGGATGATTATAAAGCAACCTGGATCCCTAGAAGACTTCTTACCTCCAAACCAGCCAACATTGACTCCTGAATTCTAAACAGGGCAAAACAGACTAGCCATGCCCCCAAAGAGCCAAAATAGGCTACAGACTGAGACAGTAAGTGACTTGGCTAAGGTCACTCAGGAAATCTATGGCTGAAACAGGAAATGAATACTGGTTTTCTGAGTCCCAGTCAAATGCCTTAACCAGAAGACCAAATTTTGTCTTACAGAGGTAGGAAGATTTTCTACACAGACTTCCGAATGGTGGCTGCCTCTCACACAAATATGGCTTATGTGATTTGATAAGCACCACATCAAAGATCTGAGATAAAACACAGAACAATATCTAGTGCTTCTGGATTCCAGGCCATTGCCTTAACCACAGGACCACGTTTTTCTTCCTACAGCTTCTGTCTCATTCATTAAATACCATTACTACAATCAGAGTCCATTGTGTACAACCACTGCCTAGGGCAAATCAGCTTGGGAAAAATCATTTTAAAAGAACGTGTCCTTGAGCTGATGTGAATTGTGTCTCCCATATTAGGACCTGAATTCTTTTCCTACCTCTTCTAGATGTGAACTTATGCAACTCTCAGTTACCTAATGTGATACTGTCCATAGGTTTGCTCTTATCTCTACACAGAAAAACATTATAACATAGTTAAAAATGTTTTGAACAGCTCATTCGAAGGATGTGTATGTGTGTGGGGGGGTGTATCTCAATAACAGCTTTACTAAATGGCCCCAGATTTGCACCACAAGCTCTACCACCCCAAATCTTGAACTGACCTGTTAATTTTCAGGCTAAGTATGTAAACAACAAACCACATATGACAGATGTTCATCACACTGCTTAATGCACTACTGGAACATGCTCAGATACTACAGTGAAAAGGGTGATATAAGAACATGACTAGAATAGAATGTGGATTTTAGAGAAGTTTGAAAACTCAGCGTTAAATGGGAGTCCTGTAGCTACCTTGACAACGAGGTGGCTGCCCAGTACCCCATAATTAAAACTTAACCCAAACATTTCCCAGTCTTTGTGGTAAATGATAGTGCATAAAAAAAGGTTAACTGAGCTCTACACTTATGCACGTAAATAAGGATGACATTCTTTGGATGATGCACAGACTAAAATAGAAATGATAATAGGGAAACCTTTCCCTAGAAGTGACAGAACAATATGTTTTAGGCAGTTTGCCAATGGTTTGACCAGGGACCAGTGAGCATGCACCTTGATTATTTTGCTGGCAACAAAAACACTCATATTTAGATTGCCCTGATAAACAAAAGAAGAGTGCCTCTTTCTCACCACAAGAACATAAATAGAATAGGTTGCTTTCAAGAAAACAGAGGAAATACCAAATTTTCTTCTGAAAATGTAAACATAAAAAATAAAACAAAACAAGAATGTGTTTAGGTAGCTACCTTTTCCCAAATATTTGATTTCACAGTTTTTATATTGTTCTTTCCTTTTGAGAAAACAAACGTATGTTTCATAAAACTGGAGTGAAATGGATGATATTGGCTCAGCTTGTATTTTGCCCCATGTAGGTGTGCAACAGGGGAAAAGCCCATAAAGAGCTTATTGTCTCCTGTTGCATTTCCCTGTAGGGGACAAACACAAGAGGCCTTATTCTCTCCGTTACTTTAGTTTTATGCTAGTATAACTCTATGGAACTACATTGGCATAACTTGGAATAATATTGGGGTGAATCAGGTCTAAAGATTCTGATTAAAAAAATAAATAAAGGTAGCTTAGGTACAAGTGATTATGCCTTGATCATATTTATAATGTGCAAACAGAATTAAGTACAAACCAGTAACGTGTGTGTATGTATATATAGTTGTGGCTTTAAAAGGACCAGTTTCACAAAGCTGAAAACAATTAGGAGCCAAATCAGCTGGGCGGAAGAATTTAATCAAAAAAATGTGAACGTTACTTTGGAATTATTTAAGAATGCTTTGCTAGATGCCCCCAAAGCCACAATCCCACAGTCAAGAAAGAATTGGTTAACAAACCAACCCCGGTTCACAGGGGAAGTGAAGGCGGCTATAAAAATAATAAAAAATAATATATAACAAATGGAAGAAAGAGGAACGTTGATAGTAATGAATATAAATCAGAAGCTAGGAATTGTAGCAAAGGGATACAAGAAGAAATCTACAGCCAGCAGAGCAAATGACAATAAGTTTTTTAAGTTTATTAGGAACAAAAAGAATCCTGAGTGTTATTAGTCCACTACCATTTACCAAATGGTAAAATTAACAGGAAAAATGCAGAAAAGGCAGAAGTGTTCAACAAATATTTATTTCTGTATTACTGGAAAAGAACAGACGATGCAGTCTCATCATATGATGATGATAATGCTCATTCTATTTCACTAGTATCTCAGGGGGATATTAATAGCAGCAATCAAAGTTAAACATTTTTAAATGAGCAAGTCTAGATAACTTGTATCCTAGAGTTTTAAAAGAGCTGGCTTAGGTGCTCACTGGACCATTAATGTTGATTTTCAATAAATCTTGGAACACTGGGGAAGTTCCAGAAGATTGGAAGAAAGCTAATGTTGCACAAATACTTCAGAAGGGTAAATGGGATTACCTGGGTAATTATAGGCCTGTCAGCCTGACAATGATCCCAGACAAGGCAATGAAGCAGGTGATACAATAATTAATGGAAATATCCTATTTCCTAGAACTTGCAGGGACCTTGAAAGGTTATTGAGTCCAGCCCCCTGCCTATGCTAGCAGGACCAAGTACTGATTTTGCCCCAGATCCCTAAGTGGCCCCCTCAAGGGCTGAACTCACAACTCTGGGTTTAGCAGGCCAATGCTCAAACCACTGAGCTATCTCTCACCCCTACCCACACTCTATTAATAAAGAATTAAAGGAGGATAACATAATTAATATCAACCTGCATGGGTTTATGGACAATAAATCCCGTCGAACTAACTTGATATTTTTTTCTGAGATTACAAATTTGGTTGATAAATGTAATAGTATTGATGATTAGTCTTCTGTAAGGCATTTGATTCAGTGGCACATGACATTTTCATCAAAACACTAGAAAGATTTAAATTAACATGGCACACACGAAATGTATTAAAAACTGACTAACGGAATGTAAATATAATTGTAAATGGGGAATCATCATATAACAGATGTGTTTCTAGTGGTGTGCTGCAGCGATGAGTTTAGCCCTATGCAATTTAATATTTTTATCAGTGGGCTGAAAGAAAACGTGAAATCAATACTGAATAAAATCTGAGGATGACATAAAAATTGGGGCATAACGAAGAGGTCAGATGACTAATACAGAGCAATCTGGATTGCTTGGTAAACTGGGTGCAAACAAACAATATGTATTTTAATATTAATAAATGTTTATATTGAGGAACAAAGAATGTAGGCCATACTTACAGAATGGGGGACGCTATACTAGGAAGTAGTGACTCTGAAAAAGATTTAGACGGTGGTGGGGGTGGTGGATAACCAGTGTGATGCTGTGGCCAAAACAGTTAATGCAATCCTTGGATGCATAAACATGGGATTCTGGAGTAGGAGTAGAGAGGTTTTTTAACATCTGTACTTGGCACTAGCGCAACTTGTGCTGGAATTCTGTGTCCAGTTCTGGTATCCACAATTCAAGAAGATTATTGAAAAACTGAAGAGAGTGCAGAGAAGAGCCATGAGAATGATTAAAGATTGGAAAATCTGCCGCATAGTGATAGATCAAAGGATCTCAACCTATTTAGCTTAATAAAGAGAAAGTTAAGACTTGATTACCATCTATAAGTACCTACACTGGAAATAGCTATTTAATATTGGACTCTTTCATCTAGCAGAGAAAGGTATACCATGCTTCAATGGCTGTAAATTGAATCTAGACAAATTAAGAATGGAAATAAGGCATACATTTTTAATAGAATCATAGAAACATAGGGCTCGAAGGGACTATAAGGGTCCTCTAGTCTAAGCCCCTACAGGATTTGTTGTGTCTAAACTATCCAAGACAGTGAAGTGCTTCCACAATCTTCCAAGGCAGTCTGTTCCATTGTTCTACTGTTCTTACAGTTTCAAAGTTTTTCCTGAGATTTAATCTAAATCTGCCATGCTGAAGTCTGAATCCATTGCCTCTTGCTCTGCCCTCTTTGGCAAGAGACAACAAATTTTCTCCTTTTTTATGGCAGCCTTTCAAGTATTTGAAGACTGTTATCATATCCCCCTATTAATCTCCTCTTTTCCAAACTAAACATACCCAATTCCTTCAGTCTTTGCTCATATGGCTTGCATTTCATCCCTTTGATCATCTTTGTCGCTTGCCTCTGGATCCTTTCCAGTTTCTCTACACCCTTTCTATACATTGGCAACTAAAATTGGACACAGTGCTCCAGCAAAGGCCTAACCAGCCCTAGCAGAGTGGTACTATCACCTCCCATGATTTGCATGCTATGTCTCTGTTAATGCAAAAAAAGCAAATGCAATTTTGAGTTGCAACAGCATCACATTATTGACTCACATCAAGGTTCGGATCCTCCACAACTCCCACATCCTTCTCAGCAGTGCTGCTGCCAAGGCAGTTATCCCCAATTCTGTATTTGGGTTTTCTCCCCTAAGTGTAGAACCTTACATTTGTCTTTATTGAGTTAGATTTTGTTGCCTATAGCCCAATTCTCCAATTTATCAATGTCCCTTTGAATTTAGCTCTGTCCTCCAAAGTGCTAGCAACACCCCCATCTTTGTACCATCTTCAAATTTGATCAGTACACTTTCTATTGCTGTATCCAGGTCATTAATAAAGACACAGGACCCATTAAATAACACCGGGCCCAGAACAGATCCCTGTGGAACCGCACTTGAGACCTCCCTCCAATCTGACATCATTCCATTAATAGTTCCTCTTTGTTAGTGGTTGTTTAACGCATTATGTGAGAGCAATTAATCAGTGGAACCATATACCAAAGGTTATGGTGGATTCTACATCCCTGGCAATTTTAAAATCAAGATTGGATGTTTCTCTTACAGATATGCTATAGTAATTATTTTGGGGAAGTTCCATGGCCTGTGTTATACAGGAGGTCAGACTAGATATCACAATGGTCCCTTCTGGTTTTGGAACCTATGAATCTATAAAATTCAGGGATTATGGGACTATTGGAAGGCCTTCCAGTGCTGCTCTCATCACTAGCCTGCATAAATGGAGCAGAGAGAGGTAAAGCTCTGTCCAAGGGTGATTGCAGCCCTCCTGCCTTTCCTCCAGTATTCCATTCTAATACTGAATTCTAATACTAATAATTCTAATAAAAAGGCAAGAACTTTAGCTGTGGTATAGATACACTTAACACAGCTGAGAAGGGGCAAAGGTGGCTCTCAGCCACTTTTTCAGCATACCAGTCCTGAGGCCATTCACAGCTTCTCTACGCACTGCTCCAAGGCGTAATTCTTGCAATAGGCATCACTGCATCAAAGATGGCATCCCAACACTGAAAGCATCTTAGCCATAATAAGTGTGCAGATATACACTTTGAAAAGAAAATATATCTATATTTTTGGAAAAAACATTGTGAGCATTGACAAGTTATTATAAACAACACCAAGGACAAAATATTCACAAAATTATTCATGAATTCAACATGGTTAATTTTGTATCAATAGTTTGTGAAAGTGCAAAATTTCACATTTTGATGTAAAACAAATCTGATTAAAAATGGCCCCATTTTGTTTGAATTTCAAGTACCTTTACATTTTGTCACAAATATTTGCACACTGCAGTTCAATGCAGAGAGATACTGAGTACCTCCAGTGAGGTAATAAACACCTTCAGCGCCCACTGAATTCTGTGGGAGAGGAAGTGCTTCGTACCTCACAGAATTGGGCTTACGGTTAAGTAAGAAAAATTATAAAAGAATATTTGATATGGATGTGGAAACAATGGGAGACAGACACCATAATGTAGTTATATGCAGAGGCAGCAACTTTATTATAATTAATACCTACCTGGGGTTGCCTCCCCAAACTACTCAGCAAGCACATTCCGGTGTGGGTCTCAGATGGAATCAGAGGTCCCTGATGTAGTACACGTGTGGTATGAAGGCCACTTCTCCACTCTACCCTCAGGCCTGCCAAAGGTCCATAATTGGTTACCAGCGTGTTTACCCTCTCGCCTCTCCCAGCTGTGATGAGGGGAGCAACAAGCTATATGAGACATAGCGGCATACCCCTCACCATGCAATGTGAGGGTCTAGGGCCAGTGTCCAAGCAGCCCACTAGGTTTTTGGACCCTTTCTACCCCACCAACTACAGTGGACCCTGTCAAAGGTGTGACAATTGTAATGTAACCCTTCACTCAATCAGCAGAATACCTGATGCTAAGTGGGAAAAAAACCCTTCCAGATCCCCAAACTGGTGATCACCCTAGCCCCAGACATCACCAGAGATCCAGCAACTAGGGAAAGGGTGGGAGGGGAAGAGCTGAAACAGGGAGCCTGCAATGTTTTCCACATATGGGAAATAAACTGCATCATCCCCCTCCCAAACCACCAGAGGGGAGCCAATCACTCATGCCTGCATCACCCTCATCACCCAGCGGTGGCAGCAGTGACCTGGATCCAGGTGCAGCAGGTGATCCCCTAGCCCTCATGCATTGCAGAATGAGGAGTGGGAGGGGGGAAAAGGAATGGTGAACCAGCTTCCCTCTCCATCATAGGTTAAGTGTGCCAGGGATGAGGGAGCACGTACAGCACTACCTCGGTTGCTTCTGGCCAAGGTCTCCCCTTTCTCCCACTAGAGGTGACTTCACTGTTACTACCCCACCAAAGCCCAACCCTAGCTAGTGGGGAGAACCATTTTGTGGCTTTGTTTACTTTTCACACTTCATTTGTAACCTATTTTTTAAAGCATTTATCCAATTTTGATTCATCAAAAACTTTACCCTTTCGTTCTACCTTTTACTTGAATGTAAAATATTTAAGATACTGTCCTATCCAAGACTACAGTGAGGTGAGGTGCAATAATCAGAGATTTTCTTTGTATCAACAAAATCACATGCATTTCAGGAAGACCCATAAAAACATCTGACAGTAAAAAAAAAATGGGTGAGGGTAAAACACTGAACACACTAAGGTCTATTGTCTCTACTTGCATGAAGCCTGAGTATTTCAGATTCTTCATAGGTGGAGTGCAAAGTGATAGGGGAAGTGAAATCCACCACCCCATCTTAGTGCCAGGTTGAAGGGCTGCTATTAAAGTTTATGGTCTGTAAACAACAGCTGCAGTCTCTTCATACCCGGGGCGGCTCCAGGCCCCAGCACGCCAAGCGCGTGCTTGGGCCGGCAAGCTGCAGGGGGTGCTCTGCCGGCGCCGTGAGGGCGGCAGGCAGGCTACCTCCGGTGGCTTGCCTGTGGAGGGTCCACTGGTCCTGCGGCTTTGGAGGTCCACCGAAGCCGTGGGACCAGCGGACCCTCCACAGGCAAACCGCCGGAGGCAGCCTGCCTGCCATGCTTGGGGCGGCAAAATCCCTAGAGCCGCACCTGTTCATACCAGTTGTGCAGGGTACTGGAGCCACTGACTCCTCCGTCCTGACCCGCCTCAGATTATCCGGGACAGCACAAAGACCCTTTCTGCGGTGCTCAGGGGATGTGTGATGGGCACCCACTCCTGCCTGCGGACCTCTGGGGCTAGCATAGCCTCTAGATGGGGCTTGAAAAGTGCAGAGGGTCTTGTATTGGCTCTCTTCACTGCAGCTGAATTTCACTGTATGAGAATAGTACATCTATGCATGAAACCTTTCATTTGTGTTTATGGGATATTTGCATATAAATTTCACTCATGCTGAGACCAGAAACTTGCAGCTCATTACATTAGCAAAATAATAAGTGTGGAAAAACTACACACACACCAATACTTAGACATGAATAACTGCAGATATGCTTTTTCGAGGCTGGACAGAGGGCCCTTTAAAAATGCAGTCCGAAATGTCTTAATAAATGTAGGCTGTAGAGAAGGAAGGAGGCGCCATTTTAGAAGCCATGGACAGGGCCTCAGTGTACAGCCAGAACTAAAAGTGTGGCTCAGATATGTGATTCATTAATCTGATGGTATATTGTTGAACAAAAGCAGCAGCACATAGGCATCTATGGAATTACAACATTCATTACCGGTAAGGAGTATTTGAGAAGTAACATTGGTCTAGAAATGAATGAGATTATGGCCTTTAAATGGAATACAGAATTTTCTTGTATGTGATGGAGTTAAAATACATACAAATTAACCAAGCCTCTTTAAAACACACATTTTTGAATGCCATAGCCTAATTATTGAAACTACTGAGAACTCTCCCTCATCACACATGTCTAACCAGACAATGCATTTTTCTAAGTTTAACTATAAAAGTTCAACAATGTGTAAAATGAGCCTTGAGTAAGATTATTCGATGTTATCGGCTTCTGAAAGTGTGTGAGACACGATCTGATAATGCTTTGAGGATCAATGCATCTATCCTCCTTGCATCTCTGCTCTCCTGAAGAGAAAGCAACTGTCAGACCTAGTGAAGAGATCACAGTTGCTGAGCAACAGTAACAACACAAATATGCTCCTTGCATTGACTTGGCAAAAGAAAAAAAATCTTTTTATTTTCTGTTGAAATGATAACCATTGATTGAAAAAATATATGAAGCCATGGCACATGAACAGAGTTAACACTAAGATATTAGTTGAACTTTTCAGTAGAAGTTACACTATAGTCCTACCATCTTTTTTCAATTATGATGACGTACGTATGAAGAATATATATTATAGTTAGTACTGAAAACTAGAAATAAAATTCTTTATGGAAAAGTCTTACAGAATTAAATAGGGATTAATCCAATAGGTTTACATAAAAATTACTCAGAATGTCTGCAGAATGTAGTAGAGAATGATGATCTTTTTATAGTTTTTTTAACCATACAGTAGAATGCTACAGCAGAGATAGTTTCTCTGTTAGATTATGTAGGATGGCTCAAAGACCCTATAGAAAGATGATCTTTTTCTATTCAATTTTACAGATTTTTTTTCAATAAAGGATTAGTTGCCAAATGCACCCTAAAGTTTCAGTTTAATCAAGATACAGGAGTTTGGACACACTTTGGATTACTGGCTAGTTTACATTCTTTATTTATCTTCTCAAATTTGAGCAACTACTTTCCTTTACATAATTTGTAAATTGAAGACCAATCAGAATGAACCTCCTGAAATCTTCCTTGATATCGGTTAGCAGATTCAAATCTCCATATGCAAACCAAAAATGCGAAAATTAAATGACCTAACGTAACAAAGGAACAAAATGAAACGATTTATTGCAGTATTCTTTGTCTATTCTTAGCTACCATCTTAGGAAAGTGTCAATTAAAAGTTGAAATGGTTTATTTCAGAAGCTAAATAAATTGATCATACTGCTTCTTTTTCTTTTCTTTGTGTACCTTCAATTCTTGCTTTTCCTCCCTTGAAAGTGCCATTTCAACAAGACCATGTAAATGTCTATAATCGCAAGAGAAAATGTTACTATAGTATTTACATAGTTTAACAGCTTCAAAGTTGTTTCAATGAATGAATATGCCTAAGAGGAACAACTTACATACAGAGGCAAAAAAACCCACCTAACTGCTGTTTTTGTTGGAAATTTTGTGACGAAGCCTTAAAAGCAAAAACAAAAAAGGAAAGAAAATCAAACAGCCACATCTTCCATCTAATTCAAGCCATTTAGAAGCTCTGTGCCTAAGCCAAGGATTACCATTGATACCATCTACTTCAGTTTGCACTGCCTAAAGAAAGCATCCCTCTTATTTAAAAAAAAAAAAAAAGACATTTAAAGCCAAATAATTCAGGCTTGCATAAATCTTTAATAGGAGCTACCCTCCTAGGATTGGCTGCACTTTCTTTTCTGTGCCCAAGGGAACCACAATATGTCTTAGAAGAGAATAATAGTAACTCCATCTTGTGTGTTATATGATATCTTCAAGTAATCCAGAGGATTTTCCCTTTGTCTGCCATAAACAAAAGGCCACCCATACATAATGTATCCAGGCTTTTCCAGACTCCTCACCTTAGCAGGTGACACCCAGAAGATGGACGTGGAAGACTTAGCTAGCTCATCGCTGGAGGCAAGTTTACTCTCAAGGCAATTTGGAAATGCAAAACAAAAAGCAAAGTCTATCCTTGTAAGAACAAAGCGTGATTTGCACCCTGCAGTTGTCCCAGTTTTCCAGAGCTTTACTTAAAAGTTATGGTGAAGGGCCAAGCCACTTGTTTCCATGCTGTTATTTTGACTTCATTTCTGCAGTTTCCATTGATGATAAAGTTCCCTGTAAGAGAGCCACTGGATACAAAACGAATTTACAAACTAGAGAGTAAAAACATTTATGGACAATTAAGGGCTCGTGAGTGGCACTTAGCATTAATGTAGTTATGTTTAAAATCAATAACAAATAACTAAAGGCTATTTATAAAGCCGCATACTCTCACCTCAGCTGAAGCATTTTGGGCACTGAACAAACAGCTATAATACAATTAAAATATCAAAACAGAAGAAGAATATTTAAAGGCAAAACAAAGTGGCATAGCATGGACAATGTTTCAAGATAAACAAACTATGATCAAAAAAACCTGTACAATTGTTTTTAAAGGTGCATGCGTGGTGGGCTACACTGAGGCAGATGTCCCTGAGACCACCATAGCAAGAGTTCACTTACCCACCAGCCTTAATCACGATGGTGGAACTCCCACAGGTGATAACACAGCACAGATACTGACTTTGCTCAAGAGGAGGTGTGGAACATAGCCAGGATACTCCTTACTAAAGGCTTTGAAAACCTGAGCACTGCCAGTTTAAAAAAATCAATCTGCCACTATAAAAATAGCCAGTGAAAAGAGCTCAGTGCAGATGTAATCT
The DNA here is from genome assembly GCF_003597395.2 of Chelonoidis abingdonii. Lineage (NCBI taxonomy): Eukaryota > Metazoa > Chordata > Testudines > Testudinidae > Chelonoidis > Chelonoidis abingdonii. The sequence goes on from NC_133773.1 coordinate 29,701,474, forward strand.
GATCATGGCTGCTCAATCCCGAGCAGGTGTAGTAGTTGCAATCAGTAGAGAAGACCTGCTGGAAGGCCTGTAAGAGGGAATTACAATAGCTTCACTTTGGGACCACAAGGACACATGTTACAATACAACGATCTGTTACAGCAGAAGAAATCCTGATCGTGTTTTCAGTAACTCAAGTACATACATTATATAATTTGGGATGGACAGAGGTGATGCTTCAGGGGTCTTTTGTTAACAATAATTGAAGGATCTGCTATATTTTCAGTGAATGGCACTAGTTATAAGACAGCGTACTGTCAAAGGTCTGGCCTATCCTTCAGTAACATATATGGCAGGTGTGAATGGCATTTGCTGGAATAGCCTTTTCAGCAGATAACAAGATAAGTTTTCATACAAGTAGTAGTTTTATCCCAAGACAATTAATCAGTCTCTGTAGGGATGGTATCTGTTTGATTTGGCACCTAAAACATGAAAGAAGAATGGGCTGAATGCTGGATATTAACATATACTTTTATACGTGTAATCTTGACATAAAAATCAAGAAAGCAAGTGTCTAAAGTTTACTGACATCTTCAGAAGAAAAACAGTATCATAAACTGTATGAATAAAACAGAAATGTTAACAGAATATAGACCAAAACAAAACTGAACAGCACTCACTAAATATCTTCCTCCCCACAACTTACCCCTCAAAAACTGAATTCAGGCATGTACCTTACATATTGAAAAAGGAGATATTTCCCTAAAACACAGTGATTGTTATAAGTATTTGCATATCTGTCAAATACCTCTCCTGGTATCTCCTGACACCAAATCAAAATGTTACACACAGAAGTGGTTCTATTTAAAGATCCTAGGAAGTATATATGATTCTGTTAATAATTTTTATGCTTCTACTCCTGAACTCCACCCAACTTCCAAACAGAATTTCAGACATTTATAATGATTACCACTCGGTGGTGGTGGTCATTTTAAGTATAGTGAACTCCATCAAGCTGCCTCCTCTGACCACTTTAATTTTCTCTAGACATTCTCCCCTTGCTCCCTTCTATAATAGCAACCTTCCTAATTGCAGACACTTCACAGGATACTCCTTATACATTGGCACTTCTTCAGTCCTTGAAGACTGGTTCAGATACTGAGCTGCCTCTGGCACAAAGAACACAATGAAGTTCAGAGAAGGGGTGTGTGCACAAAGGGTGGTGATTCTGAGAGGACCTTGTGTCATGCCACTCCCCGGGCATAAATTAGAGAAGATTTGAGGCTGCTCTAACTTTTGCCAACAGCCCCAAGGGACCAGTAGGATCTCTGGGACATAGGACACTTTGGCTATGCCCTTATGCTGGTTGCAGCATGGGGCTTGTATGAAACACTGTGACAACTTTATACCATTGTATTGGGCAAATCTCCTGTGGCTGACTAGGGATCATTAAGCTGGTGGTGCTGTAGTGGTCACAGGGTTAGCCAGGATCTGAGCCCTTGTGTACCAAAGATTTTGTACAGGGAATACATGATTCGTACACATTAACTAATTTGTAATTAATAGTTAAAGTCTTAATGAGCTGAAGCCTTTATATGGTATAAACTCTTACCAGTAAATGTGTTATCCTGATTTGTGTTTGGTATCCTGCAAAATTTCAAAGTAGCCAAAGATTCCAAAACTAGTTCATTGTATTCAAACCTTTTAAAAATATAAAGAACTCTTATAAAACATTACTGTTACTTAAAACTGGATGATACTTTTTATGGTAGTCTTCCTAGGGAATTCCCAAAGGAGAGGGAAAAGACAATTAGGTGGCCAAATCAGAGGCATCAGCCCACAGGTGCAATTGAGAAGCACCAAACAGATGTTCTATAGCAGAGCACAGAAGACACAAATGCTGAATAATGCTAACATTTTTCAGGTATTAAAGTCCTCACATAATCCTCGGCAGTAGCAGCATTTAGACAAGCCTCACACCAACAAGAAACATTCACTGAGATAAACATCAGCATGAAAAACAAGAGCTTTCCATTCTGTACTCCTGAGGCAATTCTGCACCAAAAAATTAAATATTTTGTGCATAATATTTTAAAATTCTGCACATTTTATTTTCAAAATAACACAATATAATCACACCATTTTTAATTAATTGCTGACAAGTATTTTGAAATAAATTAACAAAATAATTGAAAATAGTGTGATTATATTGTTATTGTGTTTCTGTTACTTTGACAATTGAAATATGCAGGACTTTAATTTTTTGGTGCAAAATTCCCTCAAGAGTACCAGGGTTCTGTGTGGCGCAATCTGGATGTGGGCAGCTCTGTAGGGGGTCCAGGTGAAGGGGGGAATCTGGATGTACAGGGACTTTGTGAGGGGTACAGGGAGACTCTGCAGGGGAGTCCAGGTGAAGGTGGTTAGGGCTCAGTGGGGTCTGGGTGTGGGGGGCTCCTGATGCAGGGGGTGAGGCTCGGCAGGGTACAGGTTTGGGGGACTTGATGGGGTGGTTCTGGGTGTGGGGGGCTCCTGATACAGAGAGGGCTCAGTGGGGGGGGGTCAGATGTGTGACAGGGTTACTATAAAGGGAGCCACTCCCCCTGTTTGCCCAACCCTTGTGCATCTGGAACCCCTCACAATCAACCCCTTCCTCCACTGAGCCTCACCCCCTCCGCGCACCTCGCCTAGGGTGACCAGATGTCCTGATTTTATAGGAACAGTCCCAATTTTTGGGTCTTCTTCCTATATAGGCTCCATTACCTATTATCTATCCCCTTCCTGATTTTTTACACTGGCTGTCTGGTCATCCTAACACCCCAAACCATTCCCTACCCTCCCTCTCTGCCTCCATGGTGCAGAGCTTCCTGCAGCCAGAGGGAGTTTCTGGGACTTGATCTGACCCAGCCCCAGGTGCTCCATTCAGGGAAGGGGGAGGAGGAACTCGATCTCTGTCCTCCCGCCACCCTCCCTAGCTGGGACTAATGACTTTGGCTGGTCAGGGCATCCCTAGACCCCGCCCCAGTGATTTACCTCTCCCCTGCCTCCTGAACACACTTGTCTGAGATGTGGAGCTGCCCAGGGGAGGAATGAGTGAGTATTGGTACAGCTTCTCCTTGCTTCCCCACAGAAACCATTTTCCGCAAGGAAGCAAAGGGAATCTGTGGGGGGCAGGCCATTTTTCTGTTGTACCACAGGGATGCAGAATTTCCCCAGGAGTAATTCTGGAGAATCTAGGCCACTAACAAAGAGTACTGTGTTTTGCAAGCATATTCTAAGCATCCCATTCAGCCTTCCATTTAAGCCAATAAAACAAAATGAATGAGGGTAAGACTCAAGATTTTTATATGGTCTCTTGTCTACAAAGTTCCAGGTTCAGGTGATGTTCTGTTACAATAGACATGTATCATTTAAGTGTATAATACAAAAAGAGTTTGCTTAAGAGGTAAAACCAAGATTAAAATATGTTATTGAAAATAGAGAAAAAATGGTCATTTTTTAAAAACTTGGCTTTACTTAACTTATGGAAGGGCTAGAGTTTACTTCACTGCCTTCTTCAGGGCCTAACCCCCTCCCCAACCTCCTATAGAAAAGCACCTGGAGACTCAGAATTCAGTCAAGGATTGCACAGGATCAACCTCTCCACAATCAAATTCCCAAAAGAACAAAAGGAATTATCTTAATTCTTAAGTACCAATTTGATAAGATTTTTATGATAAACAATTAATAATAAATAAATAAATAAATAATTTCTACAGCCTAACAGGTCTACTTTATAATCTGTCAATTACTTCTATGTATTCAAGAGCAGGACTATCAAAATGTACCTATTTTGTAACCACACAGGATTTCATGGTCATCAACTCTTCCACATACTGTCTCACAGAACTTCACAACCTTCACTGGGGGTAGAATTCTGGACCTTCTGCTAAAAAGCCAAACAAACCCCCTACACTCAGACAACTAACACTTCAATAAAAAAACCCGAATGTTTGGAGTGGCAATGTGTTATGTTTCTGATCCCTTAAGGACCAGACAGGAACAATATCTCTCTCTCCCTCACACACACATTCACACTCAGATCTCACACTTGAGCAGATCTGACTTTCCATTTAGCAGAGGGCCATGGCCCACTTATCCACAAACCGGTATATTACAAAAGGTTGATAGTTTCCTAAGAAGATGATACATTAGCTTTTATATCCAGTCATTGGGAGTGTTGCATGGTGATCTACATATATATGATGGACTTGTCTTTGCCATCTTGATACAGTAAAATTGTGTCTGAGAGTTGTAAATTACAGGTTCACATGAGAAGGGGCAGGCTACTAATGCCACTAACTATGGGATCAGCTATGGTTTATAGCCAGAGATCCATAAAAGCCTCACTAGCTGAGGTTGCGCGGGGGATGCATTGAATAAATAAGTGCACTACCAAGCTGCCCTGAGCAGGTCCCCTTTCTGGCTGTTCTGCAAACTTTGGGGTCATCATTAGTCCATTATGGCCCTTTCAATGGAGGGGAGATTATGATTGTTCTCTCTCATGCCATAAATAATCTCTCCAAGAGAGGGCTCTGCACATGGGATTGTATGAGCAGAAAGAGGCATGGACCTGGAGTTTAATCTGGCCCTAAAACTGTCATTAATATCATCATATTTGGGGTTTTGAAAAAAAATGTTCTGCAACTTCATTCATCCCCCCTCAAAACGCACATCTGTAATGAAGGATAGATCTCTATCGACTATTCATTTCATCAGTATTTTGCAAAATGCTTATAGTTCGATCTTTCATTTGGATCTTTCCATTGAGTTGACAAGAACAACATAACTAGAGCTGACCTAAGTACCCATAATGAATAATTTGTTTGACCAGTTTTGCTTTTCTATCCACGAATTATCCACAGACAGTCTTTGTAATAATGAATAAATCTGTAAAACTCAAATTGTTGAACCATAAGTTTATGCACACATTTCAGTTTACAGTTTTTGGCTAACTTTTCACTTGCACTCTGTCTTTATTACTCTCTGTTAATAGTGGTAAGTAATTATTCACACACTATTGCTTCTGCTCCCTGACTGGATGAGTGAATCTTTTATAAACGAGAGTACAGAAATCAAAGAGATTTCAATATGGTCTTGCAAATGTTTCCTGCATGAACCTTCGCACAAGAATATATTTGCACAAGCGTCTTGGAACCTTTCACTTACACAAACACTTTTACAAACAAAAGCATCCATATGAATGTTTGGATAATATTATTAATAAGTATTACAAACTACACTGAGTGAATTAATGGATTTTATTTAAATTAAGATTGATAAATAGATTTCTGCACTATTTGCAACTCTCACTCTCAACTCATATTTGTCACAAGAGCTAGACAATGTATTGTAAGCTCTTCAGGAGAAGGACGGTGTCTTCCTGTATGTGCACACAGTGATTAATACACTGTGGATGCTATCAGAATACAAGTAATACAAGATAATGTAGGGTTTATTTAGGTTATAAAGACCAACGACTAACATAACTGTTTCCATTATTTATATTGTTACATTGTAAATGTCCCTTGTATATTTTAATCCACAACATTTTTTTTGTTCTTTATTTTTTATGCTAGTAATTCTTCTGTTTCCTTAATTACGTCTGTCATTTTCTCACTTAAGGTTTTTTTTTGCCGGGTTTTCTTACATCATTTGGTCCTAGATAAAAGTATTGGTTGTAAAGGAGTTCATCATCCAAGTTGATGTGGCTTTGAATTCCTTTGCTAGACAGTTTCTCTCATGATTGGATTCTCCTAATCTTGTTCCATAGAAGGAAACCTATTTATCTAGTAGTTACACTAGTAAAGGACTAAAAGCCAGGAAGATTCTGAGTTTTTCTGATCCAATTTAAAATTGTGACCTACTATGGCAATATGAGCAAATCACTTGATCACTTTTTGAATCAGTACACCTTAGATGGAAAATTAGGTATAAATCAAGACTTCCACAAAAAATGATATGTTGAATCTAAGCTACTAAGGTAAACACAACAAATCTTAATTGGGGTGGAATAAGGCCTGTTATGTGTAAGCTATGCCTACTCAGCGTACCACTCTGTCCCACTCTAATGATGGTTAGGCCAATTAGAAACTGATGAGTGTGCTACAGACAGGACTAAGCAAAGAGGTTTTTTTAAGTTCACACAGTACAGGCTCTTGCATTATGATCCAGAGGTTCCAGATTCGATCTCCATTGCTGACAACCCACCCAGAAGTGATGTGTTACATATTTGTTTAGTTTATCTTTGTCTTTTACTTTTCAATGTGGTTTTATTAATTTTGTTCCTTTGCAGTGGTTATTTTTCTTTAAATTATATATGGGATTATGTCAATGAAAACTTCAGCAATAAGAAAAAATAAACGTTACAGTCTTCTGAACATGGTACTGTCAAGTGCATTCAGACATGTGGATAATATAACACATTTTACCAGTATCGTTCATCTTTCTCTGGTACCCTGGCTAAGATTCCCCTGCTTAGATCCTACTCTGCCATCCCTCAACCTTCCAAGGCCCAAACGTGGAACATAATATATAACAGAGACTATAAATGAGGGAGGAGGGACACAAAATTACTCACAGAAAGCTTAAAATGAAAGGGGATTAATTTCTTTAGTATATGTAGCTCTCTATAACCTCAGTTTCAGAGTTCTTTATGTTTGTTGTGAACTGATCTCATATCTGTCTGGAATACAGCAAACTAAAATAAGTGATACTCATTAAAATAAGGTACATTTGAAGGGTATGTGCCAGTATGTTTCCCTAGTGCAATGAAGGCCTACAGTGCCTTCAGGGCTGAGGGCCACACATTAGACCCATGCTGAAAGAATCACTTTCCCATATTCATGGCCATTGATAGAGAATAGGGGGAGGCCTTCTCCCTACGCTTAGAGATGATAATTTCAGCTCTCTAATATAGTAGCCGGAGGTGAAGACTAAGGCATTTTCTCAGGTCCAAACCTAAGATCTCTTTATTAATCCAAAGCTGCCTAATTATAAGCAATCAGAGCAACCTAGAAATAGGTGAACTGGTTAATACTTTCTAATGAGAACACTCAGCTCCCTTCCAACTATGCATACTTTGCTCATCCCGCCAGTGATCTGTGTATCCTAAGTGCTCAAACTCAGAGTGCAGAACTTATCAAGATCTGATTTTATTATTGCTTTTTTAGATACAGGAGCTTGTTCTGCATATTGTGCCACATAACCTGCTATTTAAGCAAATTTGCAGTTCAACTACTTCAGCAGTTTAGAAAGTGTTGTCTAGTGATACTTAGATCCTCAAAGGCCTGTAGGCACCTAGCTCCCATTAGAGGTAGGTGCGTAAAAACTTTTGAGGACCTGAGCTTCACCTCCTGTCAGTTTAAGAAGTCAAAACACTTCCATTTGTTAAGCCTTCTATTTCTCAAGGAATTTCTAGTCATTATTGCCCCATATCTAATGTACCTTTCATGGCACATACAAATGAAAGGGTCATGAAGGAAAATAGCAAGAACCCCAGAAGGTATCTTCTCCATCAGAACAGCTGCCACTCTGTTAGTAAGCCTTTTTAAATGCTGCAAGACTGCTAGTGAAGGTCTTCAATAACTATTTTTACTGTGATGCTTTGACTTTGGAACACTCATTACTATTAACAGCAGTTGTGCAGCTACAGTGCAAGTCCAGCTACATCCATGCCTATGTGACCTTTTATCATCTCTAAAATGCTGGTTGTAAGTGTTAATGCTGAATTTTCCCCCCCCTTTAAATAATTTCTTTGCTTTACATTGCCTCTGGGTAGATCTGGTCAAATTATTTGTGGCTAATAACATTTGTTATAAGTGTAACACTTCTTCCTATTTGCTTATCATTCAGAAGACGATGTGGAGTTTTGTGAATGTTTTTGTTATTCATAAATGTTCACAGAACAGTTGCCAGGAAAAGTTTTCAGTCTATGAGATGTTCACAAACTGTTTACTTTGACTGTTCTCTGTTCATGATGTACAGTTGGTCACCTAAGTCACATGTGATTGTTTCCATTTTCTAATTGATTGCCAGTTAAACAGGGGACTAATGAATTACAAATAGAGAACAATGAATAGTTCACTCAGATTTTACAGCACTGAGGACCAGGTAAGTATCTAGTAAATAAATTAGCTAAAGAGAATGCATTTGTACAAATTTTGCAAACAGAACATATCCCTCAATCAGAAAGCTAATATTATGTCCCCAGGAGAGTAGCCTTTTTATATGTGAATCTATTTTTTTGTTCAGCAAGCTATACTGTATAGTGTGGCTTTGAGATGTTCCAGTATTCAGGAAGGTTACTAGGAAATGCACCACTGGGGTGCAATCTGCATGCGCACCTTTGGGGACAATTTGATTGCTGTGAGAGCAATTCTGTATAACTGTAGCAACATTACAGAAGGTAGAGTTGCACGATCAGACCTACAAGAGTGAACACTTACACTCCCTGGAGTCACATGGATTTCACAAGCAAGTTTAATGGGAATCTGTACAGGAGTAAAGATTCATGTGCAGTAGTCTTTGCTGAACCAGACCACTAATCTTTAGTGCAACAATGCTGTTTACGGGCTTGCCACTTCCTAAGGGAGTTAGAAGAGCTGCTAAGGGGTGCCATGTGTAGAGGAGAGGTGTGGTCACTAAAAGGCAGGACTGGATTCGGAATTTTACCTTGAGTGAATCATATCTGATCTAGCCTTCCCCTGCTGGAACACTCCCCTGCTCTCCTGTCCTGCCTGCCCCGCCCCCAGCCGCCTTTTTCTCTTCCTTCTCTCCTCTGCTCATTTCCAACTGCTCCATCAATCCTGAAATGTGTGGGGGAAGTGACACGTACCAGGCAATCAGGCTAAATAAGTTCAGCTGGTGGCAGTAAGGAAGTGAGCCAACAGCATGTTGCTGATGCTATAGTGGGAGCAGGGGCACTGGCTCTGGCAGTACATAGGAAGAGGAGGGCTAGGCAAGTACAGCAAGAGGGGTCTCAGAGAGGTGAGGAAGATGGATAGAGTGGCAGTGGATGGAGATGCAACTTGTGCTGGACTGAACACAGAGAGAACGAGAAACAATAGATTTCTCAACTTAGCTCTTTCAGACCATATCACCTGGTGTTTTTATTAAAGCACCAAGACCTTATATTTTACAACTATATTATTTTTATTTAAATGCCATATAACATAGCAATGATAACTTCATCCAGACACAGACTGTTCTGCCCCTGCAGTCTAGAGCCCTATCTCCCCAAAGAAAGATTAAAAGACTTATGTGTTCTGCAAAGGTCTGGTATGGCATTTTTGCACTGCCTCGCTAGCAGAATGTGACCGTAAAGCTGGTGTAAAAAGCCCAAGGATTACACCAGTGCAAAGATAATCTTCCAGTGGTGGATAGAAAGGAGTAAAGCACCACTGCATCACATCAGTCCTCAGCTGCAGTTCCAGCCCCTTAGGTATACTTGCAGCAGGTGAGAGTTAGAGCAGACTTTGCACTGCAATAACTCACTGCAAGGTTATGGTCCTGCACAGATACAGCAGAAGTTGTGCAATGGGGAGTTTTAAGCCATTTCAGCATGCAGATCCCCTAAACTGTGCTGAGTGCATGTCAACAGCACTCCTGGACTTGGTCCTTTATCTTGAGAATTTTAAGGGTTAAGCTTACTTTTGTGTGTTGCAAGTCTACGGGTTTTATGAAGTCACATGCAGGATGTGTCTAGTGTACTCAAGCATGGCAGCATTCTTTTGCTTTTTTGTCTGTTTAGAATGAGACAATAAAAGAGGCAGTCAATTACCTACATAGAGATGTACTATAAATTAATAAATCACAACACTGATTTGGGAGGTGGGGGTGGGAGGGTTGGACACCACACTCTACTAATCAAAGGGTAGAATCTTCTTGTATTCAGACAGTTGTATCCAACAGTTGTATCATCAGCAACATTTAGCAGTGATATTTTTATATTGAAATGTTGTCCCTAATTTAAAGGCCGCATCCTACAAGTCTTTATGAAGAGCAGGCAGTACAAATACTTTTCCTGTATTCGTGCTATAGGATTGTACTCTATTGATTGTACATGTTGAGCAAAAATCAAATGGATGTAATGGACTTGTCTAATGACATTGTAGTGACCACACAACCGGCTTTAGTACCCTATTAATAGTAAATATGTATATGATGATAGCTCTGAGGCCCAGTCAGTGCTGGGCACTGTACAAACATTAAAAAAGAAAGAAACCATGCCCAGAAATATTTAGGGGATGCCTGCACTCAAGCTGGAGGTTTGATTTCCAGTTTGGGTAGAGGAATGTGCTAGCTTTCATCATGCTAATTTGCTAAAAACGGAAATGTAGCTATGACACAAGCAACAGGAGGGCATAGCCACCCTGAGTACAAACCTGTCCAGAACCTTATGTACTTAGGTAGCTAGCCTCTTCTGCTGCCCATGTCACTGCAGCTACACTTCTATTTGTAGCATTCTAGCTCAATCAAAGCTAGTGTGTGTATGTTTACCTGAGCTAGAAATTAGACCTTCCAGTTCCTGTACCCTTTCAATCTAAATGCACAAACAAATGAAGCAATGGAGATGTGGGTACAACATAGGAGAAAATGAATATAGTAGGAACTGGCACAGCTCAGGCAGCTATTCTGGAGTTATCCTCTATTGTATGGGATCCACTCCTACAAACATGAGGGGACTAGTCTGTAAAAAAAGAATTCCTGCACTATTCATCCCTGACAGCTGATTCAGGGAGAGATGCTGAAATTGGTGCCCTTCGCTTACCATTTCTCAGAGAGAAGAAATGTGGCAGATGCAGTGCTTATGTGGTGGAGTGGAGGGTCTTGTACAGGCCTCCTATGCTTGGGGTTAAGTGTTAATAAGAGTTTCACCCGTAACTATCTGGAACCCAAAGCAGCTTTAATTATGTACAACTGGGCTGGCACTTTGCAATCTGACCCAAATAAGGGAAAGGTGCAGCTGTGCTACCTCAGGAGTAGGGCAGGGATGAAATCGTGACTCAGAGAGTCACCGTTTGGTCCTTGTTTCAGAAGAGCAGTAAGCTGCTTTAGCTATTTTCCTGGGACAACTCACTCCTATCTTCATGACAGCTCTGCTGTGCTGGCCAGCCAAAGCTCCATCCACTTCCTATTGCTGCTCATCCATGCCTTGCTGACTGCTGCCCACACTCTGCCTGCACCCAGTGTGGAAAGCCCACAAAGGCGAGTCAGGTGGAGTCTAATGTCCACTGGTATTCCTGCATAGGCACATAAGCCAGTTCATGAATATGCCATTTATAAGTATTTCAGCTCACATTTAAAGGTGCTTCAGATGCTATGTGTGATCAGATTATAGCATTGTCTACCTACCACATGAACCCAGTTAGCAAACTTGTCAGTTGCTGCCTAAAAGAACCATATGAAGTCAAAGGTTCTGTTTTCAAGTAAACTTCTTAGGTAGTATGCTCATGGCATGCAAACTGATCTGATTGATCACCTATGTACACAGCAGGCATATTACATACCAAAAATCACATTTATCAAAAGCATTGTATCTACTTAAAGCATTCTTACTGAAAGTGCAGGCATACAGACACATGAGGAACACAATTGTATCCCAGCTGATAGTCCTGACAGACAGAGCTGTATAAAACAAATGGAGGGCAGAAGCAAATGAGATTGAACAGGTATCATGCATTAACGTAGTTGTGTTGCCTAAGATTTCTAAACATAATGCGCAGTATTTTACAGCATGAAAGGTATGAAACCCGATCCTACTCACACTAGTTTTGCACTGGTGTAACTTCATAGACCTCTGTGGAATTACTTGTTTTAAAGAGTGAGAAGTCAGAACAGAATCAGGCTCATTGCCTTCAAACATTTCAAAGGGTAACATTTATAAAGAATTAAATACAGTACCTGAGGATTTGTGCATTGCATTTTTTTGGGTACCAGCACTGATGTGGACAGCAGCTAGTTGCTGTGGGAGGCATCACCACTTTTCCATTTTTTTTTTAATACGATCAAGCCTTAATACATGCAGCCTTAAATCTTTGATGTGAAGGATTCTGTAAAACAAAGATGGCAGCTCATTTTAACATTCATTTCAGTATTGATGGATTTTGGAACTTCATCCCAGTTTACAATTCTTTAGCGTAAATTCAGATCTTCTATGAGGAATTTGTGGGAAACCAATGATTGCCTATTGTTAAAGTATTAATTCAAGTCATTAACATGGAAAATATTCACCCTTCTTCACTTTGAGACAGACTACACTGTTCCTTTAATAGAACTCTGCTGGAAATCAAACACAATTTTTATTCAGGGGAATGATTACTGTGTCTTGTTTAATTCTCGCCTAACAAATGTCAGCACTAATGTATTACAGATTATTCAGTCAATTTGATGGTTCCAGGTGAAAGAAAGGAACACAAATCTCTTCTTTTAGTGTAAAAAGGGTCAGCTGGATGACTTCCACTGCAGGAGCCGAGATGAGGCTTGACATGAATCAATCAAGCAGGCTCAATTTTACAGTTATAGTGCCTAATGCCTAAACATGAGCGTATGGGTGGAAATTAGCACCCGATTATGAGCATACATGATCTTCCCTTGGAAGACAATAATATTGGCATTAAGCTTCTCAAGAGGGAAGATGCTGCTGGTTTTTAATATGTCTTAAATTATGTCAGGAAAAACACTGGAACATCACACAAAAGCCACAGTCAGTGTATATTGCTATCTCATAGAGCTGGAGATCTTTACAACAATATTGACACAGGAGCAGGCAAGCAAATGTCAGCCAATATAACATATGAAATACTTAACGTAACCAATTTTCAGCTGTCAATCAGGAGGGAATAATGACTGATGCAAGGAATCAATATGCCACAATTGAATTCCAGCTCACAAACTTGTTTCGTTCTGCACTATAAAAGACTGTCAAATGTCACACCCCAAGAGATGCAACAGGATTCCAAAGATTTATTTATTTCAAGCTCTGAAGTCTATTAGCAATAGTGCTCCTTGCACTATTGGAAAGAGAGCTTTGATGACATTAAATTTTCAGAAGTGACAACTAGAGGCAATTAACGATGCCATTCTATATAATATTACAGCAATCCTCTGTCACTGTACTAATGAGAAATCATATAATTATACTTAATCTGATTTTTATGATTTCAAAACTGCAAATGTTTGATTGTATAAAATAATTTACTCTGCTGAGTATTTTTAAATAAGTTGTTTTATACAATAAAGGGAAAACATAATGAAAGATAGTAACTGCGTAATTTTCATACAGATACACATTATGACATTACACACACACACTCACTCTAGAGGAAATTTTTGGTTCAGCTGAATTAATAAAAAATTACTATAGAAATGTGAGATGTGTTGAACTATATATTACCCTAAATTGTTATTTCCGGTTTAACAAATACAATGGAAATAATATTATTCATGTTCATGCTCTATACTGCTGTAATGCCAAGAAAGAAAAATGAGAAGCCAAAAGAAAAAAAAATATGACGACATAAGGCTGATGCCTGGAAGAGTCTTAATGTCCAAAGAATATTTGTAGCTTTTATAAAGAAAAATGTATGGAATGTACACAGCACTTAAAAAAGTAGTTTTACAGCCATAGCAGGCTAATGCAGTGTATATTCAGATAATATTTTTCTCAAATGGGATAAAAGCACCTATTTTTGCTAATAGATAACCAATTTATTAATTTACTAATATGTCCTTTTCTTTCTTTCTGGCTGTTCTAACATCATCAAACCTTCGTTTTTCATCCTTCAACCCCACAGTATAAAAGTAAAATTTAATATAGCAAACAAGTGCAATAATATATTGAACATATACAGGGCCAAGTTCTGCCACCCTTACTCATGCTGAGTAGTAACTTACTCCATGACTGGGCCCACTGAAAACAGTGGGACTCTTCACAGAGAAAGGTACTAATCAATATGAGTAGAATCTGGCCCACAGTAATGATAAGACTATTAGAATTAGCATATTTTCTTTACCTGGCGCTGAGTTAATTAAAATCTGACAGTATAATGTATACAGAAGATAAACATTACTGTATTTTCTTTCCAGTACATGGATATACAATAATTCATTTAAGAGAGAGTAGCTCATGCTGTTGAATGTGCTTATTAAAAACAGCAAGGAAGGTCACGGGCAGTGCTTGCTGTATCCTTCATTTGTTCTTCACCGAAAATGATATAACCAAACTGCAAAAGTTGAGATTGAAAAGCCACTAGCGTGTTGTCTAATTTCAACCACAGAAGCTGCTGTGAACTCCGTGACTTTATGAGAGAATAAGATTACAGGTCACAATAGCTTCTTTATTTCCCACCTGTAGCTTCTAACAACATTTTATTAAGGATTTTCCCGTCTTCTCTTCTGACCTACAGGGGAAAAAATTCAAACAGCTGGTACAGGACCCTTACCAAAATGGCATTAACATAGATTAGCAGTTCTGAACAGTAGTATCATTTTATCAGGCTATATTTATGACTGCTAACTAATATTTTACAGTGTTTGTAAGATAAACATAGGATATAATTGTGTAAACAGGAAAAGGGCCTTTAATATGGTTAAACACAACGCATTTTGCTTGTTTTAAATAATATCACAACAAGCTACTGTTTGAAGCTTTAGTGCTTGTTTACAAAACAAACATTTTAAGTGGTAGTATGCAATATTGTTGTTGCCTATATTGTACTGAGTGTTTATCAATTTCATATTCATTAACTATTACTCTAGGCACAATAATACACTCAAATAAAGAACACACATCAGTCAAATGTTGTCAGATGAATATACACAATGCTCACACCTGCAGATCTCACTGGGAGCTGAGGCAAGAAGTCTGGGTTGCTGGACCCCACTCCCGGCTAGGAGCCAGGGTGAGAAGTCCTGGGCAACTTCCCCCGCTCCCAGCATGACTGGAGTGTGGGGAGGGGAAGGGGCAGCCCACCAGGAGCCTGGGAGCCTACGGGGCAGCCTGGCCAAGCTACCCCCCCAGGTCCCTTACCTGGTCTCTCAGCTCCCAACACTGCCCCTCTTAGGTTGGTGGAAGTGCTCCTGGTGAGGATGCACACCGCCAACCCAAGGAGGGTAGTGTAGCCATGCACCACCACGCTCATTACTGTGGTGGCTGTAAGTCACCTAATATGGATCGATTTACATTTCTAATGTAGACATACCCCCAGAGGCAGTTTGACCAAGTAAATTCAGATGAACTGCAGCAAGAACACATTTGGTTCACAATTCCTGAACGGATCAAGAAATAACAGTTAACAGAGGCAGAGTTTTCCTTATGTGTTCTTAATTTCCCAAATAATATTTTTCTTCCCTGTCAGTTTTTACACTGACAGAGACTTAAAGAAATGAGGTCTCAATTCTGCAAAGCACTTAAGCATATCATGAGGACTTAAGCACATACAGAAGCACTTTGCTGAATTGTGGCCTGAATATACAATATTGTAGATGCAGGCAATATTGTCGGGACTTTGATCCATTCTTACATTCCTTGCACAGCCAAAACTCCCAGGGAGTCAAATTGGAATTCTGGCTGTGCAGGGAATGTGAAATCAGGCCTCTCCTGTCTGTGTTTGTTTAGGTATAAACAAAGGAAATAATAAATAGCATTTACTTTACAATAATCAATCATTTAAAAACTAAAATTTTAAAAGTCCTGGGCCTCCGATCTTGGGCTGTGTAATGGCTGCATTGCATCCCTTCCCCATCCCTGACCACCACTGGTACAAAGAAGCTTGAGCTCAGTTATTAGTAGATCACCCCAATGTAGGGGAGGATTCTCAAGTGACAGAGTCAGCATAGGGACTTCTACATCACCTCCCTGTGAGTAACAGAAGGAGTGACCAGGGTGGCCCTGTGCCCAGCTGATCTTTGGTTGATGCACTGACCCTTTGAGACTTGCACAACCACTGGTCCTGGTTTGGGAAAACAGAGTGTTGGCTTAAACCTACTTTCTCACATCCACCAAGCTGCAAGGAGTGCTCCTCTACTGAAGTCATGGTTCTGAACCCTCTCTCTATTAGACAGACAGAGTGAGTGAGAAAGAATATAGTGTATACATTTGAAACATGCCATATTTTATCTATTTTTTTCCAAAAATTGGAATTTCTACACTATTTATACATGGGAGACTAAAACAAGAAAAAAGTTCTTTTCTAGTCATAAATTCCTAAAAAACCACTATATAAAAAACTATCCAACATAGGCCTCCAGAGATCATAAAGCTGGAGATCAAGTTTGCCTAAGACAGAGGCTTGCTTAGGTTTTAGTGGGCTCTGTGCAGGCGGGAAAAAGGAAACTATTTTCTAAAAGTGTGAACTTTAATAGCCTTGAAGCCTGGAATAAAATTTGTACTATTATCTCACCATTCCTCCAAGTATAGCTCTCACTCTAAGCAAGTATGAGTTATTGCTGTGTTAATCAGTTAGAAAACTAGTATAATATCAGTACCAAACCCACAATATTATGTAACAGCCTTGTAAAACTCTGCTTCTCCACTCAACTCACAGTAAGCAATATTATTGGACAAGTACATGAAATATCATTCGTTTTCACATTGTCAGCCATGTCAAAGAGTTTGGAGAGTATATTCTGTGCATGTGCTGGTAAGTTCTCATGTCAACATTGCAATACTGCTGCACGATTTGGCTAGAATTTTTACAAGGGCTTAGCGCCCACAATTAGGTCTGGATTTTCAGATCAGCTTGTCTTCTATTTAGGTACCTGAATAAATAGCTAGATTTTCAAGCGATCTCAACACCCAGTGTGATGAGTTGATTTGAAAATCTGGCCAAAACTGTCACAATGAGCGCTGTTAGACGCCGAGTACTTTTGGAAAATTTGGTTGTGTTGTATGTTTACAAGTGCAGGAATGTGTACATAGGGTCTCTTGGTAACACTGAGAAATATGGACAGATGTGACCAATAAAACCAAAGTAAAATAAAACATCTTATGTTGGTGTGAGAAGCAGCAATTTATCTTTAAATACTCTACCACTCCTGCTCTTCCTCATTGCTCTCCAAATTGGCACAGAACCTGGATGCCAAGTTTTTGAGAGATATTTCTTCAACAACAGCATCTGGATGCTTGGCAGACACTCCAGCCAATTGTGCTGGTTTTTTTTGGATTGACTTCCATACATCTGTGAATGGTCAGACTACTACTGATTGACAGTCTGGGCTAAATTGTCCTTTTCATTGCAATTTGTCTGCTCTTTAATCCATCTGAAAATAACATTGAGGTCCAAGTTAAAAGAAAAGGTTTTCTTCAAGGCCATTTATCGGAGAAAAAAAGTAAAGGATTTTACTGGGCAAATACACTAGCTTTTAAAGTCAACCACACTGTCCCCACCCAATAACAGATCATTAGTTTACAACTTTTAACTATTAAGGAAACGCCAAAGGCTTTCTGCTGTTCAGTGGAAATATTTATCATTTCTCACGATCATTGGTAACTTTTATCCATTATATTCTGTAATTTTCTGGAAATCATCATATGAGTAACTGTATGGTATGTTCATTTTTCAACTGCAAAGGTGAACTTCTGGAGAAATAACAGTACCTTTCCTCCTGTCATACTGGGATAGGAGACAGAGATGGGCAAATTTCAGAAGGTTTGGGTCCAGTTCAGATAAGCTTTAAATCCTTTGGATTCCTATCTGAACCTTATTCAAACTTCTTGATTCTGAAAACTTGGTTCTTGATCCCTAAGTCAGACTTGTATGTGCAGATCCCTGTGCCCACAGAGTCCCATTGAAGTCAATGAGACTCTTCACATGCACAAGTGTCTGACTACATGGAATTTTGAATTTTACTTAGTCCTCCTCTTGGCCTCTTTTTCCTTTGGAGTGGGGGGGTGTATTTTGGCAGAGTAAGAAGCTTTTCTTAGTCCTATGGTTTTAAGTTTGATACAGTAGCCTTCTGATGAGTGCGGTTCAAATAAAAAAAAGTGTCAGTTTATTACCCTGTAGTTTAAGAACTTGAGAGGGGATTGCTGATATTTTCTAAAAATGTCTAGGACCATTTCAGTGAATTCCTTGTAAATAAATACCAAATCATTAAACCTTGATCAAGGAAAGCATCTCTTTATCCTTCCAGTCATAAACATAAATTATATTCAGCCACTCAAAATGTGTGGAAGTAATGAAAGATCCTCCCTGAGAGGCATTAAACCAAGGAATCATAAGATTAAGAAAGACTAAATATTCGTGCTACTACAGACTGGCCTTCTACAACTCCTGCCTTTGTATTAAGAAGCTTTGTTGGCACAACAGAGTGCATGAGCTAAGGCTAGTTTGTCAGTCCAGATTTTCAGCTTTTACTGAATTTCCTTGCTTTTATGGGCTTAAGACAAGTTCTTTTTGTTATTTATTTGATGTGGCCTTAAATATTACTGACTATATTTTTGACTTGCTGGAGAAATACAAAAAGTTTCTTTTTATTAGTACTCAGCTTTTTAGACAGTGTTTAGTTAATGAAGGCTTGACTTACACATCAGAAACAAAAAAGTTCAGTTAAGTTTGGAAATTCAGGCTGACCCGCTAATCTTATGTACTCATGCTGTCATGCTAAAATCCCCTTACATAATGTAAGTTTTATAAGGCCAGTATGTTAGAATGGACAATTAGTCATATGAAACCAATAATTACTTATTTTTGTGAGTTTAGGTCAAACCCTACATCTTACATATGGCCCAATTACATACCTCCTGTGTAAGGAAAACTCCCAGTGAAGCCAATATGATAGTGGCACAGAACTCAGCCCATATATTTTCCAGTAGCTGGTCACAAACAAAGCAGAATTTATATTTTAAAGAGATAGGTAGGAAGGCATTGGCAGGCTGATGTTTGTGGGTGAGGAGAGTTTTGTGGGGCTGTTGGTGGGTAAGCAGTTGAGAACTTTTTTTTAATATTTAAATTTGTGACAGAGATAGCTATAGTTTTACAAAAAAGTGCTTCTTCAGCAGAAATCAACAAAAAGAAGTTCAGTTACATACAGCAGTTCCTTGTAAAAATTCTATTTTTTTTTAAGATATAAAGAATAAAAACCTTCATACAGAAAGCTCTAGAGGACCTAACAATTAATTAAACACTCTCATATAATGACCACTCAGCAAAAAATATTATATACAAATATTAGATTAACTCAGCCAGCCAAAAATTCAAAGCAACAAAACAGACCTTAGCCCCTCCGAGGAGCATACCCTCTGACTTCCTCAAAGACCCTGTCAAACAAATAGTAATTTTAATACACCTCTAGCCCAATATAATGTGACCCAATATAATGTGAATTCGGATATAATGTGGTAAAGCACTGCTCTGGGGGATGGGGCTGCACACTCCGGTGGATCAAAGAAAGCTAGATATAACGCAGTTTCACCTATAACTCGGTAAGATTTTTGGCTCCCAAGGACAGCATTATATCGAGGTAGAGGTGTACTAAAATCAGACTTGTAACCAAAAACTGTTTGTATGACCCATCACCCATTTTAAAACATTCAGAAGACAATCCCAGAGCTGCATTTTTAGGGGCTGAACTTGAATAGCAATAAATACCCCCCCTTCTATGGCATAGTCATGGTACTGTAAAATGTTTTATGTTCTTAAAGGAATCACTAGGTTATGATGTAGGAAGAGCTCTACATCTATGATGCTATGTGGAAATCTTTCACTTTTTGTAGTAATACAGCTGCTGATACAGCCCCACAGCCAATCACCACTTTCCTTTGAGCAGGTGGGCTAACAGTCAGGAAATTCTCTCACCTACAGAGTTTTTATGTGGGTTGCTTCTGGGGTGGCACAGCAACTCAATGGCATATGTCCTTATAGCACAAGTGAAGCCTCTAATTACAAAGGAACACATTGTGTACAGAAGATAATGACTTACATTGCTATAAAGCAGAATGCCCTTAAAATAAAAGCTTCTACCAAAAAAATAATCATACATAAAAATATTTTTACCAACCCTATCAAAAGAATCTTAAATTGTTTAGATACCTCTGCTAAACACCTGTAATTTGAATTTATGAATTAATATCTGTAGTTCTTGGTAATTTTAAAATGCATGTGAAAGGGCCTGGAAAACTTTTGATAAAACAGATGAGCACTTTTTGGTGAGCTTACAGAACATGAAAGTAGCTTTAGAAATCATGGTAGTTGTCTCAAATTACATCATTCTCCAAAGTGCTGTGCCTCAAAGAATCATTTTCAAGGATATCTCAGCATCTGCCTAATTTCTCAGTGCCCCGTTTCTTACTGGGATTTTTCAAAAACACATTTGCTGTAAATGAAGCATCAGTGGAATCTTTCACTAGGTTCGTAGGTATAACAACGTACCCATATTCTCAGAATCTACCGCTACTGGACAAGACTATGTAAACTCAGTGAAGCTGGGGCAAGAACACCAAATATTTGTTGCAGAGGAATTAGGGCTTCTGAAGTAGAGGGCTTAGTACAGTAACAAAACAGATTGTCCTGATCTTCCCAGCCAGTCCTGCTCATGTCCTACTAATTCTCTCACAGTTGTCTCCCACACAGTCCAGTCCTCAGTGTACTTTCAAGGCCACTCATCCTTTACCCCCCATCTCTTTTGGATGAGAACACAAGGCAGAGAAACAGGCAGAACTAACTCATTGCAGAGAAACAGGCAGAGCTAGCTCATTGCTTACTCATTCCATTTTAGGGCTGGAATAATTCATTTGTTGACTGAGCACAGAGATTTTTCAGATTTTGAAGCTGTGTGTACATGAAGCTGACTTGTGGGCAGAAACCACTCAAGTTCCGCCAGCCTTTTTACCCTGTGCCTCACCGGTGACAGAGAATAAGTAACTAAGTAAATACACTGTTTTCTCTGCCAGTGTAAAGTTGTATAATAATAATAATATATATGCCCTTTCAAAGAGACAAAAAAATTCTCATTCTTCTGGGCTCAATAAAACTCAAAGCAGATTCCTTTTTAACCAGTACAATGGCAATCACATTTAATCATAGTATTGCAAGATATTAAAGAAATTTAGCACAAGCAGTTCTGTTTGAATTCAGTAACTTAACTGAGATCATGAAATAAATGTTTATATGTCACTCAGTTAAAGAAAAAGACCATATCACAGTATGTCCCTGGTTTGCAAACACCATGACGTCTTTCTGGAGGGGAAGTATACACATTTTTTCTGATATAGTCTGAGCAACCAAGTCTCAGGGGAAAAAAAAACACACACACACACACACACACACATTGAAATCTGAGTTTGTTTCACTGGGAATTACTACTACTGTTCTGATCCCCACTAAGCCTCATCTTATTACTGATGGGGGGAAAAAGTGTTTTATGAATATGACGAAGCTCAGCTTTTTTGAAAGCAGAATCTAAAAGACATGCAGACTTGGAAAATTGCACTGTCTGTGATTCAGATGAAGAGAAAAGGCTTTTTCAATATCTTGCTAAATCATCACCCCAGATAAACAGGGTCTTTTATGGTGCTATCAGTTTTGCGGTAGTGTACACTGTGAAGGGGCAAAATCCCCATACTACTCCTTCACATTTTACCCCCTTCCCACCCAACCCCACTGCGCGCGCACACACGCGCACACACACACACACACACACACTGTTCTTGGCTGGCACTTGACTTTAATTTAAATAGAGCAACAAAGATGTAAGGGAGAAATGGGCTTAGGGAGATAACCTGTTTCTTCTTTTAGTTCTCACCTCTGTTCCTTCCTATAGTGCTCACCTAATCATACAGTCTCTCAACCTTTTATATTTAAAGAGACTTACCCAGTCTGGCTGCCCAGGTAGGTCAGTACACTATCTCTGCACTTCCTAGGAGGGTCCTAATGATAGTTGGGGCAGGGCTATAGAACATATTTACATTGGTGCAGCTGCATAACTGTACCACCACCTAAGGTGCTTAATAACTCCACCTCGGGGAGAGGTAGCTATATCATAGGGACAGTATATATATCTGTGGCAGGGCAATGACTCACCGGCATGGTGCCTCCTGCTGGTTGTCCAGGGAATTATCTCTTTTCCAGCTCCGAAGTGCCCTCTGCTGGCTAATGTCTTGCCTGCCGCTGGCCCCCCATGTCCCTCTCAGACACCGGTGCCCTTTGCCCAGGGGTTCTACCCACCACAGTACCCCCTCACTCTGGGTGTCCCCTCCCAGGGTAAACCCCCAACCCACCTTGCCTCAGTGGCTACTGCCAGTCACCATCTAGTGCCCGCTCCCTGGGGCAGACTGCAGTCTATAAACCATTCATCATCAGAAAGGGGGGTTGGACCAGCTGCCTCTGCCTATCTCTGGGCTGCCCCTCTGCAGCCCCAGTACCTTTAGTAGGCCTCTAAGAAGGCCTGCAGCCTGGAGCTTTGCTAAGCTGGAACTCCCTAGCTCCCTCTGCCCTTCCCCAGCACTGCTCCACCCAAGGTACTCTCCTCCACTTCCCAGGCAGCCAGGCCCTTCTCTCTCTGAGAAACTAGAGAAAATGTCTGTTTTCAGCTTCTGGCCCCAGCCCTCTTATAAGGGCCAGCTGGGCCACGATTGACCTTGCCACTGCTGTGGCTGCTTCCTTAATCAGCCCAGCTTTTCCAGTTGCAGCCCTCTGCTGGGCTGCTTTTAACCCCTCTTTACTGGAGTGGGGCAGCCACCCCACCACAATATCATGTATAGGGTTGGTAGAATTCTTATTTTCAATAATTCCAACAAATATTTTTATGTTTAAGCTTTTTTTTCAATTTTTATCTACTTAAGATTCCACAGTTGTGCAAAATCATGAGTTTTAAGCATTTCTTAAAAATGTTTATTGATTCAAATTTTCACAGTTTGGGAAAATTATGGGGACATCTGACTATAGGGTAGTTAGGCCATTATTTAATGATACTAGACACTGAGATTCAAAAAGTTATACCCGTCAAAACACAAATTGTCAGCTTCATATGTCAAAACATACAAAGTAAATATCCTTACAATCGATCTCTAGTAAATTCTCAAGGAGTATTTTTCTTACTTTATGTATCTATAAATGTTGATTATCATCGATGGAAATATTTTTTAATCTGTTTGTGCGTGTATGGTGAAACTGATGTTTACCAATAAAAACCTAATTCTTCTGAGCCAAATCATATACAAACACATCATAAGAGAAAGACAGAGCAAAAATATTTGAAAGGCTGTGATAACATTAAAAAAGAATGGCAAAAGACCTCAGAATGTGTGGGGATCTGGTTAAGCAACTACAGGTCTTGGGGACTTAACCATACAAAAACAATGAATGCTTTTCAAAATTAGATCCTTATTACTGAAAATAATGGAGACAGGGAAAGAAACAGTTCACAAAAACCAGTAGTAGAGGACTGGAAAAATCAATCGGCAACATTGTACAGTATATCATGTATACAGAAGACCAAATGATAGCCTCAGTTGTATGGTGCAGAGGGGAGCAATTGGCACTAGCTGCATGAAAATGGGACAGAGAATAAATATAGAGTGCACAGAAAAGACCAATACTGCTACCTTCCCTAAAAGAAGTACTATCTGCTGTTCCACTGAATAAGGCTACATATTTAAAGCTACACAGAGTTTTGAGTATATGTCTGGATAAAGTGGTGTAGAGTAACGGACAAATTCCCATAGGTTCCCTTCGAAAACTGGGGTTGAATATGTTGAAAAACTAGTGGAAGTCAATGCAGCTATAAGTAGCTTTAGCTGCCCATTCATAGCTTTTGCCTCCCTCATTGCAGTATGTGGGAAAAGTACTGTGTCGTTCTGCAGCAGACCAATGATTACAACAGTGCCTAGCCTGCTTTGCTTCCAGAAGTGCAGCTCTGGAAGAAATGAAGGGATAGAGACACCACATAGAGGCCACGAGTTCCAAAATTACCTTCGAACGCTAGATTTCACACAATTAAGCAGTGCTCCCCACTTCTTCATTGTCCCCATTAATCTCTACCTTACTGGGACAGTCTTTTTTTAACATAATTTTCCCTCCCCACTTGTTTTCCCATGGTTAGGGAGAAGATACTGTTGGATGCTGTTTTTTAAAGTCTTTAAAGTTTGCAATAATCTTCATAACCTTCATCATGGCAAATCCCAAAGGCACATGCTACCCAGTTTGATCTCTGGCATGCTACTTAAAGTGGTCTGATTGTATATTCAGTTTTTGTCCATTACCAGCAATCTTGTTGTACCACCAAAGCTTTTGGTGCCCATGTGATTGCCGGCCATATAGCAGCATTTCATAGTACATATGCTTCAGAATTCATTGGTCCTCTATTCTTATAATATGTCCATACCAAGAAAACAGCCAAAACTGAACCAGTGCGGATGGAAGCAGTTAGAATATCCTCATTTTTGATCTTGCTGTGCCACATGGAGATGACGAGAATGAAAAGGTCAATCCAGGGTTCTTCAGGCTTCCCAAGTGCCTTTGGTTCACTGCCATACAGCTAGCTGATAGCACTGTGGTTCTGTTGATCTACAGCTTCATAGCAAGTCTGATATCATAACGTTCCCACAGAGGCCACTGAAAGGCCCAAAACATGGGAGCAGCTGTTGCTATACAGGCATCTGCATCTTTCGAGCATCCTCCAGCACTGTCTGTGACGCTGTCCAAATATTGGACAGCTGACACCTGCTCACTGTCCCATCCAGACAGGCTAATACTGAGCTGGCTGTAATCTGTAGCTGGAAGCTGTTTGATGGTAACAGTCAGGGACTTAGTTTTATCTAGATCAGTGTTTCCCAAACTTGAGACGCTGCTTGTTTAGGGAAAGCCTCTGGTGGGCCGGGCTGGTTTGTTTACCTGCCGCGTCTGCAGGTTTGGCCGATTGCGGCTCCCACTGGCCACGGTTCGCTGCCTCAGGACAATGGGAGCTGCTGGAAGCAGCAGCCAGTACGTCCCCAGTACAGGAGACGATTGCAACTCTTCATGCAAATACTGTATTTAAGCATCTGACACTAGATTTAGTACTTAGAAGCATAGAGGATGAGAAGGACCAAAATCTACCAATTCCCAGGGATCCCACGTAGTCACAGAATATTGATTACCTGGGATATTATCAACTCATATTAATAGATGATTCCTGTTCATTGAAGTAAAGATGGTGACACCATTCCCACTGCACTCAAAGGTCCCAACTGTTTCCTAAAGGAAAATAAGTTTTCCAGTCCCCAATCTGACCAATGAGATTCCTGTGAGCAATCTTGCATTACCATTGTTAATGATCTAATTTCATATTTTAAGATACTGATGATGTCTAAATAATTGACAGAACAAGCAGTAATGGTCTTAAGTTGCAGTGGGGGAGGTTTAGGTTGGATATTAGGAAAAACTGTTTCACTGGGAGGGTGGTGAAGCACTGGAATGGGTTACCTAGGGAGGTGAAATCTCCATCATTAGAGGTTTTTAAGGTCAGGCTTGACAAAGCCCTGACTGGGATGATTTAGTTGGGAATTGGTCCTCCTTTGTGCAGGGGGTTGGACTAGATGCCATACTGAGGTCCCTTCCAACCCTGATATTCTATGATTCTATGATTCATTGCATCAGAGAGTCAACTCTGTGACTCACTCAACACACAAACTCTTTAAATGAAGGCAGAACATGGACTTGTAATGCAAAAGGATAAAGAGTTTCTTTTCCAGTAGTTAACCCAATCCATCTGGAGGGACAAGAAGAAATGTTGAGGGAGCAGAAAAGCTGTACTGAGCACTATCCACCATTATCATTGCCCTTTGTTGCGTTCCCAAACACCCAATACATATGTTGTAGGGAAATGATTCTCAACCTTTCCAGAGGATTGTATCTCTTTCAGGTTTCTCATTTGTCTTGTGTACCCTGAGTTTTACCTCGCTTTAAAACTACATGCTTACAAAATCAAAGATACAAAAGTGTCACAGCACATTATTACTGAAAAATTACTGACTTTCTCATTTTTACCATATAACTCTAAAATAAATCAATTGGAGTATAAACTATTCTTGTATTTCAGTGTACAATATATAGAGCAGTATAAACAAGTCGTATGAAATTTTTGTTTGTATCGACTGCACTAGTGGCTTTTATGTAGCCTGTTGTAAAACTAGGCAAATATCTAGATGAGTTGATATACTCCCTGGAAGACCATTGTGTACCCCTATAAGTATATGCCTGTTGAGAATCACTATTGTAGAGTATTCCTTCACCAAGACCCCATAGTCAAGACAGGAAGCCAGGAGACATGGGAAACCTGCTTGCTTAAATTTAGTAAGTACCAGTATAGGCTACTTACCAATATTACCCATCTTCACCTGTCCAGACCCCACTGACTTACATGAAATACAATCTGCTCATATAAAGCAAAAGTAATTGGGCTCTATACCAATGGAATGTGGGGAGCATTATGGAAGTGAAGTCACTCCCCAAGCTGTGACCTGAGTCCAGGACTGCAGTGCTACCCTTTCCTTACAATTTGAGGGCTGCTCTTCCCATGCCCTTTCACTCGGGCTGCCTTTGGCCCATCGCATTGCAACCAACTATCCCTATGTTAGGCCAGCATAGAGATCCTTTCCGGAATGAACAAGGTATTCACAGGTCTTGTGCTTTTGCTCCATCCACAGTCTCCTTGCTCAGCCTCAATGTGTGGAGCTGTGTTTTGTGCTGCCCATCCATCCCTAAATTCAGTTTGCATAATAGCCCCATGCAAAGAAAATCAATCAATGCATGAATACATTGGTTTTTACATTCCAAATTAGGTAACTGAGAAGCAAATTGCTCTTACACATTCAAAAAAGGACTCATTTGCATGTGCAATTTTAGGTCTATATTTATATCTGTAATTTTGCAAACACATTTTAGTAGCTTGTTCTAGCAAATATGGCCCTTAATGTGAGATTTTAAGGAAAATAGTCTCAGCTTGAAGCTCAGAGGATTTAAAAGTTATAGACTGTGTGCAAATACCAGACATTTTCCTCCTCCTCATTTTAATTTTGTTTAGGATGACCAGAAAGCAAGTGTGAAAAATCGGGATGGAGTGGGAGGTAATAGGAGCCTATATAAGAAAAAGACCCAAAAATCGGGACTGTCCCTATAAAATCGGGACATCTGGTCACCCTAATTTTGTCGCTTTAACTCATTCATCTCAATGTTTCACTGTATTGCTCCAGGTAATTTCTTTCCTGTTCTTCCTCGTTGCTTTGGCAAGTGTTGCTCTCCTTGCTTTTGCTTTTATAATGCGTTATTTCTGACCTGTTGCTCATCTTTTATAACACTCTGGTTCCTAGCTCTACTATTCAAGTTGATATTGCAGCTGTGATTTCTATTTTTTTCTTTGCCCTTTTTGGCTCTGCCAGGCATTTCATTAGCACACTCAGAGAGTTTATAGTGTTTGTGCAGCTATAGAGTTCAGTGGGATTTACTGAAATAACTGAGCAACTTGGATATATCTACATCCATTTACTCTTAGAAATGCCTTCCCTCAAAATATACAAAATAATAGGCTGTGCTCAGACGTGGTATAAGCATGCAGAAATTCGTAGAAGTCAGTGGAGAGGTATCTACTTTCATCAGGTCTGAATTTGGCTCCCTGTATAGCAGAATAAAAATTGTTAATATTTTTTAATCCAAACATAGGCCTTGATCGTGCAGGTTACACTGCATGAACAGAGACTTCCCTTCATGCAAAATGACTTGCAAATCAGGGCTTAGATATTGTTAAAATTAAGTAGCATAAAGTCACAACCTGCTGAAATAATCTCTTAACAGATTTGGGTCCATTTATTTTAGTATATTTTGATACAAGATATTGTTTTGCACAACAATATTATTTCTATGCGAAGAATTTCAGCTGAGACAACTATAATTTTTTTTCCTTTCTGCCCTATGAAGTTTCTATTCCTATTTTATTCCTCCCTTTGCAGTCCCTCCTGCCCCCACCTAGCTTCATAACAACTTTCTTTTTGACTCCCCCACCCTTTTAAGCTTACTGCAAATAATGAACTTCTGTGGCCTTCAACCTTTCTAATGTCTCTGCTTATTTCTGTAAGTTAGTTTTGGCTGTTAGGTTATGTTATAATGTTCCAGACAGATATTCTTTTTGTGATGACAGTAAATAAGATACACACAGACTTTTCTGTTTATTTTTTCAGCTGTTCATTTATAGTAAATTTTAATAAAAACTGTGAAACAATTTTGTTCTGTGGGGGAGACCTGACACAAAAGTAGAACAATAATGTGCCAAAAATGCATTGTTATGATCTTTTAGATGGGTACTGTCACTAGGAGGAGTCTGCACTTCAGTCAATATGAACATGATAAAGTATGAATAGTACAGCTGCAAACTCCCTTTGGATAACACTGCAAAACATATGGAAAATGTTTCCTGACTTATGAAAAATAATATTGGCCAGAGTATAGTAAAGGGATTGGGTCAAAAGGGTGAATAAAGCATTAGCACAAACCATAACTGCAATCTTGTAGTCATAAATTCCCTATTAATGAAATGTGCATGTAATTCTTAAACTCCTCAGTGTTTAAAAAAAATTATAATGTTAATAAAGATGTGGTGACATACTTAGAAATATATATGGGAAATTATTCATTCATTATTTATTTGAAGAAATAATCATGAATCTAAACATCCCTTTTAGAAAAATTCAGATCATGACTTAGGTTCAGATCTGCACTTTCTGGCCTGAGCCTTTCTCTAATTTTGTTTGGTTCGCATGGCCCTATTCTTTGGTTGCTTAATTGCACTTTGTTAAACTTTTATGATTCAGACCTTGTTCCTGCAAGTCCATGCACAATGCATAGCTAGGTTGTCGCACTCCAGGGCAAGTGTGAGTAGAGGCCATGCAGGAGCACGTTCCCCTAGCCTCAGTCTCAGAGAATGGGCAGCATTGCCTGGGACTGCTGGGGAAAGGAAACCCTTCATCCCTTTGCTGCCTTTGGCCATTGCTTTGTGTGGTTGTTTGATGGTAACACCCAGACCTGCTCATCTGTGCATAATGGTCTTGAGTCCTCGGCTCTTTTGTTGTGGCAGACTGCCTATTTAGTATGACATTCTCTTAACTATTTCTGTGTATTATCCATCATTGCACCACTAAGTTACAGAATGTTACGCTACTTGAGAAGCAGACTCTTCGTTCTCTGGCCCATCAGTCCCACTACTCCCTGAAAGGGTGTATTATGATGGTCTAACATCGCCAGGTAGGGAGTTCTTCCTATCTGTTTTACCTTTGCCTCTTTACTGCCAACTCTGCCTTTTTGATGTTTTGTGGGTTCAGGGGAAGGTGTCTTGCACTCAAATTGCCATTTGGTGCTGAATTTTTTGACTTCTGCCACAGTGTATTGTGGCCATTATCTGAGCACAGTGTGTCATATATGCCATACATTGAAAAAATTGCCTTAGTTTCCTGATCACGGTTCTTGTCTGTGAGTCCTCAATAGAGTTCACTGCTCAGAAACTGAAGTGGTAATCTACTGTGATCATCCAGTTCCTGTCAATAAAAGAGAACAAGTCTGTTCTGACCTTTTCCTGCGGTCAAGTTGGGATTTCCGGAGGCTATAAAGGCTCCATCCGTTGATCACTATGGTGTTTGCACATCTTGCATTTTTCTATGTATGCTCTCAACTGGACATTCATGCCTGGGGAGTAGATATACTCCCTGGCTCACCTTAACCATGCCCCAGGTGTGAAATGTGTTACAGATCTTTCTCTAAACAATCTCTACTGTAAGATGGAATCAAACCATCCTGTTAGTAATAAGGGAACCTTTTACAGCTCCAAAGTTACATATGGATGCCAGAAATCTCAACTCTGTCATATAAATATCCATTCCCTTTTCTGCTTTTTGGTTTTGGGTAAAAACCCAGTTTCATTCTGTCTAGGGTTCAAGTCCTCAAACAGTTTTATCAGCTCTTCTAGTGTTTTGGGTATTAATCCTGGCAACAATGTTTTACTCTCTCCCCACCAATGATCTAGTAAAAAGCATCATTTTTTCCATTGTTATCCACAATGATCAGTTCTGTTTATAGACTCAATTCTTGCTTCCCCAGCTTCCACGCCTGTGCAAGGTTTTTTGTCTCTTCCTGGTTGTGGGTCTCACTAGGCTGACCACTGCCATCATGTTTCATGCACCATATGCTGGACAACAACATGAAAGGCCTCCATGTTTCTAAAACTAAACTGGTTCCTTATTAAGAGAACTATTTACAAAGATGCAACAGCTTACTGCTAGCATTGAAGTTGTGTGCATACAGATTCACTTCTTTCCTCCTCCTCCAAACTCTTCCCTCTTTCAAACCATGCTTCTTCCTTCAAGTTCCTTGCAAGCTGCTACCATCTTTGCACACGTGCTATCCACTGTAGGATCAGAACCAACTTTTTCAGCCCAGCACTCCTGAGCAAAGCACTGAACCAAAACACTGGTGTAAGTATAGCAAAGGAAGCAATTTTGAAGTAGAAACATGCTAATTTCAAGTTTTGAAGGTGTTAATCCTAAATAGTGACTAATACATTGTCTTGCTCGGGTGAAGGGCAGGGTGTGAAGAGGATCATCCATGTTGCTGAATCAATTTTTTGTGCATCATTTTTCCAAACAATTTTGTAAAACAAATTAATAACCATTAAACAATCACTTGATCCTACCAGAAAATTTTTAAAAAGTCAGAGAAATAGGAGTGCAATGGGAATAATGACTCTCCATTTGATTAAAGGCTTTGAAAGTTGCCCCCAAAGAACCAGAGCTACATCACCTGAGGGAACTTTCCATAGGGTTGGAAAGTAGAGAAAGTTTTACTCTAAAACTATGGTAGTAGGGAATTTACATTTAAAATGTAAACAAACACAAACAAAAATATAATATTTGGTGTTTCAAATAACCATGATTGAATTCCAGTAATTGAACAATAGCAATAAAAAGCTGCAGCATTAATTGTAGCAGTACAGAACGTCATTTAACACAATGTAATTATGTTCTGAAAATGGTGATTATTGCTACACTGTGCTATTTTAATGACTTGAGTGTATGCCAAAACACAGGTGTGTATTCTGGAAATAATTATAATTATACAAGTTAAACATGTAGGAAGACTAGTGTTAGGCTCTTCCTATGACATTAGCTAGATAAGGAGCCTATTGGACTAGTCATTATATAGCTGACAGTAAAAAAGTTTATAGTTAAGGTTAAAGTAGCTATTCCAATAGAAACCTATTTTCAATTATACCTTCCTATTATGATTGGTTCATTTCATCTTAATTCTCTCTCAAATTTCTCATACTTACACAGTCCAAAGGTATGGGTACATAGGTGCTGGAACTAGGGATGCGGGGGTGCTGCAGCACCCCCAGGCTTGAAGTGGTTTCCATCATATACAGGGTTTAGAGTTTGGTTCAATAGCTCTCAGCACCCACCCCCACACACACTATACAATTGTTCCAGCTCCCCTGTGTGTTTATTTTCAAAAGTTTGAATATAATCTGATCAGCCGTTTTTGAAGGGGTGATCATGGAAGACAAACAAAAATATGTCTTCCACTTTAAAAAACAAAAGTTGCTTGACTATTTTTTGTAACTGGTTATCTCAAACACGTTCTCTCTTTCAAGGAAAGAGCACACAAGTAGTCTTTAATAAGGAAAGTGATCTTTGCAAGGTTTGAAAAACCAGTTGGTTTTAGAATAAAGGTAATTTTAAACTGACACACTGAGTATGCATATTAACATAAAAAGAAAAAATGACCCACAGTGAAGTCTGCTAATCTGGATATCCATCCGTCCAGAAACAGGTTAAGAAACACCACTCGGCATGATTAGCGATTCCTCCCTCACCTGTCCCCTTTGCTATGTGATCCTCAAATAAAACTGGCAATTCTAATTTCATATGCTCTGAAGATCTGCACACAAGAATATACTTACCGGTACTCAGTTTAAGAATGTTTGAAATGGATATTTGAATATTTGAAGAATATATGAAATGGTGGGGGGCACACTGGCACAGAAATAAGGTACTGAACCCGCTGGTCCCCTTCAGATGTCATCCAAAGAGGAGTGGAGGCGCTTTAATGAGAACTGTACGTTTCAAAACACTCTTGAGACAGTAAGTGTTAGAAGACAGATCGGCACATATAGGTACCAGGTTTCTATGCAGGTCAGCCTCCCACAGAAGGGTCCATTAGTAGACCAT
This sequence comes from Chelonoidis abingdonii, assembly GCF_003597395.2. Taxonomy (NCBI): domain Eukaryota; kingdom Metazoa; phylum Chordata; order Testudines; family Testudinidae; genus Chelonoidis; species Chelonoidis abingdonii. Next base: position 29,733,677 of record NC_133773.1, read on the forward strand.
ATTGATAAAAACAAGCGTCAAATGCACTGGCAAGTCATTGGAGAGGGGAAAAGCGGTGGTGGGGGAGTATGCAAGAAGCAGCAGAAAAAATAAATTCTAATGTACAAGGGAAACCAAACAAAAAAATTGAAGTTTGAATTCAGTGGGCATGCTCAGGACAGGTGCCAATTGATTAAAACGCTGCTCAGATATCAGCTGGAAGGAAGCTGAAAAAGGATGTGGGGCTGTCCTCAAATCCTGACCTTTTCCTGAATGAACCTAGAATACGCATGATCATATTCTCTTGGACTGGACTAGGATTCAGGAGATTTGGGTTCAGTTCCAAGCTGCCACTGACTTCCCATATGATCTTGGGCAAGTTACTTCAGCACTGTGCCTTAGTTCCTCTTATGTGAAATAAGAATAATAATACTTTCCCACCACAGTATAAATTTATTAATGTTTGTGAGGTGCTCAGATTCTACAGAGGAGCACCGCAGAAAAGCCTATAGATAAAATTATGCATTTTTCCAAATGACCATGGTCATATAACCATGTCTTGTGCCAAACTAGTGGCTATGGACCATTATGAAAGGGTAAGATCCTTTAAGTATTGTGTGATGAAAAGTTGAGGAAATTTGTGCACAGAGTATGTTCATTCTATCCATTTAACAGCTGTTTGTCTGTTTTCATCACTGAAGGCACACATGCTGAGTGTAATGACAGCCTGCTCTGTGATACCTGTGTCGTATCCTATTTGGAGAAGGACCAGCTGTTTGCTCACAGCCCACAAGAACGTCTGAGCACAGATAGTATGGTAACAAATTTGGCTCTTCGTCAGAAAGTCATTTAATCTTGTTACTGTGCAGGTACAAAAGAGATCAAAGTAGTGAACGCCTAGCCATTGGGGGAGTGGTAACGTATATTTTATGATAAAAAAGCCCAACTACATGCCACAAAACAGACAGGCTTATACTTTTATCCTATCACTGTGATTAGTAAATCTGACACAATGCTCCAAGATGTGAACTATGGAGTTTTACAACATTAGAAGCTGAGACCATTTACATCTGTCAGACTGTAAGAGGACAACACATAAAGGATGAAAACAAATGGTTCATGGATAGCTATTCTGTCTGGTTCCGCCTTACAATGGCAACATCTGCCTGGAACTATATCGCTGGGATGCACAGCAGTGTCTGTGCACTAACCAGCTTAAATGTATTGCTGTCCTGCACTTCCAAAATCAATTCTATTTTTTAATAGTTTTGGTGCAAGCTATAAAAAGAAGTAAGTATAATATGAATAGATCTGATACTTTTACAGGTGCTCTCTCTCTCTCTCTGCAAATCCCATTTGTTCTGACAATTGGTGATATATTTACTTGATGCTCCAGAGCAGAAGATCCAATAATTCTAAGAGGACCTAGCATTGCAAATTCGAGATGTATACAATACTATAGGTGAAGCTTTCTACTTGTGGATGTTTCCAAACAAGCAAAGCCTTCCCCCTTCTTTCTAGAGATAATTATATGTAGAACAGTGTGAATTATGAAGTTTTGCCTCACAACATTTCTGTGGAGGGATTCCTGGGCTTTTATTTTCCAAATGTAAATTTTACCAGTAATGTGGTATTCATTAGCTTCTGCCTGCCTGTATTTCAATTAAGAAAATTCAAAGAAAGAGGCAGCAGCTGCTAAAAGCCAACCCTTATTTTTTTTAAGTATTAAAGTTTTCCTTTCCTTAAAGAACCAGTGGAGCACTCTCCTACAGTTACAACACATTCAAAGAACACAGAGTTCAAAAGCATTCTGAAAGGTTCTGGTGTTAGGGTGAGGATATTTGAGTCCTTGACTCCAGTCCTTATCCTTTTACAGGACCCAGGACTGCAAATGTAAGCCTCAAATGGCAATTAAAAATAGCATCCAACTGCATTCTTTAAGTATTTTTTGTCCCTGTTCTTTGTCTGCTATACACCTGCCATGGAAAATGTTTGTTATGAAAAGTACAGCAAGTTTGACAAATGATTTCTTGTTTAATAAGTGATATCTATGGTTGACATACAATACAAGATGGAAGCCAACAGATTGTTCATGTGCCATCTTGAGAATGATTATCTTGGGATAGAATTTGCAAATCTCCTATTTTGTGTGTTTATGTCTGCCAATTTCTCAAATAAAAGATCCTATGAAAAGAAACAAATTTAAAATGCAGATGCATGTTTCTCTATCACAAAGTTGTACTTATCCCAGTTCTACTTGACTGCTAGCTATTTTTCTTGGTTTTTTTTCTGATTCAAAAAGAACAGTGCTAGCCAAGATTCGTTTTTTAAAGCAGTCTCTTTGCTAAAGGTTGAATTAATTTTTCTAACCTATCTGTCCACAGCCACATGTTATTACATTCTATACGTAATTTATATCTGCATTTGTTGGATAGAGTCCAACCTTATTCCTTCACAAATGTGTGTGTGTGTGTGTATTTTAATATATCTATATAGATAGCTATATATAAAGAAAGAAAGATGTGTGATTTTCAGATCCATACTTTCCTAAGAAAGCAATATGGGGAGGGATACCAGTCTCTAAGTGCTACTGCATTATGATCTAGTGACCCTGAAAATAGGGTCAGAAGGAGGTCTCACTGCTAACTGGAAAACTAATCAATATAATTCCACCAACAGAGCTGGTGCACACCAAATAATGTAGTCCTCCCTCCTCCCACCCAATAAAGTCTATGCTTCATTGTGGTGAATATAAAATGTCAGATTTCAGCATTCAGGCAAAAGTAAAAAGAACCCTGAGGGGTTCGTATCTTGTAAGGCTAGGTGAAGTCATTAAGTTATAGCATGGTTCTATATTTTTAACTTTACTTAGGAGCAATTTACTGGTTATGTCAGAAGTTCTTAATAATACTTAACTCCAAGGCAAGAAGTGCAAAATTATGGGTTTTCACATTAAAAAAACCACCCATATAAATAGAAAAACTACTAAGCTAAACAAATAAATATTAAAGAAAGAAGAAAATTTTATTTTATGCTTAGACACAAAAATTGTGAATGGCACTGTGCAGCCTGGGGAAACTCCACTATAGACCAGTGCTACATTTGATTCAGATCAGGTACTTTTACCGAGCAGGCGAGCAAGACAAAGGGTAAAAGGTCACTGGTGACTAATTTTCTGAAAACTAGCAGCTTGTGTAAGTAATAGAACATTTATTGCATTTCTCTCTCATCCCCGCAATGAGCTAGAAAATCCATAAGAATTTCCAGCACTAGCCTTTATTAAGGTATAGCCCTGGATTAGTTTAATGTCCAATTTAAAGTCACTGCCTATACCTACTTTGCTTATCTTCCTTAAAGAGAGCCATTTTCCCCCATGGTATTTCCTACTTTAAATTGCCAAAAATATATTTTTCCTTATAAAAAGTGGATTTTAATTTATGTTATGTACAGAACACTTGACTATTGTATTACTGCATTAAAGAGAGATCTTTTCCTCCACTGATATATTAAAACATGGTTAGAGCTAGACAAGTACTGCAAAAATATTCACAAACAGTCTTTCAAACAATAACAGCAAAAGACTCTCAAATTCACGTTGACGGTATTTGAAATGTCTTTTGCTCACTCTTGTGAATATTCATAACATTGGATTTTTTTCTAATGAAAATTTGTCACAGAAATTAACATTGTTGTAGATGGCATATAAACCCTTAACAGCCCTTGCACAAACCCATACCCCAGGCCTGAGGACTGACACTGAGGCAATTTAGCAGATGAGAGAAATAAAGAAGCATGACCATGCCCTTCACAATAATGGCCCTGCAAACACATTGGATTGTTTGTATGCAATGACTTGACTGTGGAGAATAGGTGGGATCATGAAAGGAAACAGGGATCAATGATTTCAGTTAATGCGCTTGGCAGCTAAACATACTATTGTTGTACAAAAAGATAGGGTACTTAATACACATCAGCACCACAAACAGTTACTCTGTGTGAATCGGACAACAATACAGAATGTAAAGGCTGTTAAATAGTTAATAAACAGTTTTCCTATTCCTGAAACAATTCCAGGGCCAAACTCTTCCATCCAGTCACTTTACCAGATCATGACTGTCCATCATGGTTACTTTCTTCTTAGTACCTATATCTGGACACAAGGACATTTAATCTTCCTCCGTGACATCTGAATTTGGGATTTATTCCAGGATGAATCACTTGCTGCAACCCTTCTGATCATATAAGACTCCAGAGTGAGAGTGAAACTCATGGGGGCTAATATTGAGAAAAGCAATCTAATTCTAATACAGTATCTTGGGGTAATGAGTGACACGATCTAGAGAGATATCTAACCTCTCAGTAACCAGATTTTCCAAGATCCTTCACATAATCCATTAGAATGCTCAGGCAAGACAACTGGGATAAGAACCCTTGGAAGAATCCTACTGACTTCAACAAATGCTGGATCAGGTCCTAGGTTTGCTAAAAATACTGGTCTCCCACATAGAGTTTCTCCACTAAGCAAGATGGTACATTAGGGATTTAGCATATTTTTTTTCTTGTCTATGTGGCCCAAATCATGACCAATACATGGAAACCTTCATCCATAAACCAAGGAAGATATTGTTGTCCCTTTGATATTTGACAGACAATGGGAAGATTGCTTCACAGACTGAGAAGTACTGACATCAGTTGCCTGCAGGATGGAATAAGGAGCAACACCTGAGCCCACATTCAAGACAGGGCACATGTTCTGATAGAGAAAGTCAAAGTAGCATACATTTCCTTTAATTAAGAGATGTAAACTTGGACCTAGAAGAAATATACTCTTCATTAAAGACATTACAATATTGTCCGATAACATTGGAAGGTAGTATAAGAACAGCCCGGGTTTTTTGGTTTTGTTTTTAAAACCAAGAGGTCCTTACATTGTTCAAGTAGTTGAAAAATCCATACTGTTCCTGTGGGCAATGTACTTCAAGGAAATCAAAACTGTAAAACCAGACTTGGTAAGTAGCAAAACTGCTGACTGAGAGAAATGGTCTCAGAACTCCAGAGAATTCCCAAAGGATAATGTCATTGCTCAAGTTCTCTCAGGAAGACTTATTTACATCCTTAGTGACCAACTCCCCACTCCCATGCCTTCTATCAGGAAAAGAAATTAAAACCATCAGCGATAGACAGACAGCTTTTCAATATTGGTTAAAATATCAACTCTTCTATACATCTTCTATACATTTCCTTCTATATGCCTCTCTTTCCAAAAGTAATTCAGAAAAATCAGGGAAATCAATGCAAGGAGGATGATCTGCGTAGTGGAGATCCAGTCATGCAGAATGACCCAGCCAATCTGAGCTTCAGTGCCTGAATGGGAAATTAGGGTGTGGATCATCTTGCCACATAATTGTCTAAATAAAAAAAAAAATCCATATGAAGGGCCCATTTCAGAACCTGAGCAAGCTTTTGCCACTGGTACAAAGAAAGAGGGTCTACGCTCAGGGTCTACAACCTACATTCTGACAATTCTAGGATGACTATGACTGAGATGGCATCTGTCAAAGCTTTTCATCCTGCACACTGATTATACAAGTATTAATATATGAAGCGTGTTCTCTTTATGATTTACCTTTCGGTGAACAGCTTCCTCAAAGCTTCTAAAAACATCAGTCTACCTCCATTATATACATTTCCCTTATGGTGAATCTAAATCTAGCCCTCTAACCATCAGGCAGGAACCCTTTGAGATACTTTCAGAATCAGTCTACATGTTAGAACTCAAAGTGATGTTCTTGCCGGTATTGGTTTTCATGAGAAGAGTACTGGAAATGTCAGCTCTTTTATCACACTCCAGTACTGATGTGACTGAAAGATAAAATTATCTCCTAGACCTCTCACTGATTTCATCTCAAAATTCAATTTATTCTTTCACAAAAGACAAATGTAGTGCTCCTCTCCTTGTTACATCCCAAACATGAGAAGGAAAGTATTAAGCTTGATTTCAAGAGTTAAATATATAAAGAATGCAATTTTCAGAAAATCTGTTTCTCTTATTCACACACCCACAAGACATTCACCAGACACAAGCTGCACCATCTCGTGTACACCAGCACATCTCAACATTCCTCCATGACAGGAAGAGTTCCTTCCTAATTCTCTCATGTTCCATTTCCAGCATAGCCTCTCTTTCCTTGCAAACAGATTTCTTGTTGCATCCCAGACATGATTGTTCTATTTTATTCTGTATAGGTTTCAATGCCACACATCACCATAGTGTCTGTGTGCCTTCCAGTAATGCATCTACGCATCTGTCACATGTTGTTTCTTCTCTCATTCTCTTCCCAAGGGGAGAAGCATGTGCAGTGGAGTGTCTTGTTTTTTTGGTAGTTTGGTTTGATTGGTTGTTTTTTAAATAAATATACCTGTTGCTATGTGCTTCTATTAAAGAAGGAAAGATTAAAGAAATATGCCTTGCGCTTGGTGCTGAAAATAGTATGGTTTGTATAGTCCTTAATTTCTGGGGGAGTTCATTCCAGTCTTGGATTGTCTCCACACAACGTTCTGTCTCTTGCACAGATGAGTCTTATTCTTAACATAGAGAGTTCCACTGTGCCAGAGGAATATTTGAACACACTCTCATTGTAGAAAGACATTTTTTTCTACTGGACAATTTCTCTCCTCTATGCCAATATGTCCCAAGATATAGACTCATGCTGTGTGCTTTTTGGTTGGTTTATGTGTTGAGGTGCTTCTGAGCAAGGAAGAAGGCAGGTTCCTACCTGAGTACCCATGAGTCTCTTGCAGCTGTAAAGTTTTTGTTCCTTTTTCAAATGCTGCGCTTTCTGAAACTTTCCTTTTCTGTTTGTAAGTAATCTTGAATTTTGAAAGACTTTCTGGAGCTTTGACATGTAGGCAGGCCCCTTGTGACCACCTTCCTGTGGCTGACTATTCTTGCTGTCGGTGCAGTGATCATTGGACATACTGTGCTGGAGAAAAGAAATAGGTACAACAGGACAAAATTTTTTTCTTATAATTTCAATCCCTGATATAACTATGGCTATATCCAGCTCATAATTCACTCTTATGACATCATACCCAGGAATCATAGCTTGGTTTTCAAGAAGCTATATTTAACGTGAAAGTTTTCCTGTTTTGCCTAACTATTGGACAGGATTAATACATTACATCTATAGCTTTACCAAAATTAAACATTTAAACATGTCTGCAAGAGTGTATTGCAACTCATGGATTCCTGATTTACGAAATATTTTCAGGCAGAAATCCTGTAAGAAATATACATCCATAAACACACACATTTAATGAAAGCATTTATACTCTTGTATAAGCTAAGGTTACTGAATATTTAACTACACACAATTTAAACCAAAATGGAAGAGACTGTTAAAAATCAAATGCATAGCTATTTAAGAAAATTGACTTCGCTGATTTGGTAACTTGGAGGAGAAACAGAAATACGTATCCAGGTATTTCTTACCTATGGTCAAAGAAACACAAGAAGAAAGAAGGCATATTTTACAACTAACAGTATGGTTGTTTCACTAAAATTGATAGAAAAACCTGTCCAATGACACCAATGCATCAAAAATAGAGGACTTCATGTGAAATAAAGACCAAGAATAACTAATATTTGCAAGGCAAGGCCTAGCTTGGATTTTTATAAGTGATGAAATAAGCAGAAGCTGTAGTTGTTCAACACCATTAAGTTAGGCTAAGATTTTTCAAAAGTGACTAGCAAACTTGAGTGCCCATCATGAGGCTCTTTAAAATAACCTGTCTTTTCAGGAAGAGGCTGCTTAGTAGTTTCTGAAAATCAGGCCCCTCTATAGTGACCCAAATTGATTACCCAAAATCCATTATTCAAAAAGAGGTCAGAAATGAGAATTTGGCTAGGTAATAAAAGGATCTGGAATTTACTTAGATATAAATCCTAGGAAAAATTACCAGCTGGGTACAATCATCAAGAATCAAAAGAGAAGGTAAGGGAAATAAGATGGTAGATAGAATTTAACATGGTTTGATGATGAACCAAGATGGTTTTGGAAGGGAGAAGAAAACTAGCAGAAACAGGAGCATTCAAGTACTAGATACAATCTAGGACATATTAAGTAGAAGAAATAAATTAAACAATAGCTTTATACCCATGGTGCAGCACTGTGATTCCCTGCATAATATGTGAAAAGGGAGTCATTTTTGAATGAGTTTTAAGTTTCAAATGTACATGTCAGGAAACAAAGAAGCCTGATTCTCTACTGTTCACTGTCGTAAATCTGAAATAACTCACCTCAAGTCAGTGGTTACAATAGCGTAAAGCTTTTACATGAGCAGATTCAGGTCTATACAGAAGATCCAGAGAGCACCTAAATATTAATAACAATCCCATTAGAAGTGTATTAGGAGCCAATATTAGTGATTTTAAACATTTTTAACATACACAGAAAGTGTCTGTGAAAAATGAGACATAATGGAAGAAAAGGATACCACGAGGAAACAGAAAATGCTATATGAAAAATTAATATATTCATGTTTAAAAGCTTTGAATGCCATCTACAGTAGCTGTAATATATACAATTAGTACAAACAGAGACCAATGCAAATGAACAAGGAAATGCAAAATATAATTATGCTAAAAAAAGAGGGCACATGTGTAATGTATAAAGCAGCAGAGTGGCAGGTTGATTGCCTAAGATCCTAGTTTTGCAACCTGCTCCATACAATCACACCGCTCCACCTGAAAAGAGCAACTTGCAAAACTGGAATCTAAAATTTTAAGGGTGAAATCCTGGCCTATTGAACTCAATAGCAAAATTCCCACTGACTTCAGTGGAGTCAGGATTTTACTCTAAGAGTGAAAAAAAAAATAACAAAAAAAGTTTAGATGTGAAAGACGCCCAAGAGATTAAGATGCACAAGATTGTTTCAAGTATGTGAGGAGCAAGAAGGCGCCAAGGACATTGCAAGGCCCGTAACAGATTGACAACAAGACTAATTTATTGACTGATGATTTAGACATCACTTAAGAATTAAATGAATTCTTTGTATCACAAGGATGGATGATAGATGCCAGAAACAGATTTATTTCCCCAAGGAGGAAGAAATACTATAGGAAATCAATATGTCAGAAACAGGTGATCAAGAAATTTGAATGTTTGTATTCTCAAAAAAGAATTAATTGTTCCTAGTAAATTTCCTCCTCCTTCCTACCCCTCCTACCCTCCCGATGAATAAACTAAACTTGACAAGATATGTTGTGGACTTAATTTTCCTGGAATTTGAGAGATGGTGGAATCAACACAGGAGAAGTTCACTAAACTTCAGATTCAGATGGACAGATTAGGAGTATAGGCTGAGAAGTGATATTTCCAATTAAGTATCAAGAAATATACATTTAAACATAAAAGAAACTAAACTGGATTCTTTTCTTCATCCATCACTACTTGCTGCCCGTTCCAGCAGCAACTGAAAGTACAAGAGGCAGTTTACTACAACAAAGGGTATTCTCAGCCTATTTCACAGCCTGATAGACAGCAGACCTTATTGTGCTAGAAATTAGGATTGCATGGACCTTGCAGGTCACACATATGGGACCTCGCCTGGCCAGTTTCCAGTGGGGGTTGAACCTGTGTCAATCTCTGTTAGTTTGGAATTCAAACTTTCAAAGCAAACACACAAACATTTTACCTTCAGAGAATCTCCTCCCAAATCAAGGAGCCACTACGATATTTACTAGTCTTCTTGGAGTGGGGGTTGGTGATCATTTCTATATTCAAACCTATTGTGGACTTTATGCTGGGCAGGGTGGGGAGAAAAGACGGGAAACAGTCTGCGTCCTTCACACACAATACAAGAGAGGGGAACTAAAAAAAAAAGAAAAAAAGAAAGAAAGAAACCAATCAGCATCTCCAGTAGTGCCATCACTCATACTAAGCAGTGGGGTCCAACAGTGCTCCTAAAAGGCTTAGAGCGTGATTGCTAAGGACTGTGTTTAGTCTATAATTGTTCCTGCAAAGTAGAGAGAGAGAGAGAGAGAGAGAGAGAAGAAAAAAGGTCTATTGCTCAATTTTTGTGTGTTCAGCTTCAGATACCTTGAACCCAATGCTAAGTACTCACACCTCCATACCTTCACTGGAAAATGGGAGCATTCAGAAACAGTGAAAATTAGGCCCAACAACCAAAAATGGAGGCATCAAAAAATTAGTGACCCTTCTGAAATTAATGATCCTGATGACATCTCTGCATCAGTCTTCATCACAGAAAAAGACAGGGAAACCTCTTCTTTCCAGGTAATGAAGGTGAAGCACAGTGAGAGACTAGAGTGTCAACACAGGAAATGATGAACCATATTGTTCATCTACGGTCCAGTTCTGCAACCCTAATGGAAACAATGGGACTATTTCCAGAATAAGGTACTCCTCAACATGAAAAAGGGAGACAGAATCAGACCCTTAAATTTAAGTTATCTAGGACTGGTTGATATTCTTTCAAACATTCTGAAAGCCCTTAAGAATAAAGTGGACGAGCTGCAAGTAGAACTAAGTAATTACAGTATCATTATAATGAGCTAATACAGAAGCCTGGATGGTAGCCCAAGGTGTTCCTATTACAGTTGTTAGTGTAGTTCTGGGCATTACAGACTAGTGACCCATACTTTAGTAACAAAACAAATAATTGAAACAATAATTGAAGCAGAGTTATGAATCATCTAGAGAAATATGATTTGGTTGAGATAGACTGATAGACATTCTGTACAGAAAATTGGTACACTGGTTAGAATTTTTTGAGTGAGTCAACAGGAGGGTGGTTCTGTTTACTTGGACTTCAATAAAATCAACCATAATAGGTTATTGAGGAAACTAGATATCTATGGAGAGAGAAGTAAAGCAGTCTGAGCAGCTCAAAAGCTGCTGTGAGTGCTTCAAACTTAGTAGGGGCAGAAGTACTACTAAGCCAGGTGGCACACAGGTTAAGGCATTCAAGCAGAAGTCCCTCACTGGATGCAGGTTGGAAAAACTGCAGGGCAGAAAAACTGCAGGGCAGCCACTCTCCATCTACAGTAACTACACTACAAACAGCCTTTCCCAGATGTGCACCTCCTGCAGTGCATCAGAACAGGGCTTCCTCCTGCACATCTTACAAGGCCTGGCTGTCAACAGGTAATCAGATATCACATTGATGGGCAAGGTATACAAATCTAGACTGTTATTTAGACAGATAGAGCCCTTTCTCTAGTTCCAGCTGTGCCTACTAATTTGCAGCAACATATTTCACACCATCTTTCACTCCATCACTAAACAAGCCCCTTCTCACACAGTAAATCTTTCTTAACTGCATGCTTTACATGATAGTGAAAAAAATTCTCACTATGAGATTTTTCAAAAGCTCATAACTCAGTCAAGCCAAAACCAGCTCTCTCCAGAGCCAGAAAAGGCACTGCTCACTCAGGGGTGCTTCTATGCCAAATTTCAGTTTTTCGTCCCCAGCTGTCAAGGATGTAGAGCTGCTCAAAAAAGTTCACAAGAATTTTTTATAATGGGAAAAGTTCCTGCCTTACCACCTCCTGACCCTCTTTAAACTCAATAATGGCAGAAACACAGTTGTTCAAACTTAAAAGCTTTTGAGCAGGGACCAAATTTAGCCTGTGATGTAAACTTTCAAAAATTCATGAATAATTGAAGAGATGAGTTAAGAATAGAAAGCATTATCTATCTTTAACTAGATATATCACACTCACTGTTGCTACCGTAGTTATACTGTGGTGTTTAGCCACAGCCTGCCACCAACAGCACCCTGCTCTCCTCCTATCCCGCATAGGAGTTACCAACCCAAGAGTGCCTTCTGCTTCACCCTCTGAAAGCCTGCACGCCCATATATACAAGGCAGCTCTCCTAGCCAGTGGGGAGGAAAAGCAAGATGCTGCCTGGCTCCTTCCCACCCTTTCGGGGCCCTTAGGGGTTCTAAGGAAGCACAAGAACTGGGAAGGTGCCTGACTATTGAACAGGGACTGCAAAGACAAGGGTGTGTGGAATGCGTCTTGCCCTGTCTCTCAATTGAATCAATGCAGGGCTAGGAAGAGTCTGAACCTTAGATGCCATGATAGACATAGGTGAGTTGCCTAACGTTCCCTATCAAAGTTTCTTATGCTTCTTTTATGTTTGGACTATTCTGCATCTTCTGTCGCATAAATTGGGCTAAGGGTAGCTGAATATAAAAGTGTCCAGTACCTATGCCAGGCTATGCTTGTTTGTTATTTGTTTTAATAGCACTGCAAACTTTGTCTGGCAGCAGATACTAAAACTTTTTAAAACCATTTCTGTGAAAATCAAGCTTGATCCTACAAGGTGCTGAGCACTCTGGCTCTTCTACAGTAAAACACCCAAGCATATGCCAAACTTCAAGCATGCAAGCAGTCTCTGTGACACTAAGTGCTTATTATCCTGGAGGAACTACTGGCACTCTACAAAAATCCTCTCTTCAGATGCACCTGTTTTTAACTTTGTCAGAGTGTGTTCTCTACTGCTGTTAATTCACTAGCAAATGAACATGTTTAAAATAATATTGACCACAAAAACTAAAATTGCTAAAATAAGAAATGATATGTAAATTGATAACATTTTTTCTTAACTGCCTGGCTTTACAAGAAATAAAACATTTCAATGTAGTAGCCATTGATATCACAATATAACTTTCATACTGACTGCCTATAACTGAATGGAGTGTGAGTTGGAGGAGTTCCTCCTTCCACTCTCCTCTACAATCAGAGGTCCCATATAACTGTTATATTGCTTTCTACAATTACTCTCCTCCATAGCCCAAAGCTATTTCTTCAGTCAGACAGAAGCCATCACTGTATGGAGGGTAACATCAAGAGTTCTCTCCATTACACGATCCATGAATGAAGGCTCTAAAGTGGATCTGGTCCTTGCAGAGCTAGCCCCTTGAACTCCAGTATGATGCTACTAATGCACCAGACTTGTCCAAGAATTTCTGTAACAAAATTAATTGTTATGAACAGAAACATTAAAATGAGACATTTATCACCACCATGTTGATCCTTTTAAAAAAAGCTTTTCTTAAAATAAGTTAACTATCAGATGCTAAGCTCTTTGGGGGCAAGGACTATGTTTACCTCTGTGTTTGTACAGAATGTTAACACAATAATCTATGCATCCTGATCAATGACCATAAGCACTACCATAATATACATGTTAAATAACGAACAACTGCATGAATTCTATTAAGTGATCTCTCCTTAAAGTGTGCTAGAGAGGAAAATAACTGTTGCCACATAATGATTCTGTAAATTGAATTCCATATATATGTATAGTGTTCTTGGAATTCTTGGTCAAATATGTTTGATTAAATTATTATAATAAATCATATTCTAGATCCCTTTCTTATTCATCATCAGCAGCAGACTAAAGCACTAATCAGGAAAAAAGACCCAGTTGACCACTCTTCAATGGTGAATTCATCTGTTGTCTCATTTTTCACTTGGATTGTAAATTTGTCAGAGCTGGGACAGTCATTGTACAAACATATAACAACGACTAACACAATGGGCTCCTGATCCCAACTTAGGGCCTCTAGGCACTACTTCAATGCAAACAATAATAAGAATTTGTCCTGAACTCCATACAAACACTTACTAGGACACAGCCGCTACACTGAAAAGCTTACAAATAAATACTTTAACAGTACAGTGTGCTATATTCTCCTCTCACTGAATGGTCATAACTGACATTCATGCAAATTCTGAATATCCGTCATGAATGAATGGGTGGCTCCACTGTAAGCCTATTTAGATGTGTAACCAATAAGGAGTTGAATGCAATAATTTCACAAATCCCTGACCATTAACTTGTCCAAAGTGGTAAGTGTATGAATGGGAGTATACATACATATTCAGCTTTCCTCACTCTCTGGCACCACTAGAAAATACATGGGATCATTGCCCACTTACATTAGCTAATAGCTTTTGATGACACTCAGTTCTTTAAAAAAAAACAAAAAACCCTTTATCCTTTAATGTCATGTATGGTTCCATTTTGTTATGCTGTTGGAAGGTTTTCTAGTTTTAAGCAGAGTACACATCTTACACCTTCACCAAATCATTGTAATGATTGTACTCAGTAGATGCATGTAGCATAATAAATAGAGATGAACTTCTGATAGTGTAATGCCAATTTCAGATCTTTGTTTATAACACTTTGCAATCCTTTGATGACAAACACCGCATACAAGAGCCAGTTTGGCCTGGGGATAGAGCACTGAGACACAGAACTTTGTTCTATTCCCAGATCTTCCACTGGCCAGCTGGTGACCGTGGACACTTCACTTCTCAAATGCCTGTGATTTCCCATCTGTAAAATAGGGATAACGACACTTTCTCCCTTTGTACAGCACTTTGAGATCTGATATAAATAGACAATAAAAGCAAGATATTATTATTATTACAACAAATACACAAAAGGAGTTGGAATAGTGAAGGCAGGAACATGAACCCCAAAGAAAGAATAGGGTTCTCATTTTGTTCCTAGAAAGTAAAAACAAGGCACATTCCAGTGGGAGGGGGAAACTGTGCAGGGTCTAGTTTTAAGTTAAATACTGTTTGAAATAACTGCACTGCTGAAATTTTGAAGGGGAGGGAGTAGGATTTGTTATGTCTTCCCCCACTCTTCGTTGATGTCAAATGAAAAAAAGAGAAGAAAAGAAAAGATTGAAGCTAAGAAAGCGTTGGCACACACTTACTTTGAGGAAGCCTTCCATTACTTTTCAGATTCAAGCACTATAGAAGTATGGGTTTGATAACCCTTCCCACAGGTCATTCTACACAAAGTGACCTGTGAAAATCAAAGGCATGGTTCTATTGTAAGATCTTTAGCCTTTCAATGTCAAGCACTAGCAGTCAGATGCTTTGCAGGAAGTGTTATTGTGCCAGGCTAACTCCCATTAAATGAAAGCAAATACCGGCCATTCGTATGACTGACACCAAACATTGATTTCCCAATCCCTCTACCACCTAAAAGCATAGAATAATCAAAAAATTCTCTTGCAGTATAATAAAATAATGACAAAATAGTAAATGGAAAGATATTACATTAAATTTAAACATTAGTGTGTGTGTGTGGGGAGGGGGAGAATACCAAAGAAGCCCACCACAATAGCATTTAGCTTCAAAAAGGGAAACTACACAAAAATGAGGAGACTAGTTAAATGGAAATTAAGAGGAACAGTAACAAAAGTGAAATGCCTGCAAGCTGCATGGAAACTTTTTAAAAACACCGCAATAGAGGCTCAACTAACAGGACCAAAAAATGCTACTGGGGTTAACAGAGTAAAAGAGGCAGTTAGAGATAAAATTGGAAGTCAAATCCTTCTGAGGAAAAAAGAAAGGAACAAACTCTGGCAAGTCAGGTGTAAAACTATAATTAAGAAGGCAAAAAAAGAATTTGAAAAGCAACTAGCAAAAGACACAAAAACTAACAGCAAAAAAAATTGTTTTAAGTACTTCAGAATCAGGAAGTCTGCCAAACAATCAGTGGGACCACTGGATAATCAGGGTGCTAAAGAAGCTTCCAAGGAAGACAAAGCTGTTCTGAAGAAGCTAAATGAAATCTTTGCATTGGTCTTCACAGCAGCAGACGTGAGGGAGAGTCCCCCACGTATGCCATTCCTTTTTAGGTGACAAATCTGAGGAACTGTTCCAGATTGAGGTTTCAGTAGAGGTGGTTTTGGAACAAATTAACAAATTAAACAGTAATAAGTAATCAGGACTAGATAGTATTCATAGAAGAGTTCTGTAGATATTCATTTATGAAATGGCAGAACTACTAACTGTGGTATGTAATCTATTGCTTAAATGAGCTTCAGTGCCAGATGACTGGTGGATAGCTAACGTAACTCCAATTTTTAAAAACTCCAGAGGAAATCCTGACAATTACAGGCTAGTAAGCCTAACTTCAGCACTAATCAGATTGCTTGAAACTATATTAAAGAACAGAATTATTAGACATATAGGTGAACATGATATGTTGGGGAAGAGTTAACACAGCTTTTGTAAAGGGAAATCATGCCTCACCAAGCTATTATAATTCTTTGAGGAAGTCAACAATCATGAAGGGTAATCCAATTGATATATATTGCACTTGGATTTTCAAAAAGCCTTTGGCAAGGTCCCTCACCAAAGGCTCTTAAGTAGAGTAAGTAGTCATAGAATAAGAGGGAAAGTACTCTCATGGATCAATAACTGATTAAAAGATAGGAAACAAAGGGTAGGAACAAAAAGTCAGTTTTCACAGTGGAATTAAATAGCAGGGTACCCCAACAATCTGTGCTGGGATCCGTGCCATTTAGTATATTCATAAATGATCTGGAGAAAGGGGTAAACAGGAAGTTGGCAAAGTTTGCAGATGATACAAAACTTCTCCAGATAGTTAAATCCAAACTGAGTGAGAAGAACTATAAAGGGTTCTCACTAAACTGAGTGACTGGTCAACAGAATGGCAGATGAAATTCAGTGTTGATAAATGCAAAATAATGCATATTAGAAAACATAATCTCAACTATACATACAGAGTGATGGGGTCTAAATTAGCTGTTGTCACTCAAGAAAGAGATCTTGGAGTCTCTGTGGATAGTTGTCTGAAAACATCCACTTAATGTGCAGCGGCAGTCAGAACAGATAACAGAATGTAACCAACCATTAGGAAAGGGATGGATAAGACAGAAAATATCATAATGTCACTATATAATCCAGGGTACAACCACACCTTGAATACTGCGTGCAGTTCTGGTTGCCACATCTCAAAAAAAGATATATTAAAATGGGAAAGAGCACAGAAAAGGGCAACAAAAATGATTAGTAGTATGGAACAGCTTTCATATAAGGAGAGATTTAAAAGACTTGGACTGTTCATCTTAGACTAGAGATGACAAAGGAGGGATAGCTCAGTGGTTTGAGCATTGGCCTACTAAACCCAGAGGTTGTGAGTTCAATCCTTGACGGGGCCATTTAGGGATCTGGGGCAAAAATCTGTCTGGGGATTGGTCCTGCTTGAGCAGGTGGGGGTTGGACTAGTTGACCTCTCAAGGCCCCTTCCAACCCTGATATTCTATGATGTGATAGAGATCTATAAAATCATGAATGACATGGAGAAGGTGAAGAGGGAAGTGTTATTTAGACTTCACATAACACAAGAACCGGGAATCACCCAATTAAATTAATAGGCAGCAGGTTTAAAACAAACAAAAGGAAGTACATCTTCACAAAAACACCATCAACCTGTGGAACTCGTGGCCAGGGGATGTTCTGAAGGCCAAAGGTATAAGTGGGTTCAAAAAAGAATTAGAAGTTCATGGATGATAGGTCCATCAATGGCTATTAGCCAAGATCAGTAGGGATGCAACCCTATGCTCTGGATGTCCCTAAATCTCTGACTGCCAGAAGCTGGGACTGAAAGACAGGGCCTGGAGCACTCAATAAAATTGCCCTGTTCTGTTCACTCCCTCTGAAGCACCTGGTACAACCCATTGTCAGAAGACAGAATACTGGGCTAGATGGACCCTTGATCTCACCCAGCATGGCTGTTCTTACATTACAGGTAAAGATTGCAGCAATATTCTGAACTTACCATCTTTCTCTTAGTGCAGCACATATAGTCCAATGCTCTTGGTTCAGTGGGTAATTTTACACAGCATAGCTAGGCAGAGAGGTGCAATGGCTGCAGTTGTATTGCTTTGTCTTTCAGTCAGTCATTTTTATTATTTTGTGTGCCTTCTTCAAAAAATCATAACTGTTCTAAAATTAATTTGTTAATTCAACGTCACAGAATCTGAGATCAGCTGGAGCTCTCTAGTTATCAGTACCTAGAGTAGCCCCTTTGGAAACTGACAGCAGGATATCGTTAGTAAAAGTATGTTGCCTATGCAGTGTCTGATTGACAGTCTTTAGAACAAGTTGTTGGGCTGGTCCTGAATGTTGATAAAGTATTTGTAGGATGTGTGTGGATGGGGCAGTGGCAAAAGGATGCAGATGGTTTATTTCCCAACAAATTATAAGAAGCAGGCATATGCATTTAATATTTGTTTTACATGTAATGGCAGTGGACATCAAATAAACCCTTGCCTCTTGGCTACCCCAGAAGAGTATGGAGGGGGAAACTCTGCACTGGACCACTGGTGTTCTGCCAAAAGAAACCCTGCCACAATAGACATATGTCAGGGTACAGTAACATTAAGGGTTAGTGAGTGAGTAGGTAGGTGAGCTGCGAGTTTGGTCTGAATATTCCATAGCCCCCTAGGAGAGAGAGGAAGGTCAAGGAAGATCCTGAACTAAGTATTTTCAAACCTCAAAAATGTTCCGAGTTTGGTTTAGTTCCTTGGATAGGGAAAGGTTCCAGGGGTTCTTTTTTCAAAGCAAAATCTTCATCTCTAATTATAATGCATGAAATACTTTATGGATCCAAACTCCCCAGGGTGTTTCTCAAAGCCATATAATGTTTCCATGCACTTCTCAGGTTTACTATTGTCATAAATGGATAGGTAGGTAAGGGTTAAGTTTCTTTTACCTGAAAAGGGTAACCGAACACCTGACCAGAGGACCAATCAGAGAACTGGATTGTTTAAAGTCAGGGGCGG
>NC_133773.1:29770935-29786431 GCF_003597395.2 Chelonoidis abingdonii
GGCAGCGAGAATATCCAAGCTGGTAGTGAGCTTGGGGGAGTTTCAGGTAAGCCCCCAAACTTTGGACGCAAAAGTCCAGGTTTGGGACAGGACCAGACTGGTGGACACTAAAGTCCAGGTCTGGGACTGGACGGCTAGATTACCACAACTATAGCTGAGAGATGTGTAACATCACAAGTATCCAGAAACTCTTTTGTGAATATATATGTGCGGATGCCAAAGAGTGCAAATGAGATCTGCTAAAGTTACCATTAACTTATGATCAGTACTTTCCCTCCATATTCACCATTTCCTAATGTGACCCTTGGTGTTTATGATGATTGTACCTATACTTTTGATTAAAAAAGACCTATTTTGATAGTTCTCACATGAACATGGAGGACGCGTGCATGTGGAGAGCCACCCCTGCTTTGGAGAATGAAACATACCGGTAGATTATTAATCAGAAGTCTCTCAAACAATAAGTAGAACCAAACTGTGGAGATCTGTAGCATATATATTTAGGGCCAAATAATACTACTATACATTCAACTTTGAAGATTTAAGTAGAAAAGTTTAGTAATCAAATGAATACTTACCATTAATCCAAATGAATTACACTTTGAATAAGTGATTCAGATTTTGTTTCCCTCAGTCAGCAAAGTGTGTGGGGGTGGAGCTAAAATTTTCTTTTACAATAAGTAGATAGATTTTGTCTTGATTATACTGTAGCAATTCAAAATACAATGAAACAAACATGATAACTATATATCTATATCTATCTAGATGCACACACACACACACACACATCCCTCGCCTTCCCTAACATTGTTAAGAAAGGGATGTTTTCCAGAGGAAAACGTAAGAATAAAATTAAAACCTAATCCTTATCAAATGCATTGTTTTGATAAAATTCGGTATTTTGACAAAACAGGTATTTTAAGACGAAATTTTATGTATTGCTCTTGGATAGCTTCTGTCTGAATTGGTCACTCACTCAGCCAAGTCCCCTTTGTTGACCATTCTTTTACTCCTCTTCCCCAGTGATGTGGTCATACAATGGCAGTGAACTCCTGACCATAACAGAATCAACCATTTGGTGGCTGTATTTATGATTTGTTTTCACAGCATGGAGCTTATTTCACACTACCTCTCTCGTTCAGGTTTAAAATGAAGTTTCCCTCCCCCGGGTGGAAGTAATACTAGTGTGATACTGGCTTCAATAAGTAACTTTTTATTGTGTCTAATCATGTGCAAATGTGTTAAAATTGGTAGTTTTTAGCAAACAGTTATGGAACATATTACCGTAAGGCATTTGTTCATGGCGTGACAATGATTGGCCCCTGGCCACTTAAATGTTTTATTTAATAATGTGGGAATTTCAGTGTGTTTTCCTTTCATTATTTTTAACTTGAAAACAGAAACAGAAAGCCCCTTCTTTAAAGTTAAAACTTTACCGCCTAGAGTCTGTCAAAAGCAATATAAGCATCTGGATTTTAAAAAGGGAGCTTTTACAGGATGTTAATTTAATATACTGGCATATTTCATGCATACTTTTTATATTTTGTATGCTTGAAGCTATCTCTACAGTGACCACCCAGGAATAATAGACTTCTTTTCAAGGAGCAAAAGATGTTGTCCATATAACGCTGTGAATGTAATGTGTTGTTTGCCAATCTTACAAACTCAGTACAGTGTTTATCGTTGCAGAGAGCAGCTGAAATAAGTAAGGTAGCGAAAAAAAAGTCCTTGCATGACAAACAGTGTATATTTTGGTCTACCATGAACTACACTTCCAAAACAATCCTATTTTCAATAAGGAACAGAGCACACAAATAAATTTCCAACCTTCAATTACACACAACTCTGCACAGCAAATCTTCAAGCCAACACTTTTTATCTAAGATATGTCTGCAGTTAGAGGCATCACGTTATTTGTCATGTGGTAATTAAGAATCAGTGGAACTGTCCCTATTCTAACCTTGAACAAGAAACTTTATTAGAATAAGGAAAACAAAAATCTCTCTAATTCACTGTACAGCTTCTGCTGAGACCTTCCCCAGCCACCTCCCTGCCTGGCTTTATGCTACATTTGTAAAGAAACAGGCTACACTTTCATGTTATCTTTGTGAACATTAATTGTTGGCTGATTTACAAACATAAGAATTTGGGAAATTTGAGAAGGATTTTTTTCAAAATATAATTACTCCAATATGAAAGAATAGTTTTTTATACTAATATTTTTCAAATGTATTTCCATACAACAAACTATCAGCCAGATAGCAAAAGGAAAAACTTATATTTTATTTCCATCTGGACTATTTAATTTAGCTATACCAATTTTTTAAGATTTGGATCTCTGAGGACATCCTTGAGTCAATTACTTTGGAAGATTACATCATATATCACCGTTCTCATATTGATTGTCCCACAAAAGACATGGGGCATCTGAAGACAACAGAGAATACATTTCCAATGTATTACTTTATGTTTTTAATCTCTACTGCACCAGTTAAGTTTAAGATGAGTTTGAATGACGAAAATCACATGTGGCACTTTGAAGATGTAACAGAGGGCGGGAGGAAAGAAGATTACTTGTTCGTGCTCTGAAAGTCCCTTTGACATTCCTTTAATAACTACACTCAGCTTTGGTTGTAAACTGATCCAGAATTTGAAGCACAAAACGGCTGACAGAGCCAAGGTTAACAGACAAAATTGATGGCAAAAAGGAAGTATTGTTTAGTAGTCAGAGACAAGAGTAAGAGTCAGGACTCCTGGGTTGCTCTGTCACTGGCTCAGGTGTGACTGTGGGTTAGTCAGCCTCCATGGATCCATTACAGTACGATGGCCTTATCTGTGTGTGGCATTCTCCTTTATCTCCATCACCTATGTTTTACTTCCATTATCATAATTATTCTATCCAGAATGGGTTTTTTCTGATATCAAAATTCCACTGAGAGAGGAGGGGAGAAAGGACATTAAGAGGAAAGACATGGAACTACTGCCAATATCACAACTCTACTAGCCTGTGTATTTTACAGGAGTACCAGATACTGGATACGCCACCTTTCTCACAAGATTGTTGTGAGGTTTAATTAATTCACTTTGCAACGTGCTTTGAGATCCTCGGATAAAAGTATTATTGTTATTTATTGACAGATTGACAGATTTTGAGAAGCATTTCCTGGACATGAGACAAATTATGTTTGCGTGTTCTTGTTAGTTTGTTTTCAGATTTTAAATCCAGCTTGGACTCAGGCATTAGGATTTGCCTCTGGCTTGGAGTTCACAGTTGAATTACTTGTGCTCACTGAAAACTGAAGTGCGTAGCCTGTGATCACACTTTAAACTTCCTAATGAATAAAGTGGTCAGTTTCCCAGAGGGAGGACTACTCATTACTTGTGCCAGAATGACTATCCGACTTCTTGCTGCATGTTAGAGCGGCCATTAATATTTTCTGCTGAATCAATCATTCAGAGAAGACAAACTGTAATTATTATAATTTCTTGTGATTACTTTTAATCTATTAGTAGATCAGATAAAATGAGGAAAAATGCACCATATAGTTCACCTTTTAAAAAAAGTTAACTAAGATACAAAAAGTCACTTATGTGACTTAAGTCACACAAAAAATAAATAAATATTGGCAGTGATATTATAAAACAGGGACATTCAAATTTTCTCTAACTGAAGATTGCATTAACAAGTTGCCAGGAGCCTGACAGCTGCATTTAATTTTCATAAAATGGACCAGATTGCTTCAGCTGCTCTCTAATCTGAAGGTGAGGCACACAAAGAGTATCCCTGTGTGTGACGATTCATCTTGATCCAACTATTATGCTCAATTCATGGTGGCGCAATTCACATACTGTGTCCTAAAGTTTCATTGATTACACTGACGTAAAGAAGTATGTGCCTCTTTCTCTTCCGACCCCACTAGATAGTGGACTGATTTACCCAGTATCTAAGAGAGATTGGGACATGCATGAGGGCTGCTTGCTTGAGAATCAACCCAGGTTAGACTGAGATAATATTTATTGGCTGGGGGATATTTTATTTATGTATCAGCAGATTGTCCTACCTTCTTCTATAGCTGGGGAAAAAACAAACATTCTTCCTAAATATTAATAGAATTGTTGGATATCAATTTCAGAAGTACAGATACCTTAGGCTGCATAACAGAGCTAAAGTTTAGACCAGAAGAATTATGGTCTACAATCTTTGAAGCCTGCCTTCTTAAAAAAAAAAAAAAGCACAAGTCTACAAAATATTATTTATGGTTTTATGACTGTTACCAGTTGCTGATGATGTCACACTTGGCTTTTTACATCTTTTCTGTTACCCCAATTTCAACTCCAAGAAACTCTACCCTGCAGTGAAAGGCAGAAAGATGTGAAAAAGCATGTGCTATGACTTATCATGCCCAAAACATGCTGAGAGCACAGACACTATGTAATGCCTGATAAAGTGCTTTCGCATCAGGATATCAACAGCTCTCTCTTTGTCGGTAGTAGTAAATGAATTGGGAGATTGCTGTTCTACAGTTTCTCAGTCAGAAGGCTTGTCAGCAGCTTTTTGATGGCCATCTGGGGAAAACAAACTCTTGGCCCAAAGCAAGATGACGTAACATACAAGGAGCACTGGCAAGGACATGGTGGATTATATTAAAAATCTATCATATTTGTTAGCTAGCTGTGGATGACAACCCTGGAGTGCACAATAAAATGCTTTTATGCTGCTGTGTAAATCCCTTGAGTCCACCACACTTGTATAGAACTTGAGCTCATCTATTGGCCAGGAATAAAGCAGAAATCAGTCCTGTTCCAAGAATAAAATGTGTATTTATGTACATTTTTTTAAAAGGTATCAGTTTAACACTGAAGTTTATATGCTGCATTCTGCATTTTTTGACATTCATCTTTCTTGGTTTTCCTTATAAAAGTCTTCTTGATAACAGATCATGAAGATTCCCTTATTAGACAATATCAAGCCAACATTGGAAGTCTGTGTGTAATGTAAAATATTTATGGCATTGTGGCACAAAAATAAAAATTCCCCCATTACAACTGACAAATGCTCAAGTTCAAAAATTTGCTGCCTCCAACATTTTATAAAGTGTAACATCTTCCTCACAACTGACCAAGTTAGTCAAATTAATAAATGATAGGAAATGGCAATATTTCAAAATGGAAAAAAGGTGCAATCTCTTGAAAAATTATTCAGTTACACATCTTTTGCTAACAGTGTTATCTCTTTGCCAACCCACCAAGACATAAAGGGTTAGATTCTGCTCTCATTTATACCATTATAAATAATCCAGAATAATTTCATTTATTTCAGTGTAGTTTCTCCTGATTTACTTCACTGTAACTGAGATCAGAGTCTGGCACTATATAATTATCTTTTGGCCAAATCCACAGCATCATGATAGAAGCATTATTGAAGAGTGTATGCCCATGAATTGGCCTGAAACAATTGATACGGACAGAGAAAAAGATGACATCTCTTAGCCCGTTTATCATCCACAACTTAGAAATATAGTTCATGGGCATTTTGTCCCAGTGACTTCATCAGCTATTATATAATACTGTTAATGACAGTGGATAGGAAAGTCCAACAGATTGTTTCACTTAAAACGCTTGGAACTGTAAGTCCGCATGTAAGGGGTTAGATTCTACTCTTCATTACACTACTACAAATTCAGTGGAGTTACACAGTAGTAAAACTGGTACAAGGGAGGCTGGAATCAGTCTTGCATATACTATTATTAGAGCAAAGGATCGGGACTTGTAAATTAGGATTCCTAGGTTCTAATTCCATTCCGGACACTAACTTGCCTTGTGGTCTTGAGCAAGCCATGAATTCTGAGCACTACCCCGCAGTAGTTTCTTAGACTTTCATCAGGCAAAACTCCCATCAAGGTTGCTGAGTTTCATGAGGTTATTCAATTAATTAGGAGTGGACTAATGAATTATGTATCTAGAAACCATACATTACTCAGTATTTTAAAATGTTAATGTACTGTCTGGTTTTCCGGATAAGTGGAGTCTGACTAAGAACTTCCCATGTGATTTAGCTATTCAGTGGGAGTTTGAAGTACTGGCAAAAATCTGCAAGATAGAAGCATGCCTTTTTGTTTTCAGACATATGAAATGATTGCTCTTGAAGTACTGAAATATCTTGCATCTCAGACCACATAGAAATAATTTTTTTCTCACACATCGTATTGGGGAAAATAATATCACTAACTGATTTTAAATTGCAGGACAAGCACTCAGAAGCCCAGTCAGGATAGGAGTACAATTATGCAACATGGACCTTTCCTGAAAGTGGTTACAGTTAGGGCCAGATTAAATCAATCCAGGGTACTATGACCACCACAAAATGGGATTCCCAGACCCTGGGCAGTTGCAAGGATGGCAGTAGGTCCACTCTGCTTCCTGGAAGGGTGGTAGCAAGACCCCCCTCCCCAGTACTAACCCCATCCCCAGAAGCCAGGGTATGTTTGCTTGAATGGGCCAGGCCTCCTCCCATCATACTCCAAATCTTCTGTTGGGATAGTGTTGGCCAGGGTCCCTAGATCACTGGATTCTTGAAGTTAACACCCCAGAGAGACGTGTAGGGCAGTTCATACCTCTCAGAGCTACATTTTATACTGCTCCTACTCAAGCACACATCACTGCATACTTTACACTCAGACAACATTTTCAAGCTTTTCTCTGTAACCAAGCAGGACTGGTAAGTTGGGGGGTTTTTAAGTGAAAGTGGAATTTTTAACGTTATCACATGACTTTAGAGCTGGGGCCATAGTCATAGGCCAATCACGCCTGTGCCTTAATCTGGTCCTATTTACAATCCAAGACAAATAGCAACATACCAAATCCTTATTACCCACTGCACTGGTAAAAGCAGAATGCACAAAATGGCAGGTAGCTGGATACTATCTATGGGGCAAATTCTGCTCTTAGTTAGGCTTATGCAGTCTGATTTTAAATCGACATGAATGGGTTGTACAGGTGTAACAAAATTTGGGTCTATTTTTATCCTCACTGTTTATTAATAGGGTGATGAAGCATCATAAGTAGAGACGAGGAAAAATAAAGAATATGTACAAATATTCAATATCAGCTTATTGTCTGGGACATGATATTCTCCACCAAAGAAGCTCAGTTAGTTTACATTAATCTTAACTAGTACAATACATGTACTTCTTAACTAATAAAATGAAGAAGAAGAAGTCGCCAGAGAGAAAAAGTGAATAAATCCATATGGGATTTGATTATTAGCATCCCTTATAAGAAAACGTTATGTCTAATGTCTGCACAAGCAAACGGTTCTATGATCACTTGGGATGAGGCAGAAAAACCTGAATGGATTTCAGAGGCTCATCTCAGCCACACAGGACTCCAACAGAGACCTTGAGTTAGTTTATAATTTCTTCAGTAGAAAGGTGAATTGTATAGCAGATTCTGTGAATTCTAGTAATTGCAGACCTTATTTGTTCCACACAAGCTAGCTTCTAGATTGTTACTGAAACAAATTTTTTTATTTGTACATTTGAGTAAGCATGATTCATTTAAAAAGCAGTCTTGCTGAACCACATTTGCATTGCCTGATTAGTTTAGCATGTTCATTTTCAGTTAACATATTTTTCAAATAAACTCTTTTAAAGAATAGCAAAATCTAAGTAACATCTAAGGGGTGACAATTCACCAAAATATAGCAAACATGCATGCTGGCTAAGAAAAAATTGAATTTCAGTATGTGGCAAAGGATGTGGATTTGATTCTTGCTTCACAATAGAGCTCTGATATGTACAGTGTGTATGAAAATGTGGGTGGCTTCAGGGCCAGATCATGCAGTTCTTAAGAAATTGAACTGGAGAGAAATGTAAAGGAACATTATAAAATGTTTGGTATGGACAGTATATTCTCCAGTGTATAACCCTGCAGTTCTCACGAATCAGAAAGCATTATGTGGGAGGAAGAAGGAAAACAAAGGTTCCTTGAAATGATGTATAAGCGGCTGAAACAGTTCAGCAGCCCAGAGACAAATTCAAAGTCAACATCTCCATTGCTCCTAGAGAAGCCAAATACAGTTACAGGAAGAATTGTCTGCAGAGCTTCATCCTGGTCTGTGATTGGCTTCCAAAAATGAAAGGCAGAACCAAATGAGATCAAACAAACCACAACATCACAGATTGCTTCTCAAACTACACTTAAAAAGGTTAAAAATATTTCTGTTGAAAAAAAAATTACATTCTTTACAAATCCTCTTATATTATTGAAAGCATCACAACAGATAGATTTAACGGCGTATCTACATTTTCCCAAAAGGTTAATTAAGCAGAAACACAAAGTAAACCTGCAGACCACTCCATAAATGCTAATGGCAGCATTTACAGGAACTCAGAAGAGTTTTCCTTCAGCTCCTGAACTGAGGAAATCAGTCCCCCATGGGTACATTTTATATTTAAAACACTCCATACCACAAAACATTCCCCAATTCCTTCTCCTGCCAAATTAGCTAAACTTCTGTTATCACAGCTGTTATTCCCTAAGGAGATCCTGAATTGCTGGTAACGTGTTCAGCTCTTCATCCCACTGACGTGCCTGGTTCTCAAAATTCCTGCTTTCCTCCTGTGAGGACCCCATAATTAAGCCAAAACCCTATTTTGCTGCTTTAGTAGCACATTGGGGGAAGGAGCCTCAAGAATTTGGTCCAGCTCATCATAGGGCAAATTTCCAATTCAAGCTGGACTTATGGTTATCTGAGGCCTTATTACACTAGACTTTCACTTTTAGCCACTCTGGGTGCTACTTTTCTCTGGCAGTCACTTTACTACCTAGCTGTAAATCAATTATTGCATATGCCTGTTAGCCTCTTTATCCATGTGAACATCAGAGCCTACATATCAATCCTCAAGACACCTCCCAGAACCTGTGTAGGATCTCCTTTCAGACATGCTGGTAAGAGAATCATCTGGAAGTAGAAGAGCTAGATATTATTAGAATAAGAAGTTGGTAACTATGAAAATAATGCACTATTATACTTCACTGTGTGTGCAGTGCTATCAGCACAGAGAGGTGGCTTCTGGACAGCCTGACCTCTGTGCAGACTGGAGTGGCCAGACCACTGTGAGATGAAGGGAAATTTGCACTGTTAGTGCTACACTAGTGGAAACTGGAAGTCCACATGCTCACAGCAAGTCTAATCCAAATGGTATTTGGAAAGTCTGAGCACGCTTGGATGCAAATTTGTGTGCATATAAGATATATTAAAGCAGTATGAAGGGATCCACATACTGGTTACAATGCAAATGTTTCTAGGTTAGGTAAAACATTACTACCATGACAGAGAATTACTTTAGTCTATTTTAGCTTTAATTAATCAGCAACCAACCAGACTGGTATTAAAAGTCATTCTAAGGATACTGTGGGTTTTGTAAGGAAAAGGTTGCCCATCAGAGATTGTAGTTTGACAGTATCTGTTTAAGTGGTATTCAAAATTAATACTACATACATATGCTGCTACTGCTTGTTCTAAGCCTCATGTTCATGTTCTCTATCTTTCCTTTGTTTAATTTTAAGTGAATTTAGTTAATCATAACAGGAGCCAGATTAACATCACTGGATAGTAAGATCTCTGGTTTATCCACTCAACAGGTACAACACAGACATTAGTCCAAGCTTCCCGCACGCTATCCTGACCTGGAAGGATTAAGGACAAGCTGAGATGTTAATTCAGTCTCTGTAAGATCACTCCCTTGGTTTCATCCTTGAGACTATGATTAGTGCCAAGTATGGTTCAATAATAGACATTTACTCACTGGGAACCAGAGTGATCAGCAAAACATTGTATCATTTCTGGTGGTAATATTAGCATAGTACTTGGACATCCCAACCAAGATCAGGGCTCCACCACATGTACAATCATATAGTAAGAGACAGTTTCTGCCCCAAAGAGCTTACCGTCTAAGTAGATATGAGATAAAGGATGCATTATCATCCTCATTTTACAGATGGAAAACTGAGGCAGAGAGAAATTAAGGTCACGAAGGAACCAGGGCTGGCCTTACCATGAGGCGAACTGAGGAGGCCACCTCAGGTACCAGACTGGGGGGCGGGGAGGATGGCACCACTACAACTCGGAGTGTAGAAAATTGTGTCTGCTGCTGGTGCATATGTATTCTCTCTGTTCTAGATGCACAGAGATGGTGGAGTGCTGTGCTGGAGAAAGGAGGGCACAAGAGACATAACAGGCAGGTAGGAGAAAAGGTGAGAGGGAATAACAGAAAGCAGCAGGCACTGCAGGGAGAGAGAGGAGGAGGAGGGGCCTCTTATGTACCTCTCTAGCACCCACAGGAGCCTGGAATGATTAACACCAGCTTCTTAGGGAGTTTCCTGTTTCCTGCTGCTTCCCTGAACCCACTTGAGGAGAACAGGCAGTCAAGTGAAGTAGTAGGAGCCAGTTAGGCCCTTAAGACACTGATATCTTCCCTCACTCAGGCCCTGCTACCAGCCTGCTTATTTGTCTCCTTAATTGAATGTTGTGAGCCACTATAGCTGGCACAGAACAGCAGTCAAAGGAAGCTTTTCTATCTAAGCAGGAAGGAGCTCTCCTGAGATACATAGACATAGGCCTGGTCTACACTACGCCATTAAATCGATTTAACGCTGCACCTGTCCACACTACACTTACTTTTAAATCGATTTAAAAGGGCTCTTGTATCGATTTCTGTACTCTAAAAACGAGAGGAGTAGACCCTTAAATCGATATTACTAATTCGGATAGTGTTAGTTTGGATGGAAATTGATTATTGGCTCACGGGAGGTATCCCCAGTGCACCATGACGTCTGAAACAGCAATCAGAACTCAGAGGCACTGGCCAGGTAACAGGAAAAGCCCTGCGAACTTTTGAATTCAATTTTCCTGTATTGGCCAGCTGGAGCTCTGTCAGCAAGCGTGACCACGCAGAGAGTATTCAGCACAGGTAACAATGCAGTCTCCTGGATTCGAAAAAGAGCGACCCAGCATGCCGGACCGCACAGAGGTACCTCGATCTGATCGCTATAATGGGAAGGATTCAGTGGCTACAGAACTCCGCTTCGACACGACGAAATGAAAAAAATATTTGAGAAGAATTCAAAGTTTGATTGGAAAAAGGCCGAGCGGGACTCAGTGCAGCTTTGCCCAGAGTTACAAAGTTAAGGAGCCAGACAGGCATACCAGAAAAACCAGAGAAGCAAATGGCAGTCTGGGTCAAGTGCCGCAAACATGCCGCTTAGATGCTGAGCTGATGCAATTTTAGGGCGCGACCAGTACCCCACCCCTGGCCGTGGCTTTCAGATGGTCGGGGTTGTATATCAACCATGGATGAGGATTCTGCAGAGGCGAAGCGAAGATGAGGAGAAGAGCTTGCTGAGGCCACACCAGCACTCCATTAGCCCAACAGCAGGAGCTTTTGTGACCCAGTAATTACCCTTCCAGCCCACCCAAGCTCACTAGCCCGACGGTGAAGCTTGGAAGGCGACCCTTGGTGAGTGTACTTTTGTAAATATCAAAACTGGTTTAAACAACCGTTTAATGATTGATTTGCCATGCGGCTTGTGGAGTGGCATTCACAGCCAGTAAAGTTACAGAAAAGTTCTCGTTAACATGTCTGGGGGATGGAGCGAAAATCCTCCGAAAGAATCTCCATGAATCGCTCTTGGAGTGGTACTCAACAAAGCCTTTGCAGAAAGATTTCTGGAAGGCAGCCTTATCCGAGGTCCCCCATGTAGGACACTTTTCCTCGCCATGCTTGTAACAAGTTTAATTCAATATTCATTGCTTCGCAAAGCACACTGCGTCTATGCTCCTGGTGATCTCGGCATTCAAGAAACTTACGTTCTGCATCTTGCGTTTATTCTCAGGAGGTTATATCATTCATGATAACCTGGTTAAATCAGGATTTTATTAGGCGGCATACATACTTTGGCGTTTTCCTACCCTACTGGTGGCTGCGCTATTAAATTAAATCCTTTCCGTGCACGTAGCAAAGCAGGGGAGGGAGAAGGATAGCGCTGAGCTTTTCTGCGTTTGGGGGAGCACGGAATCTTCCCAAGTACCAGCCACGCGGACTGCGGGGGGCGGAGGGAGAATGAAGGAGTGGATGATTGCCAGAGTTGTCTTACATGATAGCAGCCATGCGATGGGGAGAGGGGGAAAGGGGGGGGTTTGGGTTCTTGTGGTTCCTCTTAACAGGACAAGGCATCGTCACGGGGCACTGTGTATATGAAGGCTTGCCAGAAGTCCATATAAAGCCTTACCATGGCCGCTATGGAAGCTGAATTATGATGCCTGGACTGGCTGTCCTGTGAGATCCTGCAGCACCAGAGCCACCCGGCACTCAATATGTTGAACATGAACAAAATGCTCCCTTGTAGTGAAATCACATGTGCTTATGTAGGTGGATTAGCGTTTATTCACTGTGAAATAAGTACAAGCATTGTTTTGTAAATATGTATCTTTTTACATACTTCTTTCCCTGTTTTCCCTCCCCATGCAGCTGCACGTTGTCAGCCTCCCTACCGCCATCCCGAAGCCTAGCTCAGATAAGGCAGAGGGGAGAGAGAACCGAGATGAAATGTTCTCAGAATCATGGAAGTAACCCGCAGTTGATGAGAGCTTCTTCATAATGATGGAAGGCATGTTCGTAGCAAGTACAGGAAAGATTGCCAGTGAACCGGGGATAGGAGAGACGCTTTCGAGAATGAGAGGTGGTGCGGGAGATCAATGGTCGTAGGCAGGAAGATCAGCGGTGGCGGGATGCAACGCTGGAGCTGCTGCAATGAATCACAACTGATATCCTTCGACGCATGGTGTATCTCAGGAAGAGAGCGGTCCAGAGTGCCGCGCAAGCCCCTGTGTAACCACCTTCAACCCTCCCCCATGTTCCAATCTCTTCATCCAGATGTGAAGAACGCATGGGGGTAAGCTTCATGCCACCCGCCAACTCCACCCCCGTGGACAGGCAGTTCCAACCAAAAGGGTTTCATTACTGTTTGAAAATATGCTTAATGGCCTTTCTTCCCTCCTATCCTCCTCCAAACACAGCGAGGCAGGGATACCTTGATAATTCTCTCCTCTTTTTATAATTACTTGTTTAATAAGAATACATCCCAAAGGGGCGAGGGTGGGGTTGTTACAGGGAATGCCTTTTAATAAAGATACTGATTTTTAACTTGATACTGAATGACTTTTAATAAAGATACATGATTTTTAACCAATACTGACTTTATTTTCCTTCAGCAAGCTATAGCAAAGGGGAAGGGTGGTTTGCACAGGGAATGAGTCAATCAAGAGGGGAGGGATTCATCAAGGGGAAACAAACACGCAGTCACACCGGTCTGGCCCGTGCTGAAATCGTTTTCAGGCGCTCTGATGCGCATGCCTCCTGTGTGCTCTTCAATCGCATGTCCTGGTGTCTGGCTGCTCGTAGTAATCAGCAGCCAGGTGATTTGCCTCAGCCTCCCACCCGCCATAAATGTCTTCCCCTTACTCTCACAAGAGATTGTGGAGCACACAGCAAGCAGCAATAACAACGGGACATTGATTTGGCCTTTTGAGGTTGAGCGAGTAAGTAATGTTGCCAGCGGCAATTTTTAAACGGCCAAATGCATATTCTACCACCATCCTGCACGCTCAGCTGTAGTTAACAGCTCCTGACACTGTCCAGCTGCCTGTGTATGGCTTTCATGAGCCATGGCATCAAGGTTGTAGGCTGGGTTCCCCCATAACTACAGGCATCTCAACTGTCCCCCAAGTGTTAGTTTCTGGTCTGGGAGTAATTCCCTTGCTGCCAGCCGCTTTAAACGGTTTGTGCTTTTTGAAGACGCATAGCGTCATGAACCCTTCCCGCCATCCCATGTGATGTTGGTGAACGTCCCTTGTGATCCACCAGTGCTTGCAGCACCATTGAAAGTACCACTTTGCGGTTTATGTATGTGCTGCCCTGGTGCTCCAGGGCCAAAATGATAGGGATATGGGTTCCATCTATGGCCCCCCCACATTAGGGAACCCATTGCAGCAAAGCCATCCACATGGATACCTGCACAGTTTTTCCCGTAGTCACAACCTTTCTCGCACAGCTTAACGATTCGCTTTGGCTACTCATCACAGCACCCCCCCACTGAGTGATTTGCCCACTTCCAAATTGCATTCCGTAGCTGGACCGGTAGCTGCTCTGGCCGTTGCAAGCTTCCAGCAGGGCTATTGCCACTCGCTTCTCCCTGTGGGGCTGCTCTTCATCTTAGTTTATGCGTTTAGGGCAGGGGAAAGCAAGTCACAAATTCAAAGAAAGTGCCTTACGCATGTGAAGTTTCACAGCCACTTGCGAATCGTCCCACCCCTGCAAAAAACTATGCGGTTCCCACCAGTCTGGCTTGTTTCCCGCGCCCCAAAATCCGGCGTTCAATGGGAGAACGTGCACCATTACCAGCAGTAGCCTCCAAAACGCAGGCGCCCGCCAGTTAGGAAGAATTCAGTTCCTGTCTTCATCGCTCTCGTCGCCCGCCGTCTTGCCATAGCTCCTCCCATCCGTGCTCTGCCTTTTTGCAGTTCATGCTTTCACCATAGACAGCACGAGAATGTTGTGAGCGGGTGTTTACACTCCACGATAGTGTTACTATCATGAGCAGGGTCCATGCTTGCTGCTTCTATGCGTTGCTCAGTTTACCAGGGAAAAGGCGCGAACAGTTGTCTCGCATGCTTTCACAAAGGCGAGGTTAGCGGTGTTCGGCTGTACCAGAAATCCACGCCGCGACAATGATTTTGTCTGCCCCATTCAGGCACTGGGCTCTCAACCGAATTCCAAGGTGGGGCTGCGTGGGGCCGGGGGGAGACTGAGGGAAATATCGGTGGATAGCTACGCGAAACAATCCTACCCACAGTTGCATCCGCTCCAGAAATCGACCTTACCCTTTGCGACCATGGGTACCGCCCCCAAAAACACCATCGAATTAATGTGCCAGTGTGGATGGCACACATCGACTTTTAATATCAGTTTTATGAAACGATTTAGCTAATTCGATATTATCCCTAGTGTAGTGTAGACACCCAGGCCAGTATGAGATCCACACTCAATAGTAGGTCATGCGTAGAGCTTCCACAGCGGCCCCAATGGTGCGTTGGACGAGGATGTGACGTGGTAGGAGATGCAGCCTCATCTTCCAGTTAGTCAAGGCACGGCTAGCGAGGTGCCCCCTCTCCTCCGCTGCCGCCCAGCTACCTCTGTACCAGTCCAAAGCACCACCGCCATCTAATGGATATAACCGGTAAATGTCGACATTCCTGAAGAAAAGGATAGGGCTAGAGAAGAGTGTGAGTGGAGCGACACAAAGAAAACACTGGTGCGTGATTTCTACTCTTGTGTCTCGTAAATCTAGAGCCATGCACTCGCCAGGACTGCGGGACCCACGTTGAACAGAGCCTGAGACTTCCTTTGTACTGCAGGGCCACAGCAAGTTGAAAAAC
>NC_133773.1:29790019-29921610 GCF_003597395.2 Chelonoidis abingdonii
GTACTGGGTGCCCTGGTGCTCCGGTGCCAAGATAGGGATATGGGTTCCATCTATCACCCCACCACAGTTAGGGAATCCCATTGCAGCAAAGCCATCCACTATGACCTGCACGTTTCCCAGAGTCACAACCTTTCGTAGCAACAGCTTAATGATTGCTTTGGCTACTTGCATCACAGCAGCCCTCACAGTAGATTTTCCCACTCCAAATTGATTCCCGACTGACTGGTAGCTGTCTGGTATTGCAAGCTTCCAGAAGGCTATTGCCACTCGCTTCTCAACCGTGAGGGCTGCTCTCGTCTTGGTATTATGGCGTTTCAGGGCAGGGGAAAGCAAGTCACAAAGTTCCATGAAAGTGCCCTTACACATGCGAAAGTTTCGCAGCCACTGTAAATCGTCCCAAATCTGCAAAACTATGCGATTCCACCAGTCTGTGCTTGTTTCCCAGGCCCAAAATCAGTGTTCAATGGCTAGCACCTGCCCCATTACCAGCAGGATCTCCAAAGCTCAGGGGCCTGCGGTTTGAGAGGAGCCCGCAGTTAGGAAGAATTCAGTGTCAGTCTCATCGCCTCGTCGCCGCGCTGCCATAACTGCCTCCTCCTGCTCCTGCCTTTGCAGTTCCATGGTTCACCTAAGACAGCACGAGAATGTGTGAGGTTTACACGTCCACGATAGTGTTACGATCTGAGCAGGTCCATGCTTGCTGTTCTATGGCGTTTGCTCCATTCACCCAGGCGGGAAAAGGCGCGAAACAAGTTGTCTGCTGCTTCCAAAGGGAGGGGTTGAGGCTGTACCAGAAACCCGCGACATAGATTTTGCCCCATCAGGCACTGGGCTCTCAACCAGAATCCAAGGGGCGGGGGGAGACTGAGGAACTATGCGATACTACGGAACAGCTACCCACAGTGCACCGCTCCAGAAAATCCGACGGTACCCTTGGACCATGGCCGCACAACCATCGAATTAAATGTGACCTAGTGTGATGCGCACATCGAGCTTATAATATCAAGTTTTTATGAACCGATTTTAGCTAATTCGATATTATCCAGCGTAGTGTAGACATGGCCATAGACACAAATGTCATGGTGAGCCTTCGGCCCAGTGGAGGAGTAGGTGGTGAGGAGATTGCTCATCTTCCAGCTTAGTTCAGAGTGCAGGTGGACCTGGCAGCTACTGCAGCAACCACAATCGCCATCTCAATGGATATAACCATGCACATTCCTGAAGAAAAGTGTAGCTCAGAGAAGAGTGTGTGGGGCACAAGAAAGCTTGCTGGACTTAGTTCGTTAAATCTAGATGATCCAGGACTGCGGACACCACTTGAACAGAGCCTGAGGGACTTTCCTTGTACTGCATGGCCACAGCAGTGAAAAACTTTCATGTTCTCCAAAAGACAATTGAAAATAGAAGTTACCATCAACACATTACTGGCCATTGAAATCCCCTAATGGTGACAACGGAGAGGCCATGGCTTATGTACTCCAAACCCCAGAATGCTGCATATTGTTTTGTTGCAACTCTTCCAGTCTAATGTTCCATCCATTGGGTCTACAGGAACAAAAGAGTGGAAAAATCTCGCTTCGATCCATAGACGGAAAGAGCTTGAGATGAGACTAAAGGTTAAGGCCACCATCCAGATGACAGCATCAAGAGAAGTTGCATCAGAGTCTCTTACTGACAAAAATGTTCTGAAAAGACTCCATTGCCATTGTGACAATGCTTGCTACCCAAAACGTAGCACTGAGTGGCACTTCAGATCAGCTGTATGTGCCAAACAATGGAAACATCCGAAACTGTGGAGCTGATGGCTGAGTTTGAGCTGTACTCCAGGAGCATAAGAAGAGTCACCACCAAGAAATGTACACACATCTCTACCTTGGAAAACTATTCAAAATGAGATTACATTGTGATTACTGACAACAATCAAACAGATATTATGGAAGTCTGAAGTCAGAAGAATACACTCTGTTATTCTGGACTGCACACCTGACATCACCATGCGGAACAATGACTTTAATGGTGCGTTTTGTAACAACAACAACCTAGTGAAATGTCCTGCAATAGGTGACTGTCAGAGAGCATTTTCTAGAATTTATTGACATTGATGATACTACAGGAGCTGTTAGTATGACAAATGTGCTTCTTAAAGCTGGAAGATATGGGAATTGCGATAGCTGACATGAGAGGTCAAGGCTATGATAACACTGTCTACAATTTTTGAGAAGTCGTCTGCTTCAGAGATAAAATGTGGTATTTATTATGTATTTTGATGTGCTGAGTTCAAATATGACAATTAAACAACTGATTGGCTATTGTTTCTAAGATATTTAAGTTTTACATTTTACGTCTATGTATATTGTGTTAGTTAGTAGATTTGAATCATAAATTGTAAACCTAGGTCTTTTCATGTGTTTATGGTTGCTTACATATAATACTCACCTGTCCTGTTTATGTAACACTTTAAAAATCAGCAAAAGGGTTATATAATAAATTTATTATGAACAAAAGGCAAAAAACTATTATGTACATAGTTTATGTCCTATTCAGTGTTACTCGGGCGCTTCTTGGCTTGTCTCTTGTATTCATTAATAAGATCTCTTGTCATTGTCCAGCATAGTCTGCAGCATTGATGGGGTCCATTTGCCCTTGATAGCGTTTCTCCTGGACAATGTCCTGTGAAATCGCTCGCCGTGCTCGTCGCTCACTGCTCCAC
The DNA here is from genome assembly GCF_003597395.2 of Chelonoidis abingdonii. Lineage (NCBI taxonomy): Eukaryota > Metazoa > Chordata > Testudines > Testudinidae > Chelonoidis > Chelonoidis abingdonii. Next base: position 29,792,730 of record NC_133773.1, read on the forward strand.
AGTTCGGTGGAAAATACTAGATGAGATGCAAAAAATGTATCTTTAGTGACATGTTGCAACCAGGCTTTTGTATGCCTTGAGGAGGTTTCACCAACAACCGTAGTTGTCTGCCTTGTTGTTTCCGAGAAAATTTTTGCCACTAACGTGAAGGTTCCATGCCATCTTTCTTTGCCACGCAAGTGCATGGTCAATGCATCATCTCGAAGAAGTTCCGAATCTGAGGACCAACAAGACACCTTCCTTTATCTTAGCTTCACTTAACCTTGGAATTTTCCACAGAGGTACTTTGAAGCTGCTTGTGTTTTGTCAATGGCCTTGAACAAGTTCTTCATCAGACCCAGCTTGATGTGTAAGAGTGGGAACAAAATCTTCCTTGATTCAACAAGTGGTGGATGCTGAACACTTTTCTCCCAGGCTCCAATGACTGTCGGATGGCCAATCTTTCTTGATGTAGTGGAATCTCTTGCATGACTATCCATTCGCAGAGAAAACAGCAGTACTTTTGTATCCAGTCTGCAGACCAAGCAAGAGAGCAACACCTTCAAATCGCCACAAAGCTGCCACTGATGTTGGTCATAGTTTATGCACCTCAAAAGTTGTTTCATGTTGTCATAGGTTTCCTTCACATGGACTGCATGACCAACTGGAATTGATGGCAAACATTGCCATTATGCAGCAAAACAGCTTTAAGACTCGTCTTCGATGAATCAATGAACAGTCTCCACTCATCTGGATCGTGAACGATGTTGAGGCTGCCATCACACATCGATGTTGTTGCAGGCTACAGATCACCTTCCATGAGAAAGAATGGACAAGATCCTTTGACGGTCACGGAACATGGAAACCCTAACATCACCTGCCAGGAGATTCCACTGCTGTAGTCTGGAGCGCAACAGCTAGACTAGAGCCAATCAACAATTTTAAGCATCATTTCGTTCTCAGTGACCCAGAATTAGTAAAGTTTGACTACATTATTTCAGAAGCATTGGCTGTAGAGCAGTGTAAGGTGCAACATGAGAGGAAAGAACAGAGGAATGAAGACATGGATCTGAGCTTTTTTTGTCCCATGCAGTTCTTCATTCATTGAACTTGGTGATCAGTGATGCAGCATCAGCTTCTAGTGAGGCTGTTGAATTTTTATGTAATTCAAAGCATCTACGTATTTTTCTCTGCATCAACTCATTGATGGCAAATTTTAAAGCAACATCTGGAACATCCTCTCTCACACTGAAACCACTAAGTGCCACATGATGGGAAAGTTGAGTGGAGGTGATAAAGCCTATCAAACACCAAATGGAAAAGATAGATGATGCCATAGTTGCCATTATGGAGGATAATGCTATGACAGGAACTGTTCGGGAGATGGAAATGGAATACCAGAAACATACATAATTTCAAATTTCTGTGTGGCTTAGTGTTCTGGCATGACATACTGTTTGAAATAATGTTGTAAGCAAGAGACTCCAAGGTGTTGACCTTGATATACTGGAGCAATGGAACAACTGGACAAAGCAAAGTCATACCTATAGTCTTACCGGTCAGGTGAGGGATTTCAAAACATTCTGCAGAGGAACTTCACAGAGCAGTCATTTTCCTTCCCATTCAAGAATATATGAGTCACAAAGAAGACGATATTTTGATTACGAGGCATGGAAATCCACAAGAGACCCAAACAACAATTCAAAGTTGAATTCTTTAACCGTGCTGATTGTGCAAACAGTCAGTTGAAGTAGGTTTTATGCAACTCAAGGAACTCAGCAGTATATTTGGGATGTTGTATGATATTCCAAAACTCCTCACTAGTCTGAAGAAGACCTACACCAGCAATGCAGGGCACTAGAGACAGTGTTGACACATGATGACAGCGCGATATTGAGTTGAGTGATTTAGGTGATGAACTGAAAGCCCTTGCAAGATACATTTCAGAGGATCAACTCCAAAGGCTGTTTTGGAATATATGTGCACAAATAAGATGACACCCTCTTTCCAAATACTTTTGTTGCTTTGAGCATACTTCAACACTTCCTGTACAGTTGCCAGTGGAGAATGTAGGTTCTCCAAGCTGAAGTTAATAAAAACACATCTACGCTCCACAATGGCACAGGAAAGGTGGTCAGCCTTGCAACCATCTCAATAGAGCATGAGCTGCCCAGACCATGGACCTTCAGGAAGCAGTTCAAATCTTGCATCCAAGAAGGCACGGAAGCACCACTTTGATTATTGAAGCAGATAGAAATGCCAGTGTTTACTATGCAGATAAGAAAAGTTACATTTGCTGTTTCAGGCGTTTGAAAGTTAAATGTTACTTAACATTTTTGAACAAGGCATTTTAAGTTGTTAGTTCTCCTTTATTGGGCATGATCAGCATCATTTCCTCAACCTTACACCACAAGACTCCTGAAAATAATTCAGAGGGAAAACTCTTGATTTCTATGTTTCTTACAAAATAACCAATGTTAATTGTATAAAGCAATGCCCTTTGAACATGTATTCAATATATAGCTCTTTGGAAGCCTTTCTGACATTCTTGCAGTGGTCAGTGCAGAACTATGTGGAACATAGAAACTACTCTAAAAAAGATCAACTCAGATTAGAAGTTATGGAGAACCATTACCAGTTTTAAAGAAACTGCATGCAAATTTGAGGTTCCAATAAACTAGAATAAAGGCGGACTGACAGTAAGGCTGATTTTTTTTTTAATTGTTTTTTTGGGGGGGGCGGGGGGCGGTGGGGAAGGAGACATGGTGATGCTTGAGAGTGGAATCTGGTTTACCCAAGAATAAGTGTCAATAAATACCCTTAATGTGGAGAATTCAGCATAGCCCTAAACAATCACACTAAAGACATGTGAAATTTATATTAGGCCTCCTGTTATTTACCTCACTAGGAAAAGCACTGTGCTAAACAGAAAAACAAACAAACCCACCAATTCATCAGGCTGTCAAACAAACTGAAGGAGGATATGAAGGCCAACAAGACCTTCAATATTATAATATGGTGTCAACATGGCAGACACCCAGGCCTGATTCCCAACTCACTCACACCAGTTTTGTGCCAGTTGGGAAGTCAGTGGAGTCACCGTGGTGTAATATAGTAGTGAATTGGGTCCAGTATTTTCAATTGTTTGGTGCTCATTTATAGGACTATTACCAATAGAGTTAACCAGCCAAATCAGGAGCAGTCTGCAGTTAAGAATCTACAAGTGCATGCGATTTTCAGTGCAGGGATTTAGTTATATAACATCAATTTATGCTGGTCCTACCTTTAAACCTCTATGCACTTTGCTCAAAATATTCCCTAGAATTTTCTCCATCTGTCCCCTTCTCCACCGACCCACCTATGATTACTTACTGCAGTTACAGGTTAGATGTCTGTCCTGGTACATTCTGATAATGAAATCCTAATGAAGACCTTGAATAAATTGTGCCACATGAAAATCAAATCATTCACATGTTCAGAGAATTTTTACTGCAGTGCCCAGAGCAAAAGACATTGTTATACAGAGAGGTATTCATATGCATGGATCACAAACCTCTTTGAGACAGCATGTAAATGCACCCTTCAATTCACAGAACTGTCAGGATAGGTTAATCATAAACCCCAACCCTGCCCCACCCACCCACACTGTTAAGACAAAAGGCCTTATGAACCTACACAGCAGTTTTGGACTGAGTGGACCGAGGAACTTCGCTGAGTATTGTTTTGGGTAAGAGTGTGTGTCTGTATAAAAAAAGGCAGAACACATCCAACCAGAGAGAGAAACACATAGCCTGAAGGAGCAGCTGAAAGCACAATGGCTGACCATGAAACTGGGGAAGAGTTTTTTGAGTCTGGGGTGCAGGTTGAAAAAAGTGTTCTTGGCACTGTGAGCAAAGGAAGATGTTTTCTGTTATTTGGTTATTTCTGTGTTCGCAGACACAGCACTTTGTCTAATTTTGTAAATAAAAAAACTGCTTAGAAGAAATACCTGACTGTCATCAATTTCTCCTCCTAATCGGGACAACCTATTAGATCCCAAATTTTTGGCTAGCTGCTTAGATCAAAAAGGGTTAACAATGCTTTCCCAGATCAGTTATGTTCCAGTCAGATATAATCTTGATGTAAACAAGCACTTAGCTCCAAAAGTGGACACAGAGTCAGATTTTATTCTCAATGGGTTGTGAACAATTAGAAATAGACTTAATTAAGCAGTCATAGACTTGCCTAGAGAACTGAGCGTGATACAAGACATATCCCAAAACAATTAAGGCATTTAAGCAACAATGCACCAGAGGGCAGATATTGCAGGATAAAAGGTAAAAAGAAAATGAGTTAGAGCCCAATTCACAATCACTGACCATTCTGTTAGATCTTTTTGTCAAATGCCAGGCGTTAGTGCCCCAAGGTTAATAGGCAACAAGATACAGGTTAAAAAGAGAGATCGAGAGAGAGATCTGAACTGTTATTCAAAACACAAAATTAACTTTTCTGCGTTTCAAAAAAAAAGTTGAAAAATTGTACAAAAATAAATTCTATTGCACTCGGCTACAATTCTTGCATTTGGCCAAGATTAGAAATGATCCATCACATCAAAGTACTGCTCTCTCAGTATGTCTGTCCCAACCAGAAGCTGGAAGTACTGGAAATCTATTGGGTGAAAAAAAAAGTTCTTTAAATGTTTTTGTCCAATTTTGCAAACTCAAAAAGTCTGGAAAGTACAGGTAAGAATTCAAAACAAGTTGCATCCCTGAATCTTTTGGAAAAAAACTCTCATTACTAGCTAGCACTGACCTCTTCAGTGAGATTGCCCATGGAAAGATGATCCAGAAAAGGGGTTAAGATACTGAGCCCTTAATAGATCATCAAAATAGCTTTAATAAGGCACCACCGAAGTTTGCATATCAATTTAGGAGACATGGATATTTAGGTCTAGTATTGCTTAGTACTTCTTAACTTTCTTTGGAGTGCTTAGAAGTTTGATTACTTGAAGGGACAGTCAGTGTTTGTGGGCCCAGGTTTCAGTAAAATAATACTCCCCATTCCCCCCAGCCCCACCACACACACACACACACTTACCAGTATTTGTCAGATTTTTAAAATAAAAGCATTGTGCTCTCAGATATCCATAAATGTTTGTTAGCTCTCTGTATGCACCTACATGAAAAGCAACATAGGGACAGAGGAAATTATGTTATCTTCCCCTTCCCAAAATTTTAGTCCAATGGGGGAAGTAGTTTCCCTGGGCAACTCTCCCAGCACAGTCACTTAAAGGAGCAGGTTCCTTGTCTATGGCTATTCTCTGCAGATAAAAGCTGATGAGGCACAGCTCCCCACAACATCCTCTCTGGGAGTAGACTGGCCTTGCTGTCCCCACAATAAATCCAAATGGCCTTTCACTCTCCAGATTCAGTTCCTGCTGTAAGAAGTTTAATAACTGCCCTACTCTCTCTCCTAGTGCACCAGGGAACAGCAGGAATCATATTGCTTCCCGGTGTTCATGCTGAGAAGTGTGACTCCACGGTGTAGGCCACTACATATATTCCACAATCCAGCCTCTGGAACAAGCATTTTTAAAATTGCCCTACCAATAAAACCTTGAAAAACACTTGCTCTAAACATGGTGTGACTTACTAGGATTCACATGGTACTGCGTTTGTATATTACAGATGCAAAATAAATAGTAGCAAGGAGTGGCTATAAATGAAATACATGATAGCCCTCTGCATGCTAAGGGGCCTGTCACAGTTTAAATGGGTCAAGGAGAACATAGTTTGGGGAGAGAGTTTTGTTTGTGCCACTACTGTATTTGTTCTGTGGGCTCACTTTGAAAAAGTTTTTCCAGTGGCTCTATTCTCAGATAATGAACATATAGTTACTAGCTAGACTCTGCAGCTTTTTAAAATCATGAGCCAGTAGAAAAGGAAGAGATAGCAGTAAACAATGCAGTGATCTTTCAAACTTAGATTACCATCTCTCTTGGGGAAAGCGGTGTCTCTGAAGACCCTTAACTCAGTCTGGGTTATGTGCATATAAATGCATGGGTGTCCCTGAAGAATTCTAGCTACCATTTCCCAACATCTGTGCCCCGAGCTGGTTTTCCATCATAAACTTCCAGCTTCATACCACAGCTGCAAAGAAGCTGATAGTTGGCATAGCAAAATCAGCCCTTGTGTGTAGTGCACAAAGACTGAGGCTAAAGTTGCAAGTGTTTTACAAAAGGAAATCTTGAGAGAGCAATTCCGTGATGTCTTCAAAGGGAGTTACAGAAAACTGCAAATCAGATGAATTATATATGAAAACACCACTACGCAGAAAATAAAAAAGCAACTTCAAATATATGATCTCATCTCCTATGATAGAACTACCATATTTCTGAGATCACATATGTAAATAATATTTCATTTGTTTTGCTTCCTTACTTTGTATCTGTAGCATTATAAGGAGATTTCCTCTTAGTTTTATATTAATTAGAATGGTTTAATTTAAAAAGCATTATAATTGGAAGCTTTTCTTCTAAATTAATGTGGGATTATTTGTGAAGTTTCCAAGTGCATAGCTTCTTGGGCATTTCTAAAATAAAATTAAACAGCTGTTTATTAGCCAGAAAATATACGTTAAACCTTTCACATACCAATACTGTATGCTGGAGTTCAGTCTCCAGTCTCTACAGTCTATACTTAATTATGACAGATCTAAATTATATCTAGAATTCTTATTAGATTTGAAAGAATGCACTAAATATATTCAAAGATATTTTTATGTATCATTGCATACACGTGCAAAAGTTTTGAAGAACTAAGTCCATAACACAGAAAATGAAGTGTACCCAAATAATTATTCAACAACAAACCTTGATCCGGTGAACAAAAAACACCGAGGGCTTTAAAGTAATTTGACCAACACACAAATCACTTTGATAAAATAATTATTCATTCAGACTAATTGCGCACCTGATTCTGAAACAAATCTCAGTTTGTAACATTAAGTAGAGACTAAAAAGTTAAGACACTGCTGTTGAATGCAATAAGAAAGATACAATTATTTATTCACCATAGCTTTGATAGATGTGGCACACTATCTCGATTTCCTGAATTGCAGAAGTCAGATCCCATTTGTGCTTCAGCACTGTAAAAACCCTTCAGCTTCTATCTTTAGTCTTGTCACCATCTCCCAAGTCTTCCTTTTGGGGCTTAGCTCCACACCCATTAAAAAACATCCTAACCATTCATGTGCAGCAGTACATCCTCTCTTTCAGCTGGATGGCAATATGCACAAACTGTATTGCAGATGTTAACCCTGAGCGCAGATCAAGAATTAAGCCCATATATACATATAATGCTTCCAATTATTTCCCTTGAAAAAGAGCAACTGGAAGATGCTGACATTTCTGCATTGGAGTTTCCATCAGGCTTTATTTTAGTGATAGAAAAAACACCTCAGCAGTTATGTAAAGCATTGTTTGTTCTTATTTTTTTGAGGTAATATCCAGAAGCCCCAGTCAGTGATCTGGGCCCCCTTGTAGTAGACACATACATAACAAAAAGATGGTCTCACCCTAAAGATTGTACAGGTCAAATATAAAGCTGTTCAATTTGTGTTATGAATCATCCTCTCCTGGTTGGATCCCAGAGGATTTTGGGGCTCTGTAGAGTGGGTTCACTGGGGTTCATCCCTTTTCAGAGCAGCGGGGAACCAACTTCCCTTAGTCCTGGCACGAACCCTTGGGGAATCAGTCAGGCCACAGGAGTCCTGGCTCAAGCCGTCAAGCAGGGGGCTGACCACACACAGGTAACAATTAACAGATAACTCGCCCATGCCTTGGGTCAAGGCGGGGCAGTAAAGAGTCCAAGGCTCAGGCCCTCAGGCAGGGGCTGAGCAAACACAGGTAAATAGCACACCCAGGCTTCAGGGTCCGAGTGGCCTGAGAGAAGGGGAGACTGCTACCCCACGAGCTGGATGGCAGGGGGGATGCATGCCCTTCCACTCCACTGCATCCCAGCCTGGGGCCCTAGCAGCGGCAAAGGCCCGCTGCTGTGTCAGTAGGGATCTTGGCTGCAACACACTGACATGGGCTCTGGCAGTGCTGCAGCCAGTCTCGGGTCAGCTGCCCCCGGGCTATTTCCCAACTCCGTCTCTGGACTTACCTGGGTCAAGGTGATGTCCTCAGGGGGGTTGATCACCACTGGATCCTTGGGGTAGCTGGCGAAGGGAAGGCTCAGCGACTCTTCTACACGTGGGTCTGGGTCGAGTGTCAGCCGGTCAGGCCAGTCTCCAGGTCTGCTGCTGGTTGCTGGAGTCTCCCCTGTGGGAGCTGGGCCAGAGGTGTCTGGCCTCTCCAGCCTCCTGAGTGAGCTCTGGGGTTGAGCTCTTATACTTCCTGTCTGGCCCCTAACTCTCTGGAGGGTGGGCTTGGAGTGCTCTGGCTCTACCCACTCTGGTGTCCGGCAGAGCTTGTCCCCCTCCAGGGAACTGGGGAACCACATCGTCTCCCTACAGGCTTCTAGCACTGCTATTCTTTCTCCCTTTTCTTCCCCAACACCTCCATTCAAATGTATGGCTGTCCCCAATCTGAAGAAGTCTTTATATCCTTTCCACTCCTACTCTACCCTGCCCCAGCCCAGCCAAAACACCCATGCAGCTATAATTTGGCTCCAAATGCCCCATACTCTCCAGTTTCAGAAATAAGAAATAGGTCATGGACAGCATTTGCCATGATGCTTTATTTTCAGTTTCAACTGAAAGCAGCTAAAGTTTTGGATATATGTTTTTATTCTTATTTTATCCAAATTGGTGTGCCCATCCCTGCTTTTCACCTTGTTTCTGACCAAATTAACTATTATTAGAAACTATTAACATGGGCAATTTTCTATTTTTCATTCTAGATACCAGTAAATACCCATCCCAGAAGTAGGAAGTGGAAATCTACTGTATACTGTGTCTACTAGTTTGACCAGGGCAGATAGGCCAATAACCATGCTTTCCTGTTTCTGTACCTAACCAAATGCCACTCAGTCACCAGCCCCAACAAATTCTCCTGGAGAACCATTCCGACTCACAAAGAGGGAAGGTGACTCCTAAATCCTTGACTCCTAATCCCATGCCAACTAAAACTTTGTGACTAATGGAGCTATTGGATTGTACAATATATGAGTACCATTCCAGTATAGGGGTCCTGTGAAAGAGTGCGCTTACCACTGGCATGCTCCCTCGTGGTTGGACATGCACCGCATAGCTGTTCTTTCCTGTCTAGTGCCCCCCTGTTAACAGTCACTCCAGTTATGTAGTAGTCTCTCTTCTCACAACTCAGCCCTCTGGCGAGGTCATGTTTTTGACCTACCCTTTCTGGGTTAACAAAAGTACAAGTCAAAGTCCAAAATGTCCCAACACAAAAGATCCTTCTTCCCTTTCTTGTGTTATTCTCTGGCTTGTCCTCGAGGCTTCATCTTCAGCCTCACCCTGGGCTCAACAGACCTTACGTAAGGCTTGTTTGCTCCTTCCTTTGGGCAAGCAGCAGAACCAAGTCCTATCCTCTGCTGCAGCTCTCTTCTTTCAGATGCACAGCTGTTTTCAGGGCCTCTCCCTATCTCTGAGCACCTTTACTGCTTCCTTTTAGCTTGCACTTAACATAACCTCTCCTCTGTTTCTCAAACCTCTGTCTTCTTCCCTTCTTTCTCTGCTGGAACACCAGCTCCTCAGGACTGCCTATCTATGCCTGGTCCCTTTTCCAGGATCCATCATAGGTCCTTTGACTGGGACCAGTGTACTCTCTCTGATCATGGTTTTTAAGAACTCAGCTGTTTAGCCACAACATATCATACACTAGTTCCTTTGGTTTCCACCTCATGGTCCCCCAAATGGATTGGATAATGAGGTTTCAATTGTTTTAAGTTTTCATATTATTTCCAAATCATAATTAACAAGTCTCTATGATATAAAATTTGTCCCATGTAACTGGGTACAGTAGCTCTTTTCCAGCAATGCACTGAACTTGAGGAAATACTAATGTTGTTGCCTCTATTACAATGTACCTAAGGACAGGAAGATAAAGGTTTTATCTCTTCCACTCCTGTAAGCTGCATGGGAAATACAGCAAACAGAAAACTTCAGAAAAAAATTAGGAATGTTTATTCACCAGCCAATTCAATTGGAGAAACCTACTAGTGAGCCAAGTCAGACAAGACAGAAAAAAATCAAATCAAAACAAACAAACGAGAGCAGTCTATGAAACGTAATTTTATATACCTTTTCTTTCTCTCTTCTGAAAAAGGTATTTCTTCACTAAAACTAAATTAGAGTAAATTCAGAGCTAAGTCTGGTAAAGGACTGGACTCACACAACTGCATTTGGAAGGAAGTAGGGTCACACACCCATTATACTCACCTCCAGAGCATTCATAAACCCAAGGAGACTTAGTGGGACAGTATGCAGGTGCCTCAACAGGCATAGCTTCTAGAAGGTTCCAACTCAGAGCTGAGCCACAGGTTTACCTAATAGTGAGTATGCACAGAGGTCACTTGGAAAGCTGCTGTTGCCTAGGACATTGGCCAATATTAGCCCATGGATCAATACTAAAAATGGACAGATGATCTGTTTAGATTTTTGACAAAATCTCAGTACTCTGGGTTGACAAATGCAAAGTTAAAACCACTCTAGGCTTTGATGCTGATTTTGGTTTTGAATCTAAGACTTAATGAAATCCACTGTATGAGCAGTTAGTATTTATACAGTCACAATGCAAAAAGTGCTCTGTAGAGACTTATGAAAATAAGATCCCTTTTCCAAACAATAAAGCATTGTGGCCTACGTATGTCGGGTCAAGTTTCAATTATTTTTAAATCATCCCTGTTAACTTTTCTTATGTACAAGATCATTAGTGACAGAGTCATTCTAAAATAATATTCTCCTTTGAACATTTTTTTGCCCTCAAAAAATCTGCAACAAAGCTAGCTACCTAGACTTTTTGAGATGACCCATTACTAGGGTTGGCTGGAAAACCAAGAATTCTATTTCATAAAAAAGAGGTTTTGACATATATTTTCATTCTTCAGTGAAACAAAAGTGAGATGACTTGAATTTTTTGGAGGGGACGTGGGGTGGGGGCATAGAATACACACAATAGCATAGGATACACATACTATTCAGAATAGTCAATAACTGGTCATTACAGCACTCACTTTGGATGTGCGACAGCCAGATTCAAGTCCCTGCTCGGCTTCATTCCACTAGGCTATAAAATCTCAGTCTCTCCTGTTGAAGCTATTTCGCTTTGTATAAATTATTAGATATTCATTGAGTCAAAGAGAGAGGCACACACACACACTAACTTCCACATCTCAGGTGGGTGCCCTAACCACCAGGCTATTTGGGGAGAGCAATCTCTCTCTCTGTCTCTCTCCCCAGAAATTCCATCCTGGACCTGATAAACCTGTCCAGTAAATTTTTTGTCAAAACCAGTATGTTTCCACAAAACTTTGTTTTCAAGAAATTGGTATTTACTAACAAAAAAAGTTTCCTCAAACATTCCCAACCAGCTCTATCCATCACCTCTTAATATAAAGGTTTAAAACGAGCATACAGTTTAAATCACTAGCTCCAAATATAAACCTCATCTTTACTTTCCTGTCTCCAGTTTCTTCTGTCAAATGAGTGCCACCTGTTTTCAACAGCAAAATAATGTATTAGTCAATTGCTCTCAATTAACCTTTAACAACCATACACTGCATTACAAAAAGATTATGCATGTAGTTCAGATGACAGTCTATTACACAGGGAATTAGAAGTATACATACTCAAAATCCATTACACCATAAACTGTGTGTAAAATACCATAGCAGGGCACCTTCAGTATTTTCAGTATCTCTGAAAAAATCTGGGTGCATACTAATATTTGCCAGAGATACCAACATGGCTGAGCGACCTAGCAATGAACAGTAAAGTGATGGTCATTCTAGATCTTACTATACTCATACGCTCGTCTTATTCTGGTGTAATCTAAGGATACATCTACACTATGGGATTATTTCGATTTTACATAAACCGGTTTTGTAAAACAGATTGTGTAAAGTCGAGTGCACGCGGCCACACTAAGCACATTAATTCGGCAGTGTGCGTCCATGGTCCGCAGCTAGCTCGATTGCTGGAGTGTATGCACTGTATATGTCTATCCCATATTCCTCAGTCTCCCCGCCCCTGAATTCTGGCTGAATGCCCAGGCCTATGGGCAAAAATCATTCGTGGGTGTTCTTGTAAATTCGTCACTCATTCCTTCTCAGGATAACAACGGCAGGACATCTATATTTCGATCTTTCTCCTCTTCTCTTATGCCTGATCATGCTATTAATCCTGCGCAAACTCGCGTGCCGTCTCTTTTTTTATCTGTTCCACTGTTACTCTATATCACATCTAATACTGCAGCGCTACGCCAGCATTCATTTGCTGTGCATGACAGCAGTGACTGTATCAGCTCGGTCATTTACTGTCTGCTGCCCATCGTAAATCGCAATGATTATACGTATCTGTTGTTCGTTACCTCTGCTGCTTCATGGTGCCCCACCTAGTCGCCGGGATGCAAAAACAAAACATGGAATACTCCGCGCAAGTCTAAATCCCTCCTTTCTATCTAAAATAAGTCAGTCCTGCCTAAGATTATGGCAAGGTTACTAGAGACAGTTGTTTATCAGGAGCGCACACCGCTCCGTGTCAATCCTGCAAAATATGACTTCAGCCATTTAGGAGGGTGCCCTGCAACAAACTCCACCATTGCTCCCTCCTCCCTCAAACCTCTTCCTGGCTACCGTGCGTTCTCTCGTTGTGTGATGACTAGTAATAAAAGAATGCAGAATAAGAAACATACTTGTTCTGATATAAAATGGTGGGACTCTCATCTGCTTATGATGTCAGCAGACAATTATATGCTAGGGGGAGAGAGGCCAGCATTTCCGTCTATGATATCCAGTAACAATCTGTCTGTACACATGAAAGGGAGGGCTGATGGAGCTCACCCCCATTGCTATTAGATGTTCTTACCACCATTCGTGTTTACCATCTACTGGAAATGACGGATCATTCTATTTTTACCCGACACCCAGCCTGACTCATCTGAGCCAAGCCAGTAGACTCATGGGCTCGAGACCCAGGACAGCTAGATTCCTACTGCTCACTTTTACCGCTTCTGCCATCCATGAGGAGAGAGGATGCTACTGTTTACGCTCAGCACGCTGTCGACAGCAGCATATCAACAGACATTAGGTGATCATATAAAATGTCAAGAAATGATTTTCCCCTTTTCTATCCATGGAGGGGAAGTGGTGGTAATACGACATAGACTCGACCAGCGGGCCGATATAATGTCTGTTTGACCCTACAGTATTGGAGCTCACACGAAGCTAAAATGATTTCGGAGACTGAGGACTGCGATAGCTGATCTGTACCCCTCCCTCCCTTCCATGAGCGTTCCACTGATTCTTGGCTTTCCTTACGCATTCACACACCATCTGTGCTGGACTCTTCATATGCCTGAATTTATTTTCAAGAGGCTTTGGGCATTTCTTCTTCTGTAAGGAGCTTTATCGAACAGATTTGTCTCCATACACGATCAGATCTTTTTTTTCTCGTATCTCCTATACAGACCTGCTTGGAGCTCTTTTTGCTTTTGGATGCATCACTACCCACGTGATCAGAGCTCCACCGGCAACAGAAATGAAATTCAAGTTCTGGGCTTTTCCTGTCTACCTGGCCACTGCATCCAAGCTCAGATTGCTGTCCAGAGCGGTCACAGTGGAGCACTGTGGGATACTGCCTGGAGGCCAATACCATCAATTTGCGGCCACACTAACCCTAATCCGATATGGTAACACCGATTTTAGCACTACTCCTCTCGTTGGGGAGGAGTATAGAAACTGATTTAAAGAGTCCTTTATATCGATATAAAGGGCCTCGTTGTGTGGACGGGTACAGCGTTGAATCGGTATAACGCTGCTAAAATTGGTTTAAACGCGTAGTGTAGACCAGGCCTAAATGACTGAAGTGAATTATTCCTGATTTACACCAGGCTAAGTGAGAGGAAATTGCAGCTGTACATTATATATATGAGAATGAAGGAACCAAGTCATTTTATACAAGTTCAGGTTTAACACTAATGGGAACTAGTAATATTGAAATGGGAATATAATCTCTCTAAATTTTTAAACGAGTATGGTGATGAGGGAGATTATAACATGATTTAAAATAAAACCCAAGTTCCAAATAGCTTTATACAGCAAAGTCCATTAACAAAATCTTGCAATCAAGACTTTGAAGAATAATGACCACTCTAAGTTTTTGGTCATTAGTAGTTAGTTATATATTTTTATTTTATGCTCCTGTTTTTTTCCCAAATGTATAGATTAATAGGAACATAAGAATGGCTATACTGGGTCAGATCAATCACCCATCTAGCCCAGTATCCTGTCCTACCTTTTAACCAGTTACTGATCCATGAGAAGACCTTCCTTCTTATCCCATGACTGCTTACTTTGATTTGGTGTGGCTCCTTGTCAAGAAGACTTTCTGAAAGTCCAAGTGTGCCATATCAACTGGATCACTCTGTCCACATGAGCTCGACAGGCTCAACAATATCTGGAATGGCTCTGCACCATGAATACCAACCTCAGGACAGACTATTAAGAAGCAGGGCCCAAACTCCGAACTGGTTGTGAATTCTATGCTTAGATTTTACATGGAGCCACAGAGAGTCCCCTCAGGCACTCTACTCTATTTTGCCACTCAAGTACGTTTGCCTTTCTGATAGATGGTTCCACACACCAAAAAGCATACAAAATAAATTCCAATAATATTCCAGTTAGTCCCGGTCCCAAAAGACCAGTCACTTACCCCAGGTCAATTGCATGTTAGATCCTACACCAAAGACAACACATGTAGCTAATTCTATAATGAATTAAATAAAGTTGTATTAACAAGAAAAACAAATAAGAGATATTTAAAAGGTTAGAGCAGGTAAACATACACACACAAATGAGTTACAGTCTTAGGTTCCATAAGATGGCAGAAGCTTCTACAATAAGCAAGCTCTATATGTCCTTTAGGGCTAACCCAGGCCAAGCACTGGTGATCTTTCGCTCATGCATAGTAATTCTTGACGTCCCTCTCCCACCAAAGTCCAAGCAGCATAAAAGATCCAGTTTTTTCCTGCTAGGGATTTTTATTTCCTCTCTCCCGCCCCACCCCGAGTTTATTCTGATGGGAAAAATCCTCATGCATGTCTCGCCTCTTCTTATGTATAGGGGGAGCAATTAATAAAGTCTTTGTTCTTTGTTGTTTCTTAACGTCACGTCTGATTTCAAGGGGGTAGGACATAACACCTTCTGTAGGAAGCCAGCATTTTACATTGGTTAAATGAGCTGGCACTGGATCTGCCAACGTCACACAGAACCTCAAAGAATTTTAATAAATTGGTGAGGTATGATTTCCCTTCACAAGAGCCATGTTGACTCTTCCTCAACGTATGATGTTCATCTGTGTCTGATAATTCTATATTTTATTATAGTTTCAACCAATTTGCCTGGTACCGAAGTTAGATTTACCAGCATGGAATTGCCAGAATTGCACCTGAAGCCTTTTTTTTTTAAATGGTGTTATATTATCTATATTCCAGTCAACTGGTTCAGAGACTAATTTAAGTGATAGGTGACATACTTCAATTAGTAGCTCTGCAATTTCACATTTGAGTTCCTTCGGACTCTTGGGTGAATACCATCTGGTCTTGGTGTCTTATTACTGTCTAATTTATCAATTTGTTCCAAAAAATCCTTTATTGACACCTCAATCAGAGATAGTTGCTCAGATTTGTCAACTAAAGAGAATGGTTCAGGTATGAGAATCTGCCTCACATCCTTTGCAATGAAAACTAAAGCAAAGAATTCAATTTGCTTCTCTGCAATAGCTTTTTCTTCCCTGAGTGCTCCTTTAGTAGTCCTTCAGCAAAATGTATGTCATTAAAATATTTGATACCACCAGAGGCTGCTTTACAAAAAACTTGTTTGAAAATAATTAGATGCTGCAAAATAATTATGAGAGATTAGTAAAGTGTCTCGATGATTAAGAAACAATCTTCATAGTTCTGTCATGGTTTTTAGGATGCTACATTTTTGGAATCTGTTCATATTCTCAAACTAATCCTTTTCTTCAACAGTAATGGCTAATTGCATTATTGGACTCTATCATGGCAGAATTTGTTTGGGCTAATTTTTCCATCCGCATCATACATTTGTGGTTTCCCCACTCATAAGTTATGTGCATGTACCTACCATATGAAGATGAATGTACCATATTATCACGCCAACCACTGTGACATATCCCCTAATAAACACAGCCAGGAAGCAGAGAGAATAAGAGGAATGAGTATGAGAATATGTTGTTGCTTAAGGACCAATTTAATCTTTTCAAGAGATCTTTGTTTCTAAATAAAGAAGCAAAAATTCAATTAAGAGCAGAGGCCTAACATATGAATGTCATTTATATGGTTATGCAGAGAACACACTGTTCTGCATTTAATCCCCCGCACACAGCACTAAACCAAATGTGAAACTGAAACTTTGGTGACAAATTATCCACAGCTTCATGAAGTTGTACAGCTTGTTAATTATTACTAAAGTTGCAAACTGCCTAGTCCTCTGCTCTTTTGTCTTAAGAGATTCTTAATAAGTCTCCCTACCAGGAGTAACAGCAAAGTAAGTCTGTAGAGGTAATGCAGTGAGAACATATCTGCATTGTTATCACAAGGCATGCTACAGAAAGTGTGTGCATATGATGGCCTGTAGCACTACATTTTAGCAGGTTTCATTCAGATCAGAGAATGTGTCCACAATCCTGCCCTGACCGTGCAGATTTTTTCCCCACAGCATTGGGAAAACCTGAAACGTGTTTACAGGGTTGCTATTAGCACTATGAAGGTTAGAACATGATAGCATTTCTAGTATTAAATGCTACACCTACTAGCTTAGATAACAATACTTGATGCACAATGTATGGACAAGATGGGAGTATGGCCCTAACTGTGCTGATTGACATACGAGATAAAAAGAAGTGACCTGCTGCTGTTCATCATGTCACATTTGCTCTAGGCAAATGCTCATAGGGAACTGTAAGGAATCCTAAGTGGAGACAGCCGCACTGGTTAATGACCAAGAATAGTTAATAAAGCTAACTGGATACCAGTTTTAGACAGGAGCTGCAGGATCAGGTAAATACTTAAACCAATTTTCCTAGATTCATGTGAACCTGTTTTGCAACTTTACATATTCTATTGGGTAGAGCACTATATCCAACATGTCATTCCACTAATTTTTTTTTAAATAAACCAGAATTATATATAATTTATAACAAAGCAGGACTTCAGTCAACAAGTTAGTAATTTGAAACTCACTTGCATATTATCAGAGATCACTTATCTTTTTGTTTTGGGGCTGTATCTCAGATTTCCCAACATCAGTGCCTCATTTCCCCCTCATTCTTGAGTATTTGAGTAATCTGATGTGATTTAAGTGTTTTGACCCCTGATCTAGTAAAAGTCCTCCCTCTTCCAGGGTAAGCCTAAGTCTCAAACAAATTCAAAATAAAATAAACTAAATCTACTTCCACCCAGACTCTGTATTGGGTAAAAGCTCTCAGTTGTGATGCTATCCATCTTCTTCCCTCTCCAGGGTGTAGCATCACTTTCCCCCAGGATATGGCTTCCTTTCCAAGTCCTTCTTTTTGGTTGCAGGTTTTTCCTCCCTCACTATCACTAGTTAACATGTAGGGAAGTTGTGGCCAAGGGCAGCTTTAATGTGGGTTCATGGGTGCAACTGTACCCACAGAATTCATGAAACCAAGGATATAAAATCAGGCAGACATAATTCTCCGGGGCCTGTGGGGAGGAGAGGCCGCAGGGAATAGGGCTGGACAACGAATGAGCCAGCCCTGCACTACTCCAATATGCCAGTTCCTGTCCCACAAGGCTGGGTCCAGCTTCCCACTTTGGGCATTGCATCGTGGCCAGCCACCTTTCTGTCCTGCTGGAGGAACTGGGCCCAGTTCCAGCAGACAGGAGCTGCCGTTGCAGGGTGAGTGTGGGGCAGGCAAGCTCTCCATTTCCCCACCTTGTGCCATCCCTCTGCATTAGGCTGGGATTAGGGTTGTAGTGGTGGGATGGAAGGTGCTGCTGTGTCTGGTTGGTGTCCCCTTGGCAGTTTAGTATTGTGCACCCATTGAATCGGCAAGCTATATATGCCCTTGGCCCTGGCTTTCTTTCACTACAGACTCTAGCCCCCCCACCCTTTACCATAGGTATCTGCCCTCAAACATTAATCTGCTCTGCTTTCCAGGGCCATCTTTTACCATACCCAGTCTCTGCCCTTTTCTCGGCTTTCTTTCCAGCACTTCCATAGCAAAAACTCCCAGCCTTTTCACATGCCTCTCTCACAGAGTGACCAGACAGCAAGTATGAAAAAGCGAAACAGGGGGTGGGGGTGTAATAGGTGCCTATATACGAAAAAGCCTTGAATATCAGGACTGTCCCTATACAATCGGGACCTCTGGTCACCTTACTCTCTTGCTACAGGGAGTCACTGCCAGTCTCAGTTCAGACCCTGGTTCCTGGAGTATTCTGATGATCTGCTGCTCTCCCCAGAGCTGTTGATGGGAAGGATGGTTCAGTAGTTAGGGCAGTCATCTGGGACTTAGGAAATCCAGACTAAAATTCCTGCTCTGCCACAGACTTCCTGTGTGATCTTTTGCAAGATAGTTTATCAGTGTCTCAATTACCCACCTATAAAATGGGTATAACAGCTCCTTCCTAACTCACAAGGATGTTGTGAGGATAACTACATTAAAGGAATCTGAAGCCTTCAGAGTCCACTCTAATGGGGGCAGTCTATCAAGCAGATGCTGCCTATAATTAAGTCAGTGAGGCCACTGTGACATCAGAAGTAAGTCAACCAATCACTTTCCAGCTTTTCCAAAATAATGAAAAATAATTCCAAAATAATGGAAATTGCTAATATAGGATTCACTTAATAGGACAATAATATAATTAATGCCCATCAACATGGTTTTTTTTGGAAAATAGGGCTTGTCAAATGAATCTGATTTCATTCTTTGAGGAGATTACAAGTTTTGCTGTTAAAAGTATCTGCATATAGATGTAGTCATGGCCGGTGCAAACCCATTAGGTGACCTAGGCGGTTGCCTAGGGCACTAGCATTTGGAGGCGGCATTTTGGGTCCTTTGGCGGCGACCGCGGCCACCAGATCTTCAGCCGCCCCGGTCGTCATCTGCATTTAGGCGAGGGGACCTGGGGCAGAGGGGTGCAGGGAGGCCACCTGCAGCAAGTAAGGGGGGGTGTGACACGCAGGGGAACCACTCCCCGCTCCAGCTCACCTCTGCTCCACCTCCTCCCCTGAGCATGCTGCCCCACTCTGCTTCTCTCCCTCCCAGGCTTGCGGCACCAAACAGCTGATTGGTGCCGCAAGCCTGGGAGGTGAGAGAAGTGGAGCTGTGACAGCATGCTGGAGGAGAAGGTGGAGCAGAGGTGAGCTGGAGTGGGGAGCTTCTGCACAGCTCCCCGGGTTGGGGGGAGCTGCTGCGGGGCGGGGGGGAGCTGCCGCCGGGGGAGGTGCCTTAGGGTGGAGGGCTGCCACAGGGCTCGGGGCGGGGTGGGGGTGCAAGGTGGAAGTTTCACCTCGGGCGTGAAACATCCTTGCACCCACTCTGGATGTAGTATACTAAGTTTTTGTAAGGTGTCTGATCTAGTACCTCATGAGATTTTGATTAAAAAATTAGCACTATACAATATCAATAGAACACACATTAAATGGATCAAGAACTGGCTAACTGACAGATCTCAAAAAATCATCAGTGGCAGATCATCATGAAATAGGAGGGTTTCAGGTGGTGTTCTGCGGGGATCACTACTAAGCTTTATGCCACTAAACACTTTCAGCAACTATCTAGAGGTCAATATAAAATAATTGCTGATAAAAGTTATAGATGACAAAGACTAGACGAGTGGTAAATAATGAGAAGAACAGGCCAGTCATACAGAGTGATCTGGATTTCCTGGTCAGCTAGGACAATTCAAAGAAAAGACATTTTACTTCTACCAAGTATAAAGTTACACATTTAGGAACAAGGAATGCAGGTGCTGCATCCTTGGAAGCAGTGACTCTGAAAAGGATTTAGGGACCATAGTGGACAAGCAACTCAACATGAACCCCCAGTGCAATTCTGTGGCAAAAGGGCTAATATGATTCTTGGGTGTATAAATGGGGGAGTAATGAATAGCAGAAGGGATATGATTTTACCTTCGTATACAGCATTGATAAAATGAATACGGTGTGCAGTTCAGGTTTACACATTTTTAAAAAGATGTTGACAAATTAGAGAGGGAACAGAAAAAAGCCACAAAAATGATTTAAGAGTAGGAGAAAATGCCTTACAGTGGAAGGTTTAAAGAGCTCTATCTATTCAGCTTATCAAAAAAGTAATCAAGAGGTGACTTGATTATGGTGTCTAAATATCTTCTTGGGGAGAAAATGCAAGGTACTAAAGGACTCTCATCTGATGGAGAAAGGCACAACAAGAATCAATGGCTGGAAATTGAAATCAGATAAATATATTTCCATTTTGAATTTAACAGTGAGAGTGATTCACCATTGGGACAAACTACTCAGGGAAGAGAGAGTTTTCTCCATCTCAGAGTCTTCAAATCAGGAATGGATGCCTTTTCTGGAATAGATGCTTTAGCCAAACACAAGTTAAAAGCCTGTGATATAGAGGAGGTCAGACTAGATGATCTAATGGTCACTTCTGGGCTGAAGCTTTATGAATCAATGAATCAATCACATTTTTCAAGACTTCTCAGTGGTAGATCAGTTGTCCTCATTGTCACTGTTCTTTAGCTGTTCAATGGCTGTGTTCTAGCTTGAGCTTGAAAGGCTCCTTATGCTTCTACTGCTTCAGTTCCACTGTGCCTCTAGGCACAGCAGCAGAAGTACAAGGGAAGCCCACCAAATGTAGAGACACTGGGACTCTGGGACAGGGCTTCCCACACCCTTCTTCACTAATACAGCCTTCTACACCCATAAAGTCAATTGCAAATTAAGAACCAAGTTCACCAGAACACTTTGGCAGTTTTGCACTGTTCTGGCAACACAAAGCATGTGAAAAGCCAGATTAATTGCCTAGTACCATGTATACACTGGACACTTCGCATCTTTGCACTTTGAATATTCCCTTGAAAGGTTTTTTTTAAATGATTTTAGGTTGATATTACATAGCTTCAAATCCATAAAATAATGTTTGGTCGCATTCATTGTGTGTTTCTTCTTTAATATTCAAATATGAAGTTACTTTAAAACAAAGGACATTACAAGACCAAAAAAAGAAAAAAAAAGAAACTATTAACATGAAGTGGAGGTTGAAAGTACATATCAGTAACAAAAGAGTAAAGAGACATCACAGGGATGCCGTAATTATCCATGTAACGGAGGCATTCACCTCTTGAACACCTCTGCAGGCTGCTGACCAACATTCCTGGGTCTTCCATCACTTGGGCCTCCGGCCAAGTCACAACGTTCAAATAAACTCCTTCTTGGGTAGTAAAGAGTTCAGTAAATGAACAGTTCCATTGCCATCAATAGGGTCTTCACACGTGGCTCTGGGCCCTTTAAATTCAGCTCTTTGTCCAGGCTCTCAAATAAGCCCTGTCACCTTCTTGGGGTTTATGCCATTGTGGCCAGTTGGGGAGTCTCGGCTCACCCACTATTCTGAGTTACAAGACAGGGATACTATAAACAACAGCTACACACTGCTCAATTTCAATCTATTACTGCTATTTCCCTGGGCCACTTCCTACTTAGCTTCACCTTCATCTCAGGGTTAAGGTTTTTACATCCTCTCTCTCGCTCTGCAAACCCTGCTTAAGCAAATACAGCCAGAAACAACCCTGGTTACCCTCCAGATCCTTTGGCCAGAGAGAAACACCCTTCTAATCCCAGACAGGAACTAAGCTGCTAAGCCCCAGCAGCTCTTTCTATCTGAGCCTACGAGGCTCTGATTGGCTGCTTTATGAGGCCTCTCTAGACAGGTGTGGAGGACCCACCTTAGCTGCTCCTTTCTTGAGGCAGGGCGTAGTAGGACTGTGGGGTATTCTGTAGAGAGCTGCAAAGGCCAGATACACCCATCACAATCCCCAAACCAAGTTTAGGCAGGCAGACAGAATTTGAAGAATAAGAATTTAAAGAAAGGGTCTGGGGCATCACTCATTCTCACAGTCACACAAACCTTCCATCACCAAAAAAAAAGCAATCCCCTTGCCCCAGTCTTTGACACTACTCATCATATATCTACTGTCGGACCAGACTCCACACAACAGCTGGAAGAAACCAACATCTGTTGGGAGACTTATCAAGAAAATTTTTTTTTAAAATCTTTCACAAAAAAAAATTCTTGTTTGTTGATCAGCTCTATAAAATACCACCAGGAAGTCTTACCTAAGGAATTAATCATTTTGTGCTCACAATTGCATATTTTTCCACACAAAATTACTTAATTGCACCAAGACATAAATTTTGCAAACACAATTTTTAATGCCATTATTTGAAAATCTGTCCCTGGATGCATAAAAGAAAAATATAAAAGACTGTAACAGGATTTCTGGAAGCATCTCTATGATTTAGAAAAGGGAAAGCATTGATCAGTGGACTTCACATTATGTAGCGATTAGATGTGGCAAACGTGTAGGGATCACTGGGGAACCAAATGCAATGAAGAAATACTCACTTTCTCCTCTTATGCATAAATCTCACATTGAATGTTGCAGGTTAATTGGCCCTATTACATCTGGCAGCTGTGAAGAGAACGAGCAGAACAGTTAAGGCCATTGTTTGTTAGGGACAGGTAGTCCAATATAATTAGCTTAAAATGGTGCTAAACGGCAGCATATAGTATATAATAGGTGATTTCCAGTTTAAAAAGGAGGAGTCCTAGAAATTTCAGCTTCCACAAGTCAATATTTTATTAACTAATATTGATGAATTTCTTAAAATGTAGGTTATAAAAAGGTAAAAATGAAAAGCTATCATGCAATTTCTAACACCTAATATATTGCTCATTGCAGCCATCAGAACTGATTTGTGCTACTCCTCCTTGTGTTCAATATAAGCCATTCATGCAGATATGATGTTGTTTAAACATGGCCTTCTCTCACCTGTACAGGCCTATACCCTTTAAAGTTCTTTTATCCCTATTTATCTATTGAGTTATACATGCTGCAATCATCATTAGAGTATCTGAGCATATTAGCATATTCCTGTCATTGTCACCAGATCCCTTGGTCTACTTGTTTTTAAATGAATGTAGTGTTAACACACTTTAGGACTGGGCAGATAGCTTTGTAATCATTTTTGAACCTGGTCTATATTAATGAGTATGTTATTCCTTCTGAAAACATGAATATTTACATGGACTGTGCTGGATTTGACACTGAAAATTTGAGTTTCAAAGATTAGCTGCCATTTCGGCACTAAAATAAGATTTTGGTGCCTAAATGAGAGTTGAGAGTTCTTTTCAAGTCTGGCCCTTTTGTGGATCCCAAGTATCTGAAAAGCTGGCCTTGTGTGACAACTTCTGCTTTTAGATACATGCACACAACAACCATGAAAGTCAATAAGAGCAGTACAACAATCTTGCAAAGAGCTCTGAAGAGAAATCTCACAGATCAGACAAAGTCCTAATTTACCACTCCGTTGGACAGAAATAAATTATAACTTTATTCCAGAATTAATGCCTCTAACTTATTTCGGACTTAACCCTTTGTATTATCTGTCCCCATGAAATTGTTATCTCCCTATTACCTTGCTCAAAGCATTTGTCTCTCCATTACTCATAATTATTCCAATGTGCCTCTTTTCTGCCCTTTTCTTTCCACTAAGTCAGCTATAATTACTAAGCGGTTTCTTGTCTTAGACTTCACTGCATCACGAAGAGCAATGGACCTTTACCAGGCTATATAGTTAATCTTACTCATAATGACAGAACTTGTAATATTCTAACATCAAATCCATTTTACAGCTCATTTTACAGCTCTGGGGTTAGTTGTAACAGTGATGGCTCCTATGAGATGAGATTAAGGTATCTTTTACAAAACATGTAAAACATTGCTTCAGCTAAGTTTTGCTAGCAATTTTAATATTGCACACTACTTCAATCACTATGGTACCTATAATACTATACACAGCAATAAGGAAAACATTTTATGAATCTTCATACTGATGCTGAAAATACTCCTTCCCTGGGTGTTTTTTTGTTGTTGTTATGTACTCATGCTGGGAGATTTAAAAAGTCATTATGAAGGTTTCAGTTTTAATTCTTCTTAAATCTGATCAACGAAAAGACATACATCCTTATTGATTTCCCGACAGTTTAAAGAATAGGACCCTTAAAAATGGTTTCTCTTTATTAGCTGTATAGAAAAGAAAAAGTAGACTCATGGCAGCCCCTTGAGGGAAAATAGTAAATAGTACTGCATGTAAGCAAGTTTGTAAATCTATATTTAATATGCTTGTAGGCAACCTGAAGAACTAATTAGTTATAATTTAGTTCTTTGAAATTGCCACTGCAACTTGGATTTATGGAGTCTGATAAGAATAAAAAACAGCATAGATTAAGTGCAGATGGGCCCTAACCAGAACAGTGGATCTGAACCTCTTTGAACTTTGGGGGCATTAGATATGGTCTCATGTTTTGACTTTGGTTCATCTCCATAAGAATCCACAAAACCAGAATTCATGTCCAAACTTTCAGAGTGCCATAAGCTAGATCTGACCTTCGAGGACTTGATCTGTAGCTAATGTTGAACAAGCGCTTTGCTGAACTTCAGTGTAGGATTTAGGGTTTATAAAACACCCAGCAAATGTATAAAGAAAAAAAATTGGTTAAGTCAGTGAGGAAGAGTATGGTTCGTGTTTTCAGGAACAATGGACAAAAATTACACAGACGTGTAAGCAAGTTCAGTATAGATGTAATGAGAGCAACTGTTCTCTGGTCTATTTTTTCTCCCTCTGCGGTCAAGACTCTGATAAGAATGAAAAACAGCATAGATTAAGAGCAGGTGGGCCCTATCCAGAACAGTGGATCCAAACCTCTTTGAACTTTGGGTGTTTTAGATATGGTCTGAAGACTATCATTCGGCAATGTAAGCTTTTTTTTTTCAGTTTATACAACTTTATTTTGTAGAGCATTTTTCACACAAACTGTATCCCACAATGATATTTCTTAATGTATAGAGTACAGTTACAAAGATTTAAACTTTATAAAAAAACCCAAACATTTAAAAAAAAATTGTGGAGCCCGAATTTTTTCCCTAGTTAGAGCCATATTACTCCACTGATGTCACTGGGCCTTGTAAAAGGTAGTTGTACTAGAAAACTTCATCACTTTAATGCTCATTGACATTGAAGTTTTAATGAATTAGCACAAATGATCCCTTTGACTTGTTTCAGAGTAATGGCTCCCTGATCAGCATAACTATATCTTTGCAGGGGCTATTATTCTTCCAGGCCAAATACAACTAACTTCTCTGGTGTAGGACTAAGCCTCCCACTTCCACAACTGTAGGTTTATGCCCCTTTCAGCTTCCTCTGAGTCTCTTTTTTGCTCCCCTGGCTTCCAAACCTCAGAGGCTGTCTTATTGGCCCACATCTTCTACAGTGTCTTCATCCAACAGCCCCCCATTCTTCCAGTTAGAAGTCACAGGTTGTTTGAGATGCAGGTCAGGCCATAAGGCAGTGACAATTCATTCTAACAGTTACTAGGGTGGGAAGGGCTTCTATGTTGAGGAGTAAATTATTTGTCACATATGCAATGAAATCAGGCATACTGAAACTCATTAAACCAGATATGAAGCACAAAATGGAAAGATGAAGGTTACCCTGCCCTCAGGGACATCTGAGAAGCCTGTATGTATAAAATCTCCCTTAAAGCTATTGGGCATAAGACAGCCAAATAATTATATAAATTACGAGCCCTTGGACTCCTTGACTTTAATAGGAGCTAAGTTGCTAAATCTTTGTGTACTGCTTCAAAATTTAGGGCAATGGGAAATGCATGGCCAAAATCCAACAAAAAATTATCATAACCAAATATTTTAATTGTCATATTAGCACTTATTCACCAAGATTGTTAAAAATTATAGTGGCAAAAAACATAGGCACCTTTACATCATTGCTAGACAATCTACAGTACAAGTTACAACTAAAGCAACCACTCTTAGAAATAATTAAAGTATCAATGTATTTAATAAATGGCTGTTGGAATGAATGATCTAGGTACCAAAGATACTTATAAAATCCATAAAATTTGAGATTTTCACATTCTAAAAAAGTAGAAGTCAGCACATCAGACACCTACTCAAGCGCTCACCTAAACCTAATGATTTCCATAATATCTGCACACTAATTGAATAGTTTAAATATTCTGAGTACTATTAATATTTAGACCTGGATAGAATGTCACTAGTTTTCATAAAGCTTGTGGATTTAGGAACCAATGAAGACACTTATGTCAGGAAAGTGGGCATAACCCAACAACTTTATGAGGAGATTACTGTCTCCTGGATAGTTTTACAATGGCTTCATTAAAACCCTTTGCAGAGAAACTGCAATACCTGACAGGTGGAATTGGGGAAAAGATTGCAGAGCTTTCAGCAGTATCTCTTCCTCCCCATTTTAGTAAAAGCAAAGAAAGCATCTGGATCCCTCTCTTCTACTTGGCAGCTTCTTCCTGAAGTTGCTGACTTAAGCACAAACAAGCCAAAACAGCTGCTGCTGATTTTAAGGAAACTACAAAAATCCATCACTTGCTAGTGAAAGAAATGTTAAATGGGAATCTGAGCATTTTTGTCTATCTTGTTTAGTTTAGGTTTTGATGTATTTTTAAACATTGTACCTTTTTTTTAAAACAAGACAATCTAAAAATACAAATATTTTTAAAGGCAGGAGACCTGGCAAGGCATATCTGTCAAGAGTACATCTAGCCAAATGGACCTTCTTTGTGGTGGGTGAGTTTGGGGGCTACGTTTTTTCTTTTCCATAATTCCAAAGCTTATTGTTAATGAAAACCCAGTGCAAAAAGCAACTGTTTCTCAGGAAGTGAGTGTGAATAAAGGACACAAATTAAGGTCTGAATTCTGTCCCAGGTTTTCAGTGCAGGGACTTCATGACACATCATAGATAGTTGTGTGGGATGAAAACAGGCTCTATAAACCCTCCAAGTCACAATTGCTCTCCTGGGTTGCTCTGAGGCTAGTGCAACAAGGCACTGAATCTTGCATTGGGCAGATTGCAATGTCACAATATAGTT
This sequence comes from Chelonoidis abingdonii, assembly GCF_003597395.2. Classification (NCBI taxonomy): domain Eukaryota; kingdom Metazoa; phylum Chordata; order Testudines; family Testudinidae; genus Chelonoidis; species Chelonoidis abingdonii. The sequence goes on from NC_133773.1 coordinate 29,820,105, forward strand.
CTATAGGATTAATTCAGATTTATTTAGCTCCTGGCATTCTCAGAAGGGTTTACAATTACTCCTAATGTGCTATTTACCTCTACTATAACTAGCAGTTCCCCTGAAATTTCAGGAAAGCCACAGCAGTGGCCTCCAATCCTGATTGTATTGCCAAACTGCTAGCTACTTACAAAAGAATATCAGACAGACATTGAGAATTGCTTCTCCAAACACTCCTTTTGAAAGCTTTCAACTTTTCTTATGGGAAATCTTCTATCTGACAGTTAATCTTTCTGAAAGGCTTGTTAAGAGAAAGTTGTAAATCCATTACATAATACTTGGAGTGAATATGACATTTGTATTGGTAATTCAAGTCTTGCTAGTATTACAATAGAGTGGAGTGATTTCCTGTTATCTGCTGATGATTATTACAAATTCCATCATTTATGTCGGTTATTCAGAGTATCATTTGTTTCCATTTTAGGCTTTGACAATAAGTAATTCTATCAAGTACAACATTTGTAGTAGAATACCCAGCAAATAGAATTTCATCAATCCAAGGTAAATCTGTGGAGCATGGCATCTAGGGAAACCATGGCAATTCAACAAGCTTTTAACCAGAGGATCTAAGACAGATACATAGCTAGCTTGCAGCAGATGACAAATTCCAGAGCTTTTTATCTGGAGCCTGTAGCTTTCAACCATGTTCAATTCTTGTGGTCACAGATGTTTTCTTGAATCATTTTTCTGAGGAGCAGGGGAGGAAGTTTTCAGGTCCAGGAGTGAAAACAATAACAGAAGAACAGTAGCCAGTATTTTATCACACTAATGAAGCACATGTGCCAATTAGCTGTACAGCTGTGTTCTTTACAGGCATCTAATTTTGTTTTCACTAAGGCCTGTTGTAGCCACAAGATATTAATATTTCTTTGAGTGTGTGCAAGAGCATAGTATTGGCTTCAAAGATTGGTGAATTGATTGTATTATATTGCATAACCCAAATCGCCAGCCACAACTCAAACTGAACTGAACTCAAATTTGGGGGGGAAAAGTCAACTTTAAAAAATAAAAAAATGTTCATGTTCCCAGTGTTGGTTAGTGCTGGGAAGTGGAAGATCTGCAATACTGCAAGAAAGCTATTTCATTACTGTATATTTCCAATCATGCAAAACCAGAGAATTCTTGAGTTCCACAATAAAGACTAATTCCATGAGATTTTTAGCCCAATTTTCAAATGAAAGGAGTTTGGCTACATTCATATAAGTATCTAAATTTAGGGACATTTATCCAAATCTAAAACCCATCCCTTTCGAAGTTAACCCATTATGGTTCTCTGATGCTGTATGATTGAGTATGACCATTTATATCATTGATATTGCCACTGTTATACAATTGCAACAAATCTTGTACAAAAGTAGGTCATGTGAGCTGTCGATGGAAAAGTTATGATTTGCTAAGCATGATTATCCTCTTTAAATGCATGTATCATTTTTGTATCTGAAGTTATGAATACTGGCTATGTATGGGCATCCTACATACAGTGAAACCCCACTATAATGCGATGTTTGGGGTCCAAAAAATTCCATCACGCTAAATGCGGGGTTATGATATAATGAGGTTTCAAGTCGGTCAGTTTAAGTCAGTGGTCCCCAACCCGGTGCATTGATGTGTGCCGCCTAGTGCCCCTAGAGCCTAGTGCCCAGCAGGAGAGAGAAGCCGCGGCCTCGCACCTGCCAGCGACAGAGAACTCTGAGGCTGTGGGCGCCAGTGCTCTCTGTCCCTGGCAGGGTGCAGGGCCGTGGCTTCTCTCCGGCTTCAAGAGCTGAAGTTGTGTAACTCAGATCAATCTCCCCCCCTCCACTTTAGACCAGGTGAATGAGTGAGAATTAATGAGTCTGCTCTACAGCATTAGCTAAGAGCCATATGGCTTTTAGTTCATGCAGCAGAGGCTTATGCACTAAGCTCCAAAGAGCCCAGGTTCAATCCCGCCCACCAACAACCGGGGTCTGTCAGTGTTACAAGTGGGGACTCATCCGGGATTTCAACTGGGAAGTCTCTAAAGCTCAAGCCATGCTTCCTCAGCTAGGGGAAGTATGTAACCCACACATCTTTTGGGTGTGGTGTTCTGTACCATCTAGTGGCACCAAGACCACTTAGAGAGAGAGATTAATGAGTCTGCTCTACAGCCCTCGCTAACAGTCCAGGCTGTAGAGCAAACACATTAATCTCTCTCTCTAAGTGGTCTTGGTGCCACTAGATGGGACAGAACATCACACCCAGAAAGTGTGTGGATTACAATGGCAAAGGATATAAGACCCCTGAGATATCTCCATTTTGCTTCTTTCCTGCCCTGATTCTCTGGACTGTGGATTTACAACTAAAAGGAGCATTTTCAGCTATGAACTGAGTTACCAGAAGGACTTTACAAGCCAGCTTGTTTATTCTATCACTGCTACAAACCTGATATAAGGACTTTGCAATTATTTGTATATATATGATCTATTAACCCTTGTCTTTTTTTCTTTTATTATTAAACCTTCAGTTTTTAGTTACTAAGGGATTGGTATCAGTGTGGTTATTGGGTAAGGTGTGAGTTATATATTGCCCTGGATAAGTGTCTGATCTTTTGGGATTAGAAGGACCCTTTATTTGATTCAATTGGTTTTCAGTACCCATCATAGAGTTCAGTGTCTGGGTGGTGAGCCAAGGGCTGGAATGCCTAACGAGACTGTATTGTTGACTTCTTGTTAACCAATGCAGTGAGACAGAAGTTTACTTTTGTTACTGGCTTGGTATAATCTAATGAGAGAATAATCACCAGTTTGGGGTGAGTCCGCCCTATTTCTCAGCAGTCTGTCCTGAATTTGGCATTCTCAGCTGTGACCCACTGAGGAACAGTGACAAGATCTTCCCTTTCTTTCTTACACTCATATGTTAAGTAAAGATCTCGTGGAGTTGCCCAACAAAAAATGGCTATTTCACTATGAATTTTCTTATATTACATTTTTAGCATGCTTAGTGTATTTCTTATGCATTGCAGGTAAAGAACCTATTGCTTATCCCTTGCATGATGGGAGTTTCTAAATTTGAATGCTTTAATAACAGTTCAACAGTTTCTGAGGTGCACCCTTACCTTTCCTCACAGTAGTCTTCAGATTAAGAAAAGAAGAAGAAATGAGAGCATGTACTGTCCCTCCTCTACTAAAAAGTAGAAGAGATTTTGATGGACAAAGTTATTTTAATTAGACAGAAAATAACTATTTGAGTTGGATACACCATAAAACTATAACTAGCTTTTAAAATTACTGCTAACAAGCAAATTAGCTGTAGTATGGAATGGCAGCAGATCAATAACAACAGTAAAACTACAGTTTTTGCTGATCGCATTTTGTCTGTGAATGCAAACTGTAAAAAGGGTCCCCACAGGCCTCGCAACAATAACCTACAAGAGAATGAGACACAAAGGCTATTGAGCTTAAAGATGCTTCAATTTCCCTTGACAGCTTGCTCTTGTCACATCAAACCACCTATTAGTCACAAACTCGCACAACTAAGAATTCTGAGGCCTCTTGAGTCTCCTGTCATCTTGAAAGAAGTAATACCAATGAAAGGCACTGGTTCCTCTTGTAACATGTTCAGTTTATTGTTTTTCAGTGGCTAAAGCAATTTATGATGCTGCCATCACATACAAATAAGTTTGTACATACTTACTTCAGCAAAGGACAGGGAAACCCATTGCAAATGATTGAATTTTGAGAATTAAAGCTAGTTGGTGAACACATACAATTTAAAGACATAATGATAAAGCATCACAAAATAGTATTTCCTCTATTTTTGACAACTGTAGTTTGCTTTACTTATTTTTTAAAATGCTTAATATATAGGGAAATATTCTGTGCTATTGTATATTTTGGGGAAAAAAATAATTAAGCCTTAAGCAACATGAGATTTCATTACAGAAGAGTGGTAAAATATTTTTTTTCCTAAGAGGGGGGAAGAGACTGCCATTTTTTGCCTGAATGTACATTTTAACAGCGTGACTAGTGAGGTATTGTTGTACTTCAAAAGAAAGTGTTATAATGTTTTATTCTTAAATACTTGCAAATTTTACCTAAGAAAGAACTAGTATCTTTAGTACCTCAGTATCTTTAGTATTCCCATGTTCATTACTCTATTCACTATAGGAAATATCTTAAACACTACAGATATTTAGTTATTTATTTAGTTATGTGATGCAACTGGTAAGTTTTCAAGAACTATCACTGTAGACCTATTTTCCAATTCATTTACAAATACTGCAGTCAAATTCAGGCTTTAGCTTATTTCTTATGGTTCGTGTATTATACAAATGAGTTAAACATTTTCAGTGTTGTATCTGTGTTGGTCCAAATGTAACATACTACAATCCGGGGAAGTATTTGTCTTTATGTCAATGATAATATATTTATATGTCAGTGCAGCAAGATAAAAGATAAGCCATTGTATTTATAATGGGAGACTAAAAGTTATTAAAGCTTCATTTCAGTTTAGAAATTGGACATATATCAAGAAGGCACAATCTGGGGGCTCAGGGTAAAAATGTGACAGATGGCGATGCTTTCTATATTCCTGTAATACACTCATTTGTGTATGTGCATAGAAGGTTGGTTCGGTTGGAATGCAGGTTTCAGACAATTCTAAACAGCAGCTATTCCACTCCTTTAATCAGCCACTCACAGCTGTCCTGATAATTATACTATTAATTGCTCAGTTTGTAAATTTTAAGTGACTTCTCTATGGATGTTTTTCCTTTGAAAATGTAAGACAATAGCAACAGCAATCAATAGACCTTCAATATGAAGTTTGATTAGCTGTCAAAAGCTCCTTTTAATTATATTCATTGAGCTACAAACTGTGTTCCAGAGTCCTTGAAATACAAAATGTTTGTGGACCTTCTGCAGCAATGGAAAAACATTTAGCCACAGACACTCACTATAAACAACTATTAGATAATTAATAACTAGTAGATTTTATTCACCAAATATTGCAGAGGTCCTGTGGAAAAAGTAGTATTTCTTCTTTCTTCCTTCTAAAGTAACAGTATTCATTATAGGGTGTATCATTTTGCAAAATGTATCCTGTATCAGGTTGGTCTCCCTGAGCTGACAGGTAGTGGGGACTCTCTCTATGTAAGTAACTCAAATTCAATAAGAGCTCTGTCTAGATGGCCTGCTGTGCTCTGGATTAGATTCTGAGCCCTGAGAACTGACTTTATGGAATAAGACAGGACTGGATTGAACTACTACTCCTGCTGATGCTGGTAATGATGGAGCAGCAATAGCTGCTGACTGACTTTGTGGAATGAGACCAGATAGCAGCTGAGCAGGTGGAACTGACTTCATGAAACTGAAGGTGGTAGCTGCAGGTCGGAGCAGGACTAGACTTCACTGGTGGGCTTCACTGAACTGGATCAGACCAGCAGAGGAGAACCACTCTCTGATGCCTATTGACCATCACTGAGTATTTCTGGGACTGAGGGATTGGCCATAACCCTAATACACTGTTTGGGGTTTCTAATTTATACTAAAACATTTGGTTATTGTGTTTTTTCCAGATAAAAGGTATTTGTGGTATTCTATTCCCAAGGTCTCCTGAGTGTAAGTGGGGAAGAAATACCCCTAACGGGCAGTAGGAGATTTTAAAAGATTTTAGGTGAGGGCTTGTGCCATATTTTATTTATTTTAGAAAGGATCCCCTAGACATATTATTGAACCTAGTCCTGGTTACTGCCATTTGATACCTGCCAGAAGGTTACAATTAATCACTAACATTTAATAGCAATGGTGAAGCTTAGTATGAAGAATCTGAAAAATCCAGACTGACCAGCTAATCTACCACTATGGAAAATGTTTTACAGACTCCTGCAGGCAACTGCATAAAGCACATTGCACAAATTCAACCCAATGAATAAGTCATCATATACACAAGCCCCATAAAAACCATACCAGCCAATCAGATAGGAGATCAGAGATAGACAGCATCTGAATAATGCATATAAGTCAGGACACCAAACACATCCTCTTGCAAGTGGGTGAGAGGAAGAGGAAGAGGTTAATTGAAACCCCCTCCTTCCGCTCGGCATCCATCTATCCAATCAGACCCCAGAGTGGAAGGGACAAGCCATCACTCTTGAACTCATGGAAGGGAGTGGGCAAATGTAAAGATGCATAAACTCAAAGAAGGGAGAAAGAGGGAGCTAAAGATTAGAGGCATTACTTTCCTGTCCCTGAAGGACCCTTGAGTGTCTATTTCTGGGTCAGACCCATGAAGAAACTACTACAGCAAGCAGAGCTAGTAGCTTTCTTAGAATACTCTATAGCTACTTTGCAGCAGGTGGTAAATATCCACTATTTGCCTGTGGTGAGTTACTGTGAACCCTAAACTTCCAATGAAGTGAATTAAATTAATTCAGCCTCATTGTGGGGCAAAGGATTGTAAATTCTGTAGCTACTTCATTCTAATTAGAGAATTAAGATGTATATGGAATTAAATATGGAAATAAATAATACAACCAGTACAGTGGCCCCTGTCTTATTTATTTTGACATTAAACTCAGTTAGTATTATACTGGACTCATTTTCACTTTTCAATATGCCAAAGATTTTTGTACTGTCAGAATATCATCTTGGGACAGATCATCAGTTTGTGTAATCTGATGTAGCTCCACTGAAGTGACCAACTCTCACAAGCCTGAAGTCAATAGCAATCCACTGAATTACATCAGCTGAAGAGGTGACTTGTATGTGTCTTAATGTAATCACTCTGATCATTAAATTTAAGTTTCAGGCATTTTCCAACATCATTGTTAAATATCTTTTGTTTCCCTTTCAGCTTCCACTATGCTGTGTCTTCATTCCATGCTGAGATATAGGAGATGCTATATTCACCTTACCTCCCCTGAGAATGGGAAACAAGTAAAAGTCACACAGATATTGTGCACTGCACTTACATTTTAAAAAACAATTTAACAGACTAGTAACAGATGCTTTAATCACAATGTTGCACATAGCAACCATTCACTTTTGCCACATAGTTAACCTGTAATTACTGTGAATTTGCATGGGGGACTCATATCCTAGACATGGAGCAGGAATGTCGGCCAAATAGTTTTTTTCCCTGTAGCGGTTGCTACTACTTTGTTTCTAAAGCGGAATCAAACATTTACTCAGCTTCTAAAAATATATATTTTGAGCTATTTACTAAGAAATTAACAGGCATATCTGTCAAGGAACAGTTAATACATGTCATTGAGTGTGGTTTTAAAAAATAAAACTATCTACATGATTTGCGATATAGTTCATGGGTTGTCAATTCTTGCTCCAAAATCCTGTTGGCTAACATTTTTAAACAATAAATTTCACTGAAGGTATGTTTGTTCCACACACACAAAAATGTTTGGTTTGGGAATAAAAATTGTTTGGTTGATCTCTGATAACGGATCAAATGACTGTCTAAGACATTTTACTGAAACTCACTTCAATTTAAATCAGGTGTCTATGAAAAATAAGAACATTTTGTCCAGTCAGGACTACTTCCTTACTATATCCCCACTGGGCAGCAGTAGCAGCAATTGCTACAGAGCTCAAAGGTACTGGAGATAGACAAGCATCCTGTCCCTGCTGCAGGAGGACCATTACCAGACACCATCCCCACCTTAACCTCCCAACTACCCTTTAACTACTAAGCATTTAGAACTCTGGTGAGTTTCTTCTGAATGGCTAATACTTTTCATCCCTTTGTGATATAAATCTCCTATAGTCAGCTCAAGGTCTATGATGAACTATATTCCCTTAAGCAAGGAAATTCAGAGCTGTACATGGGTATTGCAGGGTTCTCTGAATAGTTAATGACTGTATATGTCCTCTGTGCCCACACAAAGCATGGGTTGCAGATGACATTTTGGCTTTAAGGAATTATTCTATAAGGTGCTCAGTGCCCCTTGTGAGCTCATACTTCAAGGTTCTAAAGAACCTCAACCCTAGTTCAAGAGACTAGGAATTAAAGATACTCAGCATCTCAAAGTTCTTGGATTGGATCATATCACCATAGTATCTAAGTAGCTCCTTTGTATTTTCTCCCTCTCACAGGATCTCCCATCTTACAGGATCAGACCTTAAACTGAGAGGTTCTTTTGTCTGTTGAATTCACTCTTACAATACTATTATTTTCAAACGAATGAATTATTTTAAAGTTGTTTTATTCTGTTGGTGAGTTCGATGCATAATTTGTCATTTTACAAGGTAAAAGAAAAAAAAGACAAAGACAAAAATTGGCAGGCTTTAACAACACAACACATGACACCAGACTTCCAGAAATGTAGTGGTCTTTTTCTTAAAACAGTAATGTTTCACAGTAGCTTTAACATGACAAATAAAAGGAAACCCAAACAATTCAATGGGCTTTAACAGTTGATGTACAAATATACATTTAAGAAACACCAGAAAGTTTGGACAAAATAAAAGCTGTAATAAGTAAAGGCAGCTGGGAGAATGGAAGAGGACCTTGAACATCTGTGCTAACAAATGATAAAGTGTAGTTTTTATAAGACTACTTTCTCTACTCTCTCATCCAATAAAAAAGATTTTTCTGCTGGCCAATGACATTTATGCAATGACTTAAGTTAGAAACACACTTGCCAATATCTCATGTGACATTTAGTACTTTGTACAACCCATCTACCTATTTTTTAACAAGAAAAATAAATCTCTTTCTCTAAATATATTACTCTTTGTCCTAAAATCAATGGGGATTTTTATTTTTTTTGGTAGAAATGTAGGACCCTGTGAACCTTTCCTTACATGAGTAATCACTTCCGGCAAATTAATAATAAATGAATGAACAATATTTAGCCCTGTACATTTTCAAACTATGGTACAGGAATAAACTAATCAATCAATGGGACAACTCATATGGGTAAAGGCTCTACTTGAGAATAAGGATGTGAAAGCATGATCACCCTACACAGCACTGGAAGGGGTTAAGGTGGCCAAGTAGGCCTATTTGCTCCAGAGGCTGAACCTGGAGGAAGAGCCAGGGAGCAGGGAATTGATTGCAAGCAGGAATTGATCTGTGCAGGAACAGGTGGGTCCTATAAAGCCAGGAAGCTAACAACAGCTCAGGGTTGCTCCAGGGATGGCTGTCACTCCCTGGGAAGAGGAGGCTGGTTTGGAACTGGTACGCCCAGAGCAAAGCAGGAAACCAGGAGTTATAGTAAGCAGTCCAGGGAAGGAGCAATGCAAGCTGGTAGAGGAAAGCCCAGAACGGCTGGGTTGAGGGTCCCTGGACTGGAACGTAGAATAGCTGGTAGGCCTGAGTTCTCTTACCAGCCACCACGAGCATGGCACAGCCCAGTGGGACAATGAATAGGAAGACTGTCTGGGTCATTGTGGGAGTGACAGTGAATTGAAGGACTGTACACCAGAAGAGAGGGAAACTCTGAGTGACCTAGCCAGAGAGCCACAAAGAGAACACTGTGGTTCCTGGCATGAGAAAGGAGCTGCAGATATGAGAGGGTGACGATGTGCAAACTGTAGGAAGGGGTGTTGACCTCAAGAGCTAATCCCCAGAGTGACCAGGAGATGCCACCATACCAGCAGTGAGTGGTGCACCCCATGACAAGGGATTTTCAGGATCAGGCTCTTAACTTTTTGTCTATCATTTTTTACTCAATATTTTTAGAGGACTAGTGAAAATATGATACATATATGTATGCATTCGACACACCTGAGAGAAAACAGAATGCAAGTCCAAGAGTCTAGGAAAAATAAGCTAAATACCAATTTATAAATGGTGGATACCATATCCATATAGTATCAGAGGGGTAGCCGTGTTAATCTGGATCTGTAAAAGCAGCAAAGAATCCTGTGGAACCTTATAGACTAACATACATTTTGGAGCATGAGCTTTCGTGGGTGAATACCCACTTTGTCGGATGCATGTAGTGGAAGTTTCCAGGGGCAGGTATATATATGCTAGCAAGCAAGCAAGAGATAACGAGGTTAGTTCAATCAGGGAGGATGAGGCCCTATTCTAGCAGCTGAGGTGTGAAAACCAAGAGAGGAGAAACTGGTTCTGTAAAGTCTTGTTCAAATCCTGAGCTGATGGGTCAATTTGCAGATGAACCTGAAGCATATGCAGTTTCTCTTGAAGTCTGGTCCTGAAGTTTTTTTGCTGCAGGATGGCACCTTAAGGTTGCTATAGTGTGGCCAGGGAGGTTGAAAGTGCTCTCCTACAGGTTTTGTATATTGCCATTCCTAATGTCTGATTTGTGTCCATTACCTTTTCCGTAGAGACTGTCCGTTGGCCGATGTCATAGCAGAGGGGCATTTAAGATGCCTATATTACATTGGTGGACGTGCAGGTGATGACCGTGATGGTGGTCTGATCTGTTAGGTCCTGGTGATGGTGTCGGGTGTAGATAGTGGCAGAAATTTGGCATCAGGTTGTTGCATTGGATTGGTTCCTGAGCTGGGTTACTGTGGTGCGGTGTGCAGTCGCTGGTGAGAATACGTTTCAGGTTGGCAGTTGTCTGTGGCGAGGATTGGCCTGCCACCCAAGGCTGTGAAGTGTGGATCATTGTCAGGATGGGTTGTAGATTCCTAATGATGCGTTGGAGGGGTTTAGCTGGGACGTATGTGATGGCCAGTGGAGTCCTGTTGGTTTCTTTCTTGGGTTTGTCTTGCAGTAGGGCTTTCTGGGTACATGCTCTGTTATCTGATTTCTATCGTGCCAGATTAGTAGTTTTGAGAATGCTTTGTGAGATTTTGTAGTGTGTCTCTGTCTGAGGGTCAGAGCGAGCGGGTTGTACCTCAGTTGGCTGTAGACAATGGATCTGTGTGATGTGCCCGGGATGGAAGCTGGAGGCATGAAGGTTCGATATAGGGGGTGTTAATGTGACCATCACTTATTTGCACCGTGGTGTCTAGAAAGTGGACCTCCATGTAGATTGGTCAGCAGGCTGAGGTTGATGGTGGGGTGGGAAGCTGTTGAATCGTGGCTGGAGAAATTTTCCCAGAGTCTCTTTCATGGTCTCAGATGATGAAGATGTCATCAATTAGCGTAGGTATGAAGGGGCGTGAGGGACGAAGAGCTGAAGGAAAGCGTGTTCCAGGTCAGCATAAAATATGGCATATTGTGGGCCATGCGGAACACCCATCAGACAGTGCCACTGATCTGGAGAATATATACTGTATAAAATTGGAAATAGTTGTGTGTGGTATAAAGCACAAGCTCAGCAGCCATGTTGCAGGCTGTGGCATCATCAGCGATACTAGTTCCTGCACAGTCCTGATTCCAATGTGTGTGGGATGCTTTGTGTAGAGAGCCTCGTACGTGCATGGTGGACTAGAATGGTGGTTTTCTAGTGGAGGTGACCACATCGTATTGTATTCTCAGGAAATCAGTGAGTTCAACGGAGAATAGCTGGGAGTGCTGGTGGCATAGGTCGAGTGAGGAGCCACATATCCAGAGCAGTCCCTCATGAGAGTGCCAGATGCCCGAGCATGATGGGCGTACTCATGTCCGATTGGTTGGATCTGGTAACGTAAGATAGAATGAGACACCTGCGAGGGCTCTGAGTGGTGCTTGATTTGTTCCGCGTGTAGTGGTAGGGAGTGCCTGATAGCATGGATCCATTTCTAGTGTATTCCCTACAGTGGGTATCTGAGGAAGTGGCCTGTAGAATTTGGTATGGAGATTTCTGGCAGCCTCCTTTTGGAATCAGACCTGTGATGACGACAAACACACTTTCACAGGCCTTGGGTGGCAGGCCAATCCTCGCCCACAAGACAACTGCAACGTGAAACGTATTCCACAGCGACTGGCACACCGACCACAGTAACTCCAGCTCAGGAACCAATCCATGCAACAAACCTGATGCCAATTATGCCCACATATACTACACTCAGCGAACACATCACATGGACCTAACCAGATCAGCACACCATCACCGTTCATTCACCTGCACTCACCAATGTAATATAGGCCATATTATGCCAGATGCCCTCTGCTATGTACATCGGCCAAACTGGCAGTATCTCTAACCGGAAAGGATAAATGGACACAAATTCAGGACATTTAGGATATGGCAATATACAAAAACCTGTAGGAGTAGCACTTCACTCCTGGCACCTATAGCAACCTTACAGGTGCCATCCTGCCAGCAAAAAAACTTCAGGACCCAGACTTCAAAGAGAAACGCTGAGCTTTCATTCACTCTCAAATTTGACACATACTCAGGATTGAACAAGGGACTGTGAATGGCTTGCCAACTACAGAACCAGTTTCTCCTCTCTTGGTTTTCACACCTCAGCTGCTAGAACAGGGCCTCATCCTCCCTGATTGAACTAACCTCGTTATCTCTTGCTTGCTTGCTAGCATATATATACCTGCCCCTGGAAACTCCCACTACATGCATCCGACGAAGTGGGTATTCACCCACGAAAGCTCATGCTCCAAAACATCTGTTAGTCTATAAGGTTCCACAGGATTCTCTGCTGCTTTTACAGATCCATATATTTTACAACATTCAAATTAGTCTCAGTTTTCACTCTAACAAACACGTATTTTTAAATTAAAAAAAGATAGAATTAAAGATTATGGAGAAAAAGCAGTGTGGAGATACATACATATACACAATACATATATTAATACATATACGTAAGATGAGGAACATCTCAATTTGGAGAGAGGGACACTGGGCCAGCTTCTCAGTTAGTATACCCCCATTGAAGTCACCAGATGAAGATCTGGTTCATTATTTATATCATTATTTGGTACCACTAAAGTACTTCAAACACACTTTATGAGACCTAGTGTAAATTCAAAGAGTGATCAGATTTTCTATCTGTAGACAGGGTTGAATACCAGGCTTATAGCAGCTTTGCACACGTATACTTTCAGTAAGGTTTCTTTCTTTTTTTCTTTCTCGGGGACTTTTAGAGCCAACAGGTTTTGAGCAGAAGTTGAAATCAATGAGAAGTTCTTCCTAAAAATCGATAGCTCTTACGTACCTACTGTTGCAAGGTCCAAGCTACACACAAGGAGCTGCATGTAAAGAAGCCCTCGTACAAGTTTTGAATGATTCCTTTGTTTGGTTTCCATCAGTTTCGTTAGGTGCCCTAATCGTTCAGATGTTGTATGGAAAATAATTCCTCTTTTGCAATGAAGTAACAAAAAGGAAAACAAAACCCACAACGTTTCCCCAGCTAAAATCTGAAGAGTTTGTAAATTTTCAGTCCAATACCAAGAATTGTGTGAGTTTGGCAGTAGTACTAGTAAAGGTAACTTTGCACTATTAAAAAGAAGCCAAATGCTGAAGCCGTATGTGTGTTAGGTAATTCAGCTGGCTAAGGCACAAGTGGAGATTAATTTTACAGTGAGCTGTCAACACAGTAATGAGGAGAAAGTTCCATTGGTTAAATTAAATTATGCTGAGGCTGTATTATAAATGGCATTTTAAATGCACAGAAGAAGGGGGGGGGGAATCATTTAAACACAAGCTGTTAAACATCTCCAATAATGGAATATATTTCACAAAGAACCAGGTATATTATTAACATGGGATTTTCTAATACTCAGGACCTAAATCAACATCGACAGCTGAACACGAGCAGTATTGGTATAAGTTTTGTCACAGTTAACAAACAAAATTGATGCAGATCAAAACACCTTTCTCATGTTGAGAAGGGACACTGGTTGTCAAAAAAGCATAGTGACGAGAGACCGTGGGGAGACATCCCAACAATAATCAATCGTCAATCAGTCACAGAAAGTGCTTATTCTGCTCTTGTATGAGGCTCTTCATTACTCTCTGTGCACTGATCTCAAGAGGGAGGAGATAAAGGTTTCTTTCAATGAATAAAGCGATCATTTCCATGCAGTAGAAAACATTTCATTCTGCAAAGACAGAAAAAGCACCAAACAACTTAGACTGAAGCAACTGTATTCAAAGATTTATGATGGTTGCATTTTTTGTTCTTGTTTCTTTTAAATAAGAAAAATAATAATCTTTTCCAGCCTAAAATTGGGGAAAAGGATTACTTTAATTTGCAGCAAAGTATACTTGCTTGAAGAATTTATAAGTTAATATTTCTTTAAAAAATGACAGAAAACACTGCACTAGTCCAAATTTTGACAGTGGAAACTGATGTAGTGAAATATGTGCCCTTTTAAAATAAGCACAGGGCTATTTTAAGTTCTGTGGAAAAAATGTTTAAGTATATTAAAAGGTTAATAATAATATTAGTCTAAGGTAAAGGTTAGGCAACTAAATTAAATGTATATGATTCATAAACGTAAATGCAAAAGCAGACACACAAATGGTTTGAATTTACAGATAAGATTTAGATATTCTAATTCATTCATCTTGTGATCTGCACATAATAATATTAAATGCCACCCAAAGGAGGGGAGCGAGCCCATTTCTTCTTCCCTATGCTGTTTATTTTTGAAGTATATGCATTTTCTTTTCCCTAAGTGAGCCTACAACCACCCTGGCACCTATTCCGCACCACTAAATAACAACTGGATGATCACACTTGGAAAGCTGGGTGAAGGAAGCAATTTAAAATTTATTTTCATAGTGGAAAATAGGTTTGCCAAAATAGTTTCAGGGTACGAAAGGGGAGAACAGCTGTATTTGGTTTATAATAAATCTTTCACAAATCAGTAAAAACAAATAGACAGCACAACTGTAACCCATAAAAGTGGAAAATATCAAACAACAGGCAGTGAAGTTGTTAAACTTTCCCACAGAGGCTGCTGGTAAAAGCCTCTACAAAATACATACATAAAATGTGTATGAAAAAGTGGAACCGATGGCAAAGGGCATTGGAAGGAGACGGAATTACTTCTTATTAGAAGAATATCCTATTAAGGTGACAATTCTGGGTATAAGGATGAAGGTGTTTCCAGCAGTTTCCTGCTCCTATTACTGAATGTTAGTGTAGAATAATTACTTGCTTGCCAAAAACGACAGGACATTGACCCTGCAGACTTATTGAATTCGTATTGCTTGCCTCCAGGCCATGTCGGGGGTTATTCAATTTTGCCTGAGGAGGACAATCTATTATGAGATATGAGTCAAGAAGGCATCTTCCCTGATTGCCCACCAAAACCATTATCGCAGCATAGAGAGGGCATCAGCAGTGAGTGGACAGACAAGACAACACTGATCTCGATTACCTAGGGACAAGATACAATTTACATTACTTGAAGCATAGGACAGAGGGCAATCAGCCCGGGAGTATGCAGGTATAACACCACAGTAGCAACTGAGCTAATTGCTTATGCTAGCCCTGATGGCCTTTAGCCTTACAAGACATTAACTGATCGACTTTATCTGTAATTAGACGCATATTTTTACATTTACAAAAACTGAAACATTCATCAAAGAGAAAGACCATTTATTTAAACTGGATTTTTTTTTCTTCTGATGCTGCCTCTTACTACACTACTCTATAGCATTGATTGTTTAATTAACAACCAGGTCAAATTTGGCCCTTTATTTAGATTTTATTAAAAAATAAGGTTAATATAATGGTTTCCATGAAATAAAATTAATTAAAAGAACAAAATAAAAAGAGAGAAAAACCAAATATATATTCCCCTGCAATAGTCTTGATTCATTGGGAATCCTTCTGTAGACTTCAGCGGGCTTTGAATTAGGCTGATTGTTTGGCACTGAAAGACCTTGATCCTATAAACACTTCACAGTCTTACGGAGTTGAATATAACATTTTTCACACAAATGCTCCTACTTAATTTATTGGGACTACTCACATGTGCAACGTTACTCAAAGTGTTTTAGTGTTTGAAAGATATGGGCCTAAGATTGTAAGGTGCCAGTGAAATTGATCTAAAATCAACAAAAGTGAAACTGACTAGTCTGCTTCCCAGCTTAGGTGTTAGTTATAATATAAATAAAGGCTTCTTGTTGTTGTAATAAATATATGGGGGTTTGAACCTGTTGTGTACTTTTAAGGCTGTTGCACTAAAGCAAACACCTAATGCAACATTTCATGCAAAATAATATAGAGAGTGAAAAACTGTAATAGAAAAATGGGAAGATCCTCCTCCTCTTGGCACTGCATCCTACCCTGGAATGCTTAGGGTAGAAGTATTGTAAAATTGTGATTTGAGGCTCAGTTAGCTCAATAAGCCAATTTCATGATGCTAATGCTAACTCATAAGAAAATCAGCAATACTTCTTTCTAGATTTGAATGTTTAGTTAAAACCTTAGCATGGTAAACTCACAGTGTTAGATACCAATAACCCTGCTACAGCATCCTATTAAATTGAACATCCCCTCCCCCTTTTTAACATTTTTCAATTTGAGATTTATTAATACTTTTAAAAATGGATTTAATTGAGAGAATAGGAAATTATGATATTATCTCTCAATCACCAAGGCCAAGAACTAGGCAAAGGGTTTATAATACGATGGTATATCCAATTTAATCTACCAAAATGAGATTATTCTCCTGGGACCTTGTGACATGCATAGCTCACCAAATGGGTGAGACTTCATGCCAGTGGAAACTATAAGCTTGTATTACTGACATATTATACAAGAGATCATGAGGAAATTGCACCAAATCATACTCCCAGTATAAAAAAATAATTAATGCTGCCACTGTATAAAGTGTGCTTTGGTTGTGCCATTAGTATATTCTTGACTAATTAGAAAACAAATCCCCTCTTACTCCTATGAAAACTGATTAATTAGGACATGCAATAAGAAAAATTTATAAAGCAGGTATGGAAAACAATGCTTTATTGTTTAGCTTTAGAAAACCTGACCTTTGAGGAAAGGATTAAAAAATTGGGCATGTTTGCCTTGAGAAAAGAAGGCTGAGGAGAGAATTAATAATAGTCTTCAAATAAGGATTGTTATAAAGAGGACTTTGTCAATTGCTCTCCATGTCCACTGAAGATAGCAGAAGTAGTAAGGGGCTTAATCTACAGCAAGAGAGATTTAGGTTAGATAATAGGAAAATCTTTTTAATTATAAGCATAGTTAAATTCTGGAATACGCTTCCAAGGGAGGTTGTAGAATCCCCCTCATTGGAGGTGTTTAATACAGGTTGGGCAAACACTTGCCAGGGATGGTCTACGTTTACTTGGTCCTGTTGCAGCACAGTAGGGCTTGACTTGATTCCTTGATGTCCCTTTCAGCTTTACATTTCCATTGCTCCATGATTCTATGAAATTTTCTGCTCGAAGTATTTTCTGAACTAAGCTACCAACTAACATATATTATACTAAACCACTGACTCAAAATTAGAACATTTTGGCAGAAAGTGTTAAAAATGTTAGAATCTACTAATTATTTAAGGACCAGTGTCT
The DNA here is from genome assembly GCF_003597395.2 of Chelonoidis abingdonii. NCBI lineage: Eukaryota > Metazoa > Chordata > Testudines > Testudinidae > Chelonoidis > Chelonoidis abingdonii. The sequence goes on from NC_133773.1 coordinate 29,837,470, forward strand.
CGGTTTAAACCTTGCAACAAACGCAAATTGGCACAATTTCATTTCCTTGCCCAAAAAAGATCGTAAACTGAATTGCATACTATGAAATAACAACCAAATATCCTACCAACTTTCCAGACCAACTTCTATCTCAGCTGATGGGGCTTTGTGTTTTTCCCCTACTCGGCGTTCCTTTTATGCAATAGGAAATAAAAACATTCTATATAGCTATTATATACACAAAAAAACTACATTAAAATATGCTTAAGGTTGCAAAGTCATTGTCAATCACCCAAAAATTCAGAAACTCTAGAATTAAGGTTGCTTCAGCCACTTTAACTCAGCTCCCTTGTAGATATGCATATATTGTCTTATTTAGACATCCTATTATCACAGGATTTTTTCACAGAACCTCTGCTTCATTCACTGCACAGAATGGATAGTATTTCTGGAATGGGCAGCTATTCAATATTTTGCTTTATCCTCATAATTCAATGTGTGGCCTCATTTTTTACTTACTGACCACAAACCCTGCTCTAAAACCAGAATTATTAATTTTCTCATGGGCTATTTTATGGTGCTCATCACTATAGCATCTAAGGGCTTCACAAATATTAATGAATTTATTTTCACAATAACCCTGGGAGGTGAGGGAGTGGTATTATTCTCGTTTTACATATGAGGAACTGAAGCACTGACACATTAATATCGAAAGTATCCATTCAGTCAGAATACCCAAGTTGAGAGGCCTAGGACCTGATTTTTCAGACTATGTAGCATAATAAAAGCACTTCATATGTTCAAAGCACAGATCCCATTGGCTTCAATTGCCGCTTGAGTGTTCAACACTTGTGGAAATCAGACTTGAGGGTCTCTAGTCAGGCACCCAGAAAATAAGAAGCATGTCATTAGTGGCCACCTGTGAAAAGTTAAGTTTAAGAGATTTGTGTAGTATCACATAGGAACTCTGCAGCAGAGGCAGGTACAGAATCCAGTTCTCTAGGGTGACATTAAATGCCTTAACCTTAAGACCCTCCTTTCTGCTCCTGCAATCCCTTGCCTTATTCACAAAACACCTTCCAACATCTGCAACAAATGAAGCAAGGGTGCTACAGATAAGTTTTCTTCAATATATAACCTGATTCATCCCCATATCATGTTCCATCCTGTGCATGGAATGAGGCAGTACTTCTGTGGAAATCATCATAATAATAAATATTAAAAATAATACAAACACCTAACTCTTATATAGTACTTTTCATTAGTAGATCAAATAGTACATGTACATGTAAATAAAGATTGTATCTGTCATGGTACAATTCCCCACTCTGAACCTTAGCGTCCAAAAGATGGGGTACCAGCATGAATTCCTCTAAGCTTAATTACCAGCTTAGAACCTGTAGCGCTGCACCCACCAGGAATTCCAGTGCCTGGTACACTCTGGTCCCCCCAAAACTTACCCGGGACCCCCAAGACCCAGACCCTCTGGATCTAACACAAGGAAAGTAAACCCTTTCCCCACTGTTGCCTCTCCCAGGCTTCCCCTCCTGGGTTACCCTGGAAGATACTGTGATCAAACTCCTTGAATCTCAAAACAGAGAGGAAAATTCACCTTTCTCCCTCCTTCTCTTTCCCCCTCCAGACCTCTCCTGAGAGAGAAAGTAATCCTGGAACAAAGAGAGAATTAGCCTCTCTCTCCCGTCCCCTTTCTCCCACCAATTCCCTGGTGAATCCAGACCCGTCCCTGGTCTCACACCAGAATAAAAAACAATCAGGTCTTAAAACAAGAAACTTTTAATTAAAGAGAAAAACAGTAAAAATTATCTTGGTAAATTTAAGATGGATCCGGTACAGGGTTTTCAGCTATAGACATGGGAATACCCTCCCAGCCTAAGTATTCAAGTAACAAATTAAAATCCTTTCAGCAAAATACAAAATTGAACTCCTTTCAGCCAAATACACAATTAAACTCCTTCCAGCCCAATGCACAATTAAATCTCCTTCCAGCCAAATGCAACATTTGCAAATAAGAAAACAAACATAAGCCTAATCACATCTATCTAGTACTCACTATTTTGAACTTAATAAGAACCTGTATCGGGACTGGAGAGAAACCTGGTTGCACGTCTGGTCCCTCTGAGCCCCAGAGTGAACAAACCAAAAACTAACAGCACACACAGAAACTCCCTCCCTCAAGATTTGAAATATCCTGTCCCCTGATTGGTTCTCTGATCAGGTGACAGCCAGGCTTACTGAAGTTAACCCTTTACAGTCCAAAGAGATATAAAGTACTTCGTTTTATTACTCCACTATCTGTTTATGACAGTATTCTAATGCATACACTCAAAGGAGCTGAATTAATGATGCATAGGCAATGATAGGTGGCTCTATCAGCTCTGACTGTAATAATAATCTAAAATTTGGAACATTTAAAGGAATCCCCATTAGAGATGGAATATAGGCAAATGCAACTGAGATGGTCAGAGGTGTGCAATTAATGCAATTTATCACATGGATATCACCTACACATGTAAAAAAAGTCCCTAAACATAATTATCTTCAACATTCTGAAATAGTTTTCTGTAGTCATTTGACATGTGCAAAACACAGGTTCATATGGTGTGATGGGCAAGGCCAAATGGCTACAGTAAAGACTGAGAAAAAGGTATGTTAGCCCCAGGCTAAACAAATCCTAGTACCCAGGTAACCAAATGGCAGTTCTCCAGGTTAATCAAGCACCTGGAGCCAATTAAGATCTTTCTAAAAGGCAGTAGAGATAGCTACTTATTAGAACACCTGCAGCCATCAAGGCAGGCTAATCAGGGCACCTGGGTTAAAAAGGAGCTCACTCCAGTCAGGCAGGAGGAGCCAGAGGAGAAGGAGTGTGTGTGAGGAGCTGGGAGCAAGAAGCTGAGATGCGAGCGTGTACTGCTGGAGGATTGAGAGGATGAGCATTATCAGACACCAGAGAAGGTCCTGTGGTGAGGATAAAGAAGGTGTTTGGAGGAGGCCATGGGAAGTAGCCCAGGGAGTTGTAGCTGTCATGCAGCTGTTACAGGAGCACTATGACAGCTGTGACCACAGGGCCCGGGTGGAACCGAAGAGAGGCCTCGGGTTCCCCCCAAACCTCCCAACTCCTGATCAGACACAGGAGGAGCTGACCCAGACTGTGGGTTCCACAAGAAGGGAAGATCACTGAGGTGAACAAATCCGCCAATAAGTGCAGGACCCACCAATGTAGAGGAGGAACTTTGTCACAATGGCATAAAGGTTTTATGGGTGTTAATTTGGGAAGACCTGCATAACTTACTCAGGGGGAATGACTTCAGCTCAAACTGTTGCTGATAAAAGTTGTAAACCACACCACATTATATAATTCTCTACACCTATACCTCCTATCTGCCCTTTCATAGTGGACCAGATGGTCAGGTGAAAATCAGTATTGCTTCATTGAAAATCCCACAGGATCTTTTCTGCATCTTGTAGATCTTTACTGACACCTATTTCCCAGGTAAGTAATCTTCCACTGACTGAATTTCCTTGGATATCATGTCCTACTCTGGCGGGATGACAAAAGACCTACACTATCTCTGTCTTCAATTACATTTGCAAAGATTATGAAAAGTGGTATCCTAAAATCCATGTGTTCTAAGGAATGATGCATAAATGAGACTCTTGTCGCAATAAAAGATATTACCTCACCCACTGTGTGTCTCTGATATCCTAGGACTAACATGGTGACAACAACACTGTATACAAAAATCTCTTTGGCTACCATAGACAGAAGCTAAGAGTTTTTGCAACTGATGTTTGTGTTTTTTCTGTGGATATGCCTATTTCCCAGGTGACTTTTGCAGTACACACCCAGCTGGGAAAACATTCTCTACAACAAGATGCAACTGTACAAGCTTTAGGAAAGAGAAGAGGGAGGATGATCACATAGCTTCCAAAGGGCTGCTTAGATTATCTAACCAGCAATCTGATTTTTTAATTTAAACAAATAATAAGGGGGCTGACAGAGAGAAGTTTAATCAGTAGAGATGAGGTATTTGCACCTCTGAAATCACTGATATGGGATTTTTAGAATTGGGTTCATAAAAGGGATTGCAAGTAGCACTGTTGGAATTTTAACTGACGAAGATAATGATCTATTATATTACTCATTTTCATAAATATCCCCAGTACTAAGGCACTTAAGCTGAAATTAACACTAACATTTAATTTAAATTAGAACATATATGTACAAAGGACAAAAATCTTCACTTTACTCATGCAAAACTCCCATTGAAGTCAACAAGAGTTTCACATGAGTAAGGTGAATGGGATCTGACCACAAGGGTGCTGGCTGCTGAGCTTCTCCTTCAGCAGGAGTTAAGGACACTCAGCACTTTGCAGCATCTGTATCAGGAGGCAGAAATTAATTCCTTTCATTTGTCAGCATTTTACAAGAGATAGTTCTTCCTTTGATGAATTTGGGCCATTCTCCTGGTGTTGGAAACCACTGGAAACTCAATCAGCCCCTCATCTGGAAGGATTGACTTGAAACATTGATTCTCAAGGTGCTGGATTAAGGTAGCAGGAGAGAAGCAGATTGATCCCATTTGTAGATTTGTGTCACAGTTTTATGTTAGATAAACCTACCTTTAACATTTGTCTCTTTAGACTATTTTAAAAGGGAAATAAATTATCTTTCAGTGAGGTCATTCTAGGGTCTTAGGTAAAAACATATATAAATATATTTCATGTATTTGATAAATTATCTGCTCCACTAAAAATGTAACACAGTTTGGTTTTAAAAATGATACCTATTGTTAACCGTACATTAAATAAACAGTTTTGTGAAAGGGACTGGGCCACTGACTAGACAGGCCTAGATTCAGGTGTGCATGAAAATGACATAAGACTGTAAGTTTAATAAATAATATCCTCTGTCAGTTTAAAGGAAACAGTTACAATTATACCAGTCTTTAAACCTCTGGATATCTGAATTTCAGGGGCCTGAGTATAATCTCATTAATACTTGTGTAAGTAACTCCATTGCAGCTAGTGCAGTTCTGCATGCATGAGGACAAAATTCGGCCTTTGGTCGCAAAATGACATTTTCTGCTCTGTGAAAAGATTTCTCTGGTTAAACTATATTATGCTCTACATGGCTGGATTAAGATTAAATAGGGCTCAAATAAAAAACAAAATAAAACAAAACCCTGGCAATGCCTTTTCCAATGTGTTCACACATTTCTCATTAAAGTATAATGAAAAAGTGTATGCTTGGTATGTAGTGAGAACATTAGAGTAGTTAAACTATAAAATACATCTCAGTTAATAATTTTAATTGCCAATCACATATACCATGTTTCTCTTGAATTTGTTGTTTATATAAAGTACGGTAAATGAATGTTTTAATAATCAAAATAGAAAGCACAGTTACATAAAAATTGCAGAAAGCAAAACAAAGGTATGTATAAAGTGTGTATGCATCTAAATGCGCCCACGTCCTGGCCGGTGGTCGAGCGTCTGCCGAAATGTCACCAAATTTTAGCGGCATTTCGGTGGCGACACTCTCAATCATGCTGCTTGCCGCTGACAAGCGGCGTCGAGAGGCATCACCGTCGAAATGCCGCCAAAATTCGGGCAGCATTTTGGTGGATGCTCGACCGCCGCCATAGTCCTTTGTCTGGTGGGTGCCAGATGAAAAGGTTGGGGAACACTGCACTGAAGGATGCTCCCTCCAGAGCCTGGAAGACAACCCAAGATTCATGATTCTCACCATTCCTCTGCTGTCAGCAAATACTTGTGAACCTCACTTTCAAAGTATGTGGCCTCATCCCACGGTAGCACTGAGCCTCATAGAAGATGACAACATGTACTGCTGTCAGTTACTCTGTTTGTTCCATTGGCAGAGGTCTTTGTGTGAATTTAAAGCTTGCAAACTTGCTGATGATTGATGTACTTGTCAATACAATTGGATTTCTGATTTTCAGTTTGCTTTTTTTAAAAACTAGGAAATTACATTGTAAAAAAACTACATAAAAAGAATTTTAAGGTTGCAGAGTCAATCACTCAAAAGTTAGTGTCAAAATTTAAGGTTGTCTGTGCATCTTTAATTCAGCCCTTTTCTGCATATGTATTCTGAAACAATCTTTAATTAAATGATCACATATTACTTTTTTCCACAGGAATCTTGGCTTATTCAGTGCACAGAATGGATGGAGTTCACTTAATTCATAATGTTCTTTCAATTTTTTTTGTGCGGAATTATAAAGAAGTCAAATGCTATGTTGTCAGAGAAAGTTCATCCAAAAATAATTCTAAAGTTAGAAATGTAGTTGATTACTTAACTACTGAAAAATCAATTAAATTCAAAATTGCCTTCCCAGACAGTGATCATACATAATGAACCCTTTTCCATCCCCACGTGCTCAACTTTCACCTCATAATACAAAGTACGTGCTTTTGACCAGATTCCAAGTCTGTTGAAATCATGTTGAAGACCTGTTCAAACCTACTTCTGATTCTCTACCATCAGAATATTAGGTACATTTGATGCCTGATTCTGAACTATTGAAGTCAGTGGCACTTTCCCCATTATCTTGAATAGAAGTAGAACCAAAAAGGTATGTTCCTTTCTGTCTGTCAACAGGTCTTGTGTTCCCTCTTACTACTTCCTTCAACTGTGTTTCTCTGTTCTTATTCCCTTTGACTGCACATAATTCTGTTTAACTACCCAAGTGCCTTATCTTTCCACAAACTTCCTCTGTGTCCTTGCAACATCAATAAAATAAATAAATAATACACAGCATTTATGTAGCTTATAACTAACTTGCTCAACCTGGTTATGACATTAGTCTCAAGCATAGCACAACAGATTGGCTCCCTGACCTAAATAGACTGTAACATAATGGATTATCTGTGCTAGTTGATTGGCTTTCTCTGCCTTGAGCCAGCAGAAGGAATTAGAGCCTTGCCCACAAGAACTGTGCATTCACTGATCTGCAATCCCACATGACCTTGCTCCTCAACCTGAAGATGCAAAATAATCTCTCCACACGTGAGCTACCTACCATGCTTAGACTTTCCATATGTACCCTCCCATAAACATGTTTGATATGATAAAAATGATCTCTTTTACTGCAGGGCAGCAGATAAACCTGCCAAAAGCCAACAGACCCGAAGAAGTGACCTTTATCCAGACCTGAGGAAGAGATCTGTGTAGCTTGAAAGCTTGTCTCTTTCATCAACAGAAGTTCGTCCAATAAAAGATATTACCTCACCCACTTTGTCTCTCTAATATTCTGAGACATCAGCACTGCGAACAGCCAACAAGTAACTTAACTGAAGACTATCATCTTAACTCTCTGTCTAGGGACAGAGTTGTTTACAGAAAAAGCACTCAGAGTAGACGTCTTTGAAAAAAAGGATGATGACTACTGTGTGTCCAGTAACTAGGGGAGGCAGAGGAGTTTAAAATTTAAGACTTCATTCTGGAGCTGGCAGTGCCATAGTCAACAGCCTTAACATCAAATGTAGCAAATCTGTATGGAGGGAAGGGGTTAGATCTGGAATCCATATCATTTACAGACACAGGCAGGCTCCTACTTTCCAAAATAAATAGGTATAAATCAATGGGCATGCTCCTTATATCCTTTCACATGAGTTTCTCTGTATTCCTGCCTATGCTGTACATATATCATAGCTGGGAGAAATTTGTTTCTATTTATTCTGATCTCCCACCATGAGAGGTATCAGGGCTCCTTATGGAACTAATGGGGTTCAGCCCTGCAGTGGCCTCTGGCATAACTCCAAAAATGCTTGTAACTCTGAAAGCATGGGACAGAAGAATGTTCCTCCCAGTACTGAAACTAATCAAGCCTCTGGTAAAGCACCAACAACAACCAATGCCAGCTCCTGAGTCACGGTCTCCTCACAGGGACTGATACACTTTCCACTTTCAAAATTTCTCCATTGTAAGCCCTCGACCTTTTGCTGACAAACACATGCTTCTGTACATTTGTCATGTCTTATACCTGGCAAATTATTCCAGAACATTATCTCCTTTGTTGCTGCTCTCTTTGTCTCATTTTGTCAAGTGCCTATAAAAATCCCTGCCTCACCTTTAGAAACATTTTCCACCCATACTGATTTGTACTCAGAGGACTTTTAAAGTTAAAAGGCAAGCTTTGTTGTGAAGCAATATCTTAAAAAAAAATAAAAAAAACAACCATGGGAGAGCCAATGCCACTTCTTCTTGTTGTGCATAGTTCATATAAATATATATGTAAAAAAAGTGGCAAATAAAATGTTTGAGTAACATCCAGCATTTGAAACAGTGTTACAGAAATTCATATTTCCAGTTTGCAGATAACATTTATATTGACCACTGACCTATTAAGGATCATATTTAGAAAGATCATTTGATGAAAAATCTCAGAGCCTATTGAATGTGAAGCTGTTTCAAATAGCCTCTCCCCTCCTCCACCCAACCCTAACCCGCACCAGAATTCTCCAAGTCAAATGGAATAAAATATTTTGCTGGAGGGGATACTTTACTTTCAAGATTTACTTCTTTGCATCACAAATATATCCAGGGGAAAAATTCAAAGAAAATACAAAAACTGTTGAAAGATATGGAAAATTTTTGTTTAGTTTTAACAGGAGAGTTTGATACTCTAGCAAGGTTTGTTTGTTTAATGTTTATGCTAGGCATCTTTGATAAATATGAAAACACATTTTTTATTTTAATATTCATTGTTTCCCCTTTGATGCCATGTCAAGGGAAGAGAATGCCCTTTACTGCTTATCTCATACAGCTGCTACAGAAGAGGTGTCTGTTAATTATCCTGACAGACATAACCTATGAGCTCATTTTGATGAGCTGCGATCTGTAGGATCTAAAATAATGTAGTCAAAACATTGTGTACAAAAACTTATGTAACACATTATCAACATATTTCATGTTCCTATAGATAGTTTCTATTAACATTCCCTTATACAAACCCAGTCCCTGTTAATAGTTCATATGCAGATCTAACACTCGGAATATGCTGTTAAGTCCACAGTGTGAGCGCGTACTAGTTCTGTCATCTGCCTGCCACTAAAACCAGGAATATGTAACAAAAAAAAGTAATATATTTGTCAATTTTAAAGAATAATCACATGATCCAATGCTAGACGAATATTTTCCTGATAATTTCCTTTCGCACATCCTCACTCTCTCTTTTTTGGGGTGTGAGTGTGGGGGGAAGCATACTTAGTATCTCCTCTTGCCCTTAACAAATGTTGATAGTGAAAATAAACAAACGCATGTTATTATTAAAGACATTCTTGCCTGGAGGCAGAAAGAAGATTTTCTCCTATGAGATTTGCTTACATATGCTGTGGACTGTAGATAGTATAGCTTTACATTTATTGAAATTGTCTTTTCCCCTGAGTTCTAAGAAAATATGCCTAAAGCTATTATCGCATCTATCGACTCTGTGGGATTTAACGGACGTGGCTCCTGTTCCCAAGTGGTTGGAAAATGACCTCTATGAAGCAAAGTTCAAGCAGAGTGAAAGCTCTGAGACAGAGATTAGAGACCTGTCAGTTGCCTGGTAGGATAAAAGTGTAAAATTGTATGTGACGCTCAGTTCAGTCACATCAAACAGCTAAGAAATGTTTACTGAATGAACTACACAGTTGCTAATTACACATTCCCCTTAAGTATTCACATTATCATGGGCAACAAATACCAAGAGAATCTGGAAAGAGAAAGCTTCTAATAAGTATGCAACAATTACAGCAGGCATGTTTTTGCACCTTAATTTTTTACAGTAATTATTTATACTGCAGAGACAAATTTGGCTTGTTATCATGTACAGTATTTTTGCTTTTCAAGATAAAATAGATTCAAATGTTCAAATTAAAGCAAAAAATTATCAATAAGATTGGAATCAACACACAATGGCAAGAGAAAGCAATCTCTTCCGGTCCTCATAACATGTATACAGAACCTTTTATTAATCAAGTGACCTTTAGTGACAAAGCTATTCATCAGGCTAGATCAGTAATGTCTAATAATTAGGGCTTTCATTTAAAAATCCAATCAACCAAACATGTGTCCAAAATTATAGTTACATAAAAATGACCAATTCTGTGGCCAAGGTAAGGACCATAGAAGGCACTGAACACAGTAGGACAGATGTGGTTCAAATTGGGGCAGGGCAAGGTGCAGGAAGCTAATATCTCTATTTCAGACTGTGCCTTTTAGGTGATCCCTATGCCTCAACAGACATGAAGTTTTGGGTGATGGAAGAAGGGCACAACAAGGAAGGCCTGGGACAGTGGATGCATAGTTCCAGTGTCCAAATCCCTTTGTGGAGGAGATGCTGCAGGTGTAGGAACTGCTGCATCTCTGAGTCTGCAATATCTGCTGCAGAATGGTTCTGCTTCCACTTAGGAGAACGCCTTCATGCCACCATTGATTCTTCCCCCTCCAAGTCTTCCCAAGTGCAAAGCCCCTTTAGCGTGTGCTAAGATACCAAGGGGTTAAAAATGTGCCTTAAATGCCTAATATACAGGGATTTGCATGTGCATACAGATGATTGAGAACGCAAAGATGCATCTATACATGTAACAGAGGTAATTGCTGGTGTAATTACCCCTTTGTATGTGCATGCATAATATGTGAGGATGTAGTTTAGGTATCCAATTTTTAAGAATGTAGCCCATAAAATTTCATTGCTATACAGTTCACATGATGGAATTTCATGTTTTTCAAGATGGCTTATTTCTACATATTGTATCATGGTTAGGAAAGGAAGAATAAATTAATGTGATGGACTAACTATAGGAGATAATAACTGATGGACTGTAAAACTTACAGCCACACTAAATTGCTAAGCACATAACTCTGAGGTCTGGAAAACCTATTATTTTAGCAGCTGTATGTTTTTATTAGCCACTCAAGCAGAGTTTAGTTGTATTGTTTTACACTATCAAGTTTAGAGTAGAAATATTCTTTTCTTGCATTTCACTGAATATTGTATTATGAAGATTCATTCCCGCATAGAAATGTATTTGCTGTAGAAGTTATTCTAGGGACTTCAGCTTTATTATGGCATTATTTTGTGAATTTTATATAAAGATATTTGATTTTTCCATTCATTCAGTTTTTCTAAGTTAAAATTAGTTTCTCTTGATCTTCACTAACGCTAAGTTCCATAACATGTTTAAAAAGACTAATTAACAAAAGCAGAATTCTCATCTTTCTAAATATACATTCAATAGCCACCTACTGACAAAAATGATATGATTATTTTCTCTCCACTTGTATAGAATCTCTATAGCCATGCCCTTAATTAAAACTGATTTCCTTTATCTGACATCTAAAGTGACTTGGAGAAACATGGCCTAAAATAGAGTTGTGCAAATTTATACTCTCTCAGGTTCTAGCCCACAATATATATCCACTATTACATATTCTCATTTTCACATAATGTTACTCTATAGATTGTAATAGCTCCAATGCATATGTCGTTTCCAGTAGTGTTTTGTTGGCTATTTGATTGAAACCACAAAAATACTAAAACAATTACAGTTGCAACTGTGATCATAAAACAGGAATGCTTAGATCACATTTTAATTATGTCTATGAAGAGTTTGTAAAAACTTTTTGAAAGTGTTTTTTTTTCTTTTTTTCCTCTCACCATGGATAGCCATGAACTTCAACAGTCTGCTGTTTGTGTTGCATTTCAATTTGAAGCCTGATTCATTGAGATAAGTCATATGGGGTAAGTGTGATCGGGTGAGTTCACCCCACCCTTCAAACTGCCCTCTGTCACCAGACCGTGAGATCTAAGCGTAAGAGTCCATAGAGATGTCCTGATCTGCAGGGCTTTAAGGCCCAATGGACGGAGTCTATGAAATCGCCTTGCTCCAGAGGGCAACAGGGTCACATGACTCATGTCTGAGGGTAGCCCTTCTCTGCCAGGCAGTAAGGCCTAGCAGCCAAAGTCCACAGGGGTAACCCAGGGTTTTCAAGGCAGTAAGGTCCAATGGCCAAAGTCAACAGAGATACCTCGAGTCTACAGAGCAGTAAAGTCCTAGTGATCAGAGTCCATAAAGTCACTCTTTGGGTGGGGCTGTATGGCCTAGCAGCCAGATCCAACAGGGTCACATTTTGGGCTCGGCTGTATGGCCTAGAGACCAGAGCCAACTGGGTAGCCCTCTGGGCAGGGCCATATGGCCAAGTGGCTGGAGTCAATATGGTAGCCCTCTGGCCAGGGCTGTACGACCTAGTGGCCAGAGCCAATAGGGTCACTTTCTGGGCATAGCTGTATGACCTAGTGGCCAGAGTCAATAGATTAGCCCTCTGGGTGGGGCTGTGTGGCCTCCCAGCTGGAGTCAATAAGATAGCACTCTGGGCACAGCTGTATGGCCTAGTGGCCAGAGTCAATAAAGTCACCCTCGAGGAGGGGCTTTATGGCCTAATGGCCAGAGTCAATATGGTAGCCCTCTGTCCAGGGCTGTATGGCCTAGTGGCCAGAGCCAACAGGGTCACTTGCTGGGCACAGCTGTATAGCCTAGTGGCCAGAGCCAACAGGGTCACTTGCTGGGCATGGCTGTATGGCCTAATGGCCAGAGTCAATAGGGTAGTCTTCTGGGTGCGGTTGTATTGCCTAGCAACCAGAGTCACTAAAGTTCCCCTCTGAGTGGAGCTGTATGGTCAAGCAGCCACTTGTGGGTGTGGCAGCCAGGTAGGGAAACCCGATCCCTCCTTGCTCCACTGGGCACCAGCCCAGGGCCTTGCAGTGGTGAGTATGTCCACCACTGGGTCACTGGAGATCTGTCCACAACACACTGACTGGTCTCAGAACAATGACTTGTGTCCCCCTGCCCCAACCCTAGGCTACTTCCTAACTTGTCGCTCCAGTCAATGATCTGTGTGTCTTCAAGGTCTCTGGGTTCTTCAGCCAGTGCAACCCCCTATAGCTCCAACCTCCCTGGAGTGTCCACAGGTAGCTGGGCATCTGTGTGGGTCTCGGTGTCTCTGGTTTCCACAGGGCTCCAGTGGTTCCTGGGCAGGAGCCAGCAAGGATTGTCCTCACTCTCTTGTGGTCAGCCCAGACTGAGCTGGGCTGCTTCTTCTTATATTGCTGCTATATCTGGAGCATGCCCGGTAGGGCCGTGGGGCAGGGCTTCTTCTGCACACAGTGAGGAGTTAACCCTTCCCTATCCCAGGTGAGGTGAGTTCACCCTGTCACAGTAAGTTGCATGGTATTTCTCCCGTGTGTCTGATTAGCTGAAACATAAAATTAATCCAACACAGGAGAATCTATTTTCAGCTTTTTACAAATTGCATTTTTATAATAAACAATCCAATCTAGCTGGAAAACTCTGGGAAAAAATGTTTCTTTTAATTCCTACGTTTAACTCTAATAGGCAGTGGTCTAATACATTTGTTACATTCTCTTATCTCTTTGGGAAGACTCATTTTATATTTGGCCTGGTTAGTATTTTAATTATCTTTCAGTTTAAGTGCTAGAAAGGTCAGTTGTTCAAAGGTAACTCTGTGACCCAAAAAGAATAGGATAGAAATTAAAGTTGAACTGCAATGGGGGTATTATGAGATGACAGAGGTACATTCCAGAAAAGTAACCAGAAAAGACAAATTTGGATGCAAGAAGAATATAAACACTTGGGAAGCAATGGTCTGCCTATGCTAGAACATACTGTGGAGGAGAAAAACCGAATGTTATTATACTCCTACACATCTTTGGATCTTCCCTCTCCAGATATCTTGGAGACAGGATGTCTCAAAGACAGTATGAAAATAAAAAATTTAAAAAAGGATTGTTTGTGAGACTTGTCAGAGGCCTCACGGAGCACAAACAAATTAAAGCTGGTCACACTTTGGAATGCTTAATATATCAAAGATAACCAAGATCCCTCAGACACAGGTTCTGTTAGACAACAGCATTGTAATAACAGACCTGACTAAACTTGGGGCAACCAAGACAGAATGATCGATCTAGCCATAACATTCTGGAAGTTATACTGGAACCTGAAGTACTCTGCATTGCTACCCACATGACATGGACACAATGCAGTAGCAAAATGCAATAGCCTATAGCCCTGTAGGAAGATTTTTCTCAAACTATCTGTCATATGTTGCCAAGTGTGGAGCTAGATCTGCTTGCAGTTTCATAATCTTGAAACAAATTCTTCACAAGATTCCCTTACTTGGCTGCAATAGGAGGGGAGGCATTCTCCACCCCAATGGCATGGCCCCTCCTCTCAACACCTTTTTTTCCTCCTTCTAAAGCACTGGGAAGATGTTGGCAAATATAAGAACTATTCCTGACAGACACCAGAATAGTTCTGCAAAGCTGATAAGTGACTTGGATGCTGGGGAAAACTGCTGTCTTTGGTGAATGCATGCTTGCTGACAGGGAATCCTTATTAAGTGCAGGATTTCTGAAGTACAATGTCAAATAGATCAGACATCAGGGCTTAACGTAGACATGATCTTGGACCAAAATCTGAAATACAAGGCCCACCCTTTGTTTATGAGTCCTTCACCTGTTACACTTTGTTCATTCCTTTCCTACATATATACGCACGCACATAAAATTGTGTTCAAAAACCCTTACGTCCATTTAAACAAGAAAACGCTTTCACAGTTTTTAAACTTATTTATTAATTCAAAAAAAAAAAAGTTAGATGATTTACCTTGAGCTTAACTTTCTGCAGGTTACAAACAGGATAATTCAGTCTAACTCTTTCATCATATGTTTTCAGCTCTAAAAGGTGATTTTTTCCCCCTTCCAGCTGCCTTACTATTTACATAATATCTATAGGTATTTATACCACAGAGGAGGAATTAACGTTGCCTGACTCACTTCTTGGCTTATTTTCTTATCATTTTATTTATTTTGAATGTATAGATGTCCTGATGGCAGATTATGCCATTAAAGACAGGTTCCTGAATATACTCTTTTGATGTAGGACCAGTCAGAGGTACCAGATACCTCTATCAGTTTTGCTGTGCGTTTTTAACAGTGGAATTGAAAGGCTATAGGGGATGCTGAATTTTTAAAGAAGGCTTCCTTTATCCAAAATGTGAATTAGACATTATGAAGTTAAGTACCAATAGGTATTAACAAAAACAAAAATTAAAATGTTTTATACACCAGCTAAAACTCCCTTCCTCTCTTAGTTGTTAAACTTCAACTTTTGCTTCTTCTGATGTTAGTGATTTACTACCCTTCCACTTGTAAAAGAGTCTTCCATCCTAGACAAGGCTTGTATTTCTGGCGTAAGAACCAACCAGAGGAAAAGAAACCTTTTCTTTAATAAACTTTTTCAGGCCTTCTTTATACATTATAAAGATTTTTTTAAAGGTTTCAATACAAAAAAATCATTTTTGTAGGTCACCTTTAATGATACGCATTTTCCCCTTTCTATTATCCATATGGATTGCTTCTGCCAAAGAAAGTAGGAGCACCGAATTGCCATGCCTTCCTTCATCCGAATCGCATTGTATCATTTCTCCAAACTATTTCACAATATCCTCCCTCCTCCATCCTGCCACTTGCAATAACCCTCTTTACAGCTCTCTGTCCGATTCAAACTGCCCTGCATGGCACTCTTCTATAGCAGATTGATTTACTTTCTCCTTTCCCTGGAGTTGAAAGCAGTGTGGCATTAGCTATTATATAATATGACTTTTATGTTTTTTCTCTCCTATTATCTAGGCTAAGTAAACTTTAACAATATAGTTGTGTGTTGATTTTAATTAAGAAATATTGTTCACTCTTCAAATAATTCCTTTCACTAGTTTATAAAATATCCTTGAACACTATATTATGAGAATGACATGCCAAATCAAGATGTGCAAGTATTGAAAAATTATTTGATTAGCCTGTGTATTGTAAAACCTCTCCTTCTGGCAAGTACTTAAGCTTGTGAGAGCTGCCAAATTCAAGCCACTATGACTCATGCTATAAGTCTTTCTGCTGTCCGTTGGGCCATTCTGTAACAACAGCTACCATTTTGCTGTCACTGTCACTTCACATATTCAGTCTCTAAAGCTCTGTTTGTTGTTTCATTACGTTCTATGTCTCCCTTAGGAGCTTCTTCATTTTAATATAAATAGAGCGCTTCATCATGCAATGGCAAAGAATCATGGAAGGTACAACTCTCAATATTACTGGAGATGATGCATACAGATGAATTTGGCAGCAGCAGGTCACAAACAAAGGAGCTTAGTGAAACGGGGACAAACTTCCTTAGCCAAATATATATAAAAGAATAGTTTGTAAAATCAAAAGAAGGGGGAAGTCAATAGCTCTCTCCACTAATCATTGAGGTTTTTTTACCAACATTCACAAAATTCAGAGTACGCACATATTTAATGGATTTTTTGATGAAGGGGTCATAACTCAGGAATGCTATTTCCCATATACACCAGAGTACACTAGGCTATACTTTGAGCTAAAGATTTGTGTGTGTCCTTTTGAATTTTGCTTTTGGCTCCTGTGTTTCTTATTTACCACATATCACTGCAAGGGTGTTTTCTGTTCTTTGGTTCTTGGATTAGATGTTTTCATTTTATTATTAATTATTATTATTCAAAGTATGCTGCCTCTTTGGATTTTGGTTTTAGATTGAGTGTGTTAAGGTCTATAATGGTCCCAAGCAAAGTCTTCTAGAAATTTAGGTCCTGATCCTGCAATGATCTTGGCATGAGCAGAAGTCTCTCCTATGTGGAGCTCATTGCTAGACCAGGACCTAAAATCACTGATGCAATAGAAAGTTTTTATACTATTACATTATTATTTTGAATTAGTACAGAACAACATGTTGCATGTTAAGACCTGATTACTGAATGGCTTATTTTAAGGTTTAGCCAACCAAAAACTATTTTACCACAATTAATTGGCTGAGGCAGTCTATGGAGATAGATATTAAATATTATTTGTAAGAAAGAAACTTTCTTCTTTCCCATTGTCTGCCCTTCTATGTCACCTATCTGATAGATGGACAGAACAAAGGATTGATTTGGTTTTGGTTTCGTAAAAGCAAAAATATGGACTTTAAACATCTGGGTTCCAATTTATCTGAATACCCCAGTGTTTGGGACTTTGAAGAGATGGTTATAGTTTGTCTCCTCTCTATTTCAAATTTCAGAAAAGAATTAACAAAACTGGGAGTGGTTTTGGTTTTACAAAACTTCTCTCAGGTATTGGCATGCAAAACTAATAACGGGTAGTTTGGATCTGGGTCCAATCTTGTCTGAATTTCTAAGTGTAGAGGTGGATGTATGTTGTGTAAAAAGTTCTAGCTTGGTCTGTCTATAATTTCAGCTAGCTCAATAGGTTATCTTCAGACTATCCTGTCCACAACTCTTTGTGCTTTATTCTCCTGCCTTGACAAACCACTATATCCACCATGTCTGTGCAAATGTGTTTCGGAACGCAAGTCAGTTCCTGCCTATACTTTTAACACAATTTTGCTATTTTGATAGCTTTTAGAATGGCAACTCTGAGGTGTCTGGTTTTCATTTGTACCACAAAAATTAGTACATATCATTGAGCCATGAAGTAAACATACAGGCTTCAGTGTGTATTTACTTTCTGATTATTGTATATGCACAAATATCTCAAGCATCTGGAAATTGCCAATATCCAGTTACAAATTCACAAGTGGCAAATATGCAACCATGAAATTCAGTAGTTACAAAGCAGAACATTTGTACATTGTAAATTCCTTTTTTATTTCTTGAGTTGCATGATTGGGACTAGCAGGTGATATTTTCTAGTTTTATGTACACTTTACCTTTCTTTTACACACACATATGTTATTCCTTTCTGTCTATGTAATGCAGCACTCTACAACCTCTTCTGGGGAAAAAGATCTGTTCTGAGAATTCAGTAAGACCAAATCTGGTACTGGCTTTGACCTATCTAGCTATTTACATGGCCCAGATCACCACTGGATCTGATCTATCTATTGTATTTATATAGTCCCCCATTACCACAGTATCCAAATACCTCATAATCATTAAGAGGTTGGAAAGTATTATTATCTCTATTTTATAAATGGGGAACAAAGGCACACAGAGCCTAAATAACCTGACCAAAGTCACACAGGGAGTCTAGTCTCTAGCAAACAATTAAACCCATTCTCCTGAGTTCCAGAGTGCGACCCTAATCATCTTTCTGAGTGCCTCACACACACTAATTAATTTACCCTCACAACTGTTAGGTGGGGCAGTAGTATTAACATTTTACTGATCAAGAACTGAGACACAGAAAGACAGACAAACATTTGCCCCAGAGTCATTCAGGAAGTTTGTGGCAAAGCCAGGAATTAAAACAAGGAATCCCTGTGCGATGTCCTAACTGCAAGACCATTCTACATAACCTATCTTTACAACACATACACTCTTCTAACATTCTTGTTGCTAGACAGCTTGGCAGGTGGTAAACTCTGTGTTAAAAGTTACACCCAAAACCAAACAAGAATGAAATTTGTTTTTAAGTGAAGTGCTCCTAAAAAGAATATGGGGCCATTTTTGTTGTTTGTTTGGTTTTTTTTACAACAAATAGATATTCTATAACATTTAAGTAATTTAACATAACTAGGATAGATGCTATGATAGGAAAAATAGGTGTGCACAGATGAGTAAACTCTTTTATCTACAACGTTTTGTAACAATTGTCCAATGTAATGGTTTGTTTATTAATTACACTATAAACCTCTGTAATATTAGCTGGTCTATTTACTAATTACATATTTAAAATATATCACAGAAGAGACTTGCTTGAAATCCCTGACAAGGCCTCTCTTTTTCACTAGAATGCTAGAACATTTGGCTGCTTTAGATTTTTTTCAAGTTGATAATATTTTATTCCTTAAATACTCATATATCTCAGCATGAATACTTAGGGAGTGAGGCAGAATCATACCTATAACTACAAGATATAGACTGTGTAGTGACACATAATTAAAAGTATACATCTAATTGCCTTGCACCATAATTGGTACCTTTCTGTCAGGCAGAACATTGGTTACTGTGGGCACAAATATTATCTTAGCATACAAAGACTAAAAGAAAATGTTAGATAATGGAGGTCAAATTTTCCTCTCACTCATGCCAGTGCAAATTCAAATTATGGGATTTTCATGTGTGTGAGAGGAGAATTAGGTCCTATTTGTGAATTAAAAATATCACAAGCAATAGGTGAGACAAGGTGGCAAGCAGTGAGTGCCATTCTATGAGGAAATGGCTTTGTAACTCATAGCTTCATCTTGTTTTGTGCTCAAGGGTTTTTGCCTCATCCGTGTAAAAACATCATAATTGTACAGTTGTTAATTACAGCATAGTGTTGCCCTAAGTTATTGTTGTGGTCAGCATGAAATGACGTGACATCATACACTGAAGTGCCTAGCAATGGGGTTTGTCTACCTTGAAGATTTTAATTAAATGCAGTTAAAATTGTTAAAATAAAATAATAACAATAATAATGATAATAGAGGTCCCACCACTGCTTTATATTAATGGTCAGCTGAAACAAGTAACTAGTAACCAAATCAGGATTATCAACACTTAGCATTTTAATACTAACTCACGAAAGTGTTGTGAGGATTAATTAGATAATGTTTTAAAGCACTTTGACAATGTAAAGTGCATATTAGTTCAATTCCAACATCAGGGGGAGGTTTGCCTGAGTCAGGAATGAGTGAAAATGAGTATAAAGGTCTGAGATTATTGCTCATTAGTATTATCAACATTGACATTTTAGAAACACATTAGGTGAAATCTTGAAGTCCATACTTAGTAAAGGTCTTATTGATCTCAATTACAATTTTGCTGAGTAAAGACTGAGTAGGACTTCAGGATTTTGTCTAATGTATTTCTAAATTTTCACTGGATCAGATACATTCTGAGAAATGTAGATAAATCAGTTTTGGAGGAAGGAGCTGTCTAATCTTTACTGGTTTCTTTAGAGCCAAGGAAAAAGGTATATGCACATTCAGTGTTGAATGTACATCAGGTTTTCTGGAAACCATCTCACTAAGGTATGAGCTCTCATAGAGGCATGACTATAACCCCATCCACAAGCAGTGAAACACTTAAAAGAGGGCTAATTAGTTATTTGCTGTACTTGACAGGCAGAAGATGTATGCAAGCATGGAGAAAAGACTGCAAATATAGATATCCCTGATTATGTTATTGTCCAACATTTTAATTAATTTCTTAGACTATATTTGTGTAATTTAAGGGGGTTTTCAAGATGTAATTGAGCAGGACCATAGTGTTTTGTCAATTAATCACCATCACTGCAGGGTGCTGGAAATTATACAGCACATTTTATATATGCTCAATCCATCAAAGATTTACTTTTGCTTCCACTGGTCTTGATTTCTCCTTTATTTGCAGAGCAGCACTGAGAAAGGTGTGACTTGACTCAACTAATGTGCTGCCCAGGAGCAAAAAAATAAGCCACCATTTTGGCATCTCTGTGAGTACAGGGGGAGGGAGGTTGGTTGGTAGTTTCAAAAGGAGTCAAGAAGTCAAGACTCCTGGGTTCTCCACATGACTCTGCAACTCAGTCATTGTATAAACAAGTCACTTAACTTCCTTGTAACTCATTTTGACTATCTGTGAAATGAGGATAATACTACTTACCTACCTTCCAGGAGTGCTGTGAGGTTTAATTCGTTAATTTTTGTTAGGTGCTTTGAGATCCTCAAATGAAAATTGCTTTACAATATAATGCAAAAGCAATGGGAGCTTCAGATCTACATGACCAATACAACCACAAAAGTCTCTGGTGTTTTTTGGTTCCCAGGCTCTATGTACCCATCAGAGTGACCATCCAGTGCCCCCCTGTCCCCAATACCATGCTAATTACTACTTGATAAACAAATAAGATGGTATAAGTAACATAATGGTAACACTGATTACTTACAAAGAACAATTATAAAAGGAACCAATGTATTTCTGCTTCTGATCTCAACCAACATCAAGAAGTGGAAAGTAATATAAATTTTAAGACTTTGAATAAGGTCTGAGTTTTAAGCAGAAATTTGGATCTGTTTTTGCTCTTATGAAATTATTATTATTATTATTATACAGTGTCACTGATCCGTGATAATACACAGACACATGGGAACACAATCATTCTGGTGCATCACCACTGATTTCATTGAAGGGAAAGATTTGGCCCACATATAAATAAATAGATATCTTAATCAGCAGGTAGACATTAATAGTTTAGATAGACAAAAAATATATCTATGGAAGAAGAAAGGCAGTGCAAAAACATGCCAGTATTAAGCCCTGTTAATAGTGAGGGGCCAGGTACATTAAAGTAGCAGACATTTTGTTTGATAACTGATTGAAATCTGACAGGCTAGTGACAGCCTTGTTGTCAGGAGATCACTGTTATAGTCTCAGAGTGTGACTTTAAAAACTTCACTAGGGGAAAAATTACAGTCAGGCAAGCAGCAGCAGGGCATAGCCTAAGGCACAATCTGCCAATAACTAAGTCCTAGGGAAAACTGATTTGTGGCTTATGATCACACGTACCTATAGCCTTCACTATTGACTAATTGTGATTCATCTGGATGTAGATTTATCTTGGCTAACAAGAAAGCACTAGAGGTCTTCATTTAGCCATTGAACTGAGTCTCTGGAGACATGTGCAGCTGTCTTTACCTTCTTACCAATCAACACATCAAAAGCTGCAGAATATATTTTCACTTTCAAAAATGCAAACTGCAAGTGAGATAAAGTTGCCAAACTAGACTTGAACAAGAGTGAATGATTACAGCTCCACTCCATATACAAAAGATAAATCATTTGTGACTGTGCAGAACTTTGCTTTTGGTATAAATCTATAACAGATACAACGAAATCAGTTTATCTGCTGGACAGCCACATCATTTTGATGTAACTACAAAGGATTAAAACAATTTTAACTGCATTGTTGCGTACAAAGCAACTAACAAGGAAAACCACAAAACACAACCAACCCATGCAAATTCAAATGTCCTCATGCAAAATATCCAAGCAAAATTTTGCTCTCTTTTTCCTTTTTTTCTGGAGACAGCACAGTTTAAAATAACCCATGGTGTCATGGAAACCACTATTAATTACTATGCACAGCTTGCTACCCAGTCCAAACATCATGCTTAAATAAATAAATAAAAATCAAACATTATTAGAGCAGTGCTCAACACCAAAGCTACAAAAAAAGAATAAGTTAGAATTTTTCTCTTAAATCACTATTCTTAGTTTCCATTCAGTTTGGCTGTTATTTTCAAATAGGCACTAAGGGCATCATCCTGAAAAGTGCTGAACACCACCTGTTAGGAAGCTGAGAACCCTCAGCTCCCATGAACTTTACTGCAGGGCTGTGGGTGGGGAGCTGAGGGCACACAGCACCTCCTAAGAGGCCCTCATTGCTTTAAGGGCCCCATCTGGTTCCCACTGGAGTTAATAGAAACACTGATTAAATGCAGCAGGAGCTGGATGGGGCCTAAGTGAATAAAACCTGGATCAAGTCCTTAGTGCAGGGGTGGCCAACCTGAGCCTGAGAAGGAGCCAGAATTTACCTAATGTACATTGCCAAAGAGCCACAGTAATATGTCAGGTTTCAGAGTGGTAGCCATGTTAGTCTGTATCAGCAAAAAGAACAGGGAGTAGTCAGCAGCCCCCCATAAGCTCCACCCCTCCTTTCCCAGTGCCTCCCGCCTGCCAGCAGCCCCACCGATCAGCACCTCCCTCTCCCTCCCCCACCCCACGATCAGCTGTTTCATGGTGTGCAGGAGGCTCTGGGTGGGAGCGGGGAGGAGTGAGGGCATGGCAGGCTCAGGGGAGGGGATGAGGGAAGGGGTGGAGTGAGGGCAGGCCCTGTGGCAGAGCCAGGGGTTAAGCAGTGAGCACCCCATGGCACATTGGAAAGTTGGGGCCTGTAGCTCCAGCCCCAGAGTTGGTGCCTATACAAGGAGCTGCATATTAACTTCCGAAGAGCCGCATGTGGCTCCAGAGCCACAGGTTGGCCACTCCTTGCCTTAGGGTACTTTTCTGCAAGGTACTGAGTATGGTCAGCTCTTATTGTTCTGGGTGTTGAGGCTACTTAGTGCCATCCTGTATCAGTCCCTAAATTGTTTGAATATTAATCCAATAATATCCCAACTATCTGTACCTTTTCTTTACAAGACATATCCTGAGTAAAACCTTCCTTGTGGGATTTTCATTGCTTCCTGCTTTCAGGTGGGTTGAAAATAAAGTGAAAACTGCCTTTCTTGCTGGATTTCTCCATCAGATTCTAGTCATAAGCAGGAAATGCAGATGTACGTAAAGGTGACAACAGCATTTTCCAAATAAAGTTCATTATATTTAAAGTCTGGTATGTGCTTTGCTCATTTCAGCCTAACCGTGATGGGAGAACTGGTGAATTGTTTAATGTAAAATAAAGAATAATTTAAATGTTCTTTCAAAACTCCAATGCTGAAACTTTTTTGGTGTTGCAAAAAAAAACCAGCAACATCGAGCTGACTTTACATTTTTTTAGTTATATGGATTTACATGTGTGTGACACTCCCATGGGGCCCCGGGTCATGACACACCTCATCATCACCTGCCCTTAGCACAGAGTAGTCTTATCTGTGCCTGCTGTGGATCAGCTCCCTGAAACCACTGGCTTCCGGCAGCACAAGCACTGCCTCTCAGGCCTCAGCAGATCTCACTCTGTACAGGTAGCGATAGGCACACATCAACACCTAAATACTTGGAGAGTTCCCTGCTGTGGAACCATAAGCTGATACCAGCATCATTAAGGCTCCTTGACACTTCCCATTATAAAACACTATTTGTGAAGCTTGAACAGTTAGGACCTGAAAATTTTCTATACTAGGTGTTTGTCTCAGGCTGAATTTCTCTGGAAAATGGCAGCCAGGAGGAGTCCAGCCATTTTTGAGAGCAAGGCGAGGGAAAAATATGTTTTTTTGCCCATGTTAAAAAATTCTTGAGACCTTTTCTTTGAAATGCTCCAGCACCCCCATGCTTGGACAGGGAGAGAGGTGGTGGAGCTTTTGTGTCAGGGATGTGCCTTTTGCCATCCTCATGAAATTTTGTCCAAATTTGAAGAAGAAAGCCTTTGGAAAAAAAGAAAAAAAGAAAAAAGCCTTTGGAAAAAAAAAAGCACAGTTTTCACATGCTCAGTAGAGAGATGCTTAAACCTCTGAAGATTCCATCTGTACTGAGCATGTCTAGGGTGACCAGATATCCCAATATTATTGGGCCTGTCTCAATATTAGGGGCTTTGTCCTATAAAGACAACTACCCTCCTCCCCACCCAAAAAAAGTGTCCTGATTTTTCATACTTGCTATCTGGTCACCCTACCATGATCCATCCCCTCACTGCACCAGACTGCGCATGCACCATCCTGACAGAATGATGAAGAATGCTCCAGCCCAGGGCTACAAGGCCTGAGAAGGACTTTCTCGGTAATAGCTGCTCCGGGCCAGACAACAGAACAGAGAACAGAGAGCCTGTCTCTCCTCTGCTCTCAGTGGCAGCAAGACAGCATTGAGGAGGAAGCCACCTGACTTGAATGCAACAGGAACAAAAGCCAAACCATGGGTAAGGGAAAGGATTACATTGGGACAAGGAGTCTGGTGAGATTGGGACTGGAATCTGATGGGGAGGAAACTCTGACTAGGATTTTGAGGGGGAGACTGGGACTGGATGGGCAAGGAGATTGGGACCAGGATCAGGCAAAGACTGGGACTGGCCAGGCACAGATGCTGGAACTTGGAGCCTAGGAGGACTGGAGGCTT
This sequence comes from Chelonoidis abingdonii, assembly GCF_003597395.2. NCBI lineage: Eukaryota > Metazoa > Chordata > Testudines > Testudinidae > Chelonoidis > Chelonoidis abingdonii. The sequence goes on from NC_133773.1 coordinate 29,862,284, forward strand.
GTGAGGGAAATGGGGTCAAAGAGACTAGGAGCCAGCTGACTGGGGCTGGGGACAATGAGATTAGATGAGGAGCGGGTGGCACCCTGGAATTGGCTAGACAAAGAAACTCTCTCTAGGAACCACTGGTGGAGGAGACCAGGGGCAGCAGGGAAGAGAGACTGATCTGACAAGATGGCACACAATGAAAGAACAAGGAATGGCTGGCAAGGAGACTAGGACTGAGTGTGAGCCAGGGGAGAGAGCCTGGGAGTAAGGGGGACAAGGGGAGGAGATTGAGACATGGTCAGTGAGACCACAGTGATTGATTATGAATTCCTGGACAAGGAGACTGGGAAAGGATAGGTGAGGAGAATGAGACAAACACAGAGCCAGAGGTGTAGATGAGATAATTTTGAGACCAGGACAAGTTGGAGAGGGCAAGGCAGAACACTTGATAGAAACAGAAAGGTCTGTATCCGCTAGGACACATTATCCTCCAGAACCTGGAATGGAACCCAAAATTCCTTAGTGTCACTATTCCACTGCTGTCAACAACCCACGGTCAACCTACCATCTCCATCTAGTGCTGGGTTATCCAGCTTCGGGCTCCTACCCTTCTTTCTCTGGGAATTGTGGAACCAAATCAGACTATTTTTTTTTAAAAGTTTCCCCCTATGACCTTACATTATAGAGTCTCTTCATTTTCTCAGAGGCTATTCTCAAATGTTCCCTAGCAAAAGTGACAGCTTTTTCACTTTTGGATTGTAGAGTTTCTGCATAGTCCAGATTCATTTGTTCCCATTCGGGAAGTCTATACGGGGAGGTTTTCTGGCTCCTCAACTCATGTATTTTATAAGCCATCAAGAAGACTGGGATAGATCATGTTCTACAAAAGTAATCAGTTGAACCCCTAGAGTTCGACTGAACCTTTCCACCATTCTATCAGATTGTGGGGGGTTCCAGGGTAACAATGCAAGTTTCCTGGATCTCTATAATCTCATAAACCTACTGAAGCACTTTAGACTCAAAATGTCTCCCTTGATCTGCATGTAACTTACCCAAAGTCGCATATCTGATGAAGAATTCATTCACTAGAACTTCTGCGACTTGCACTGCCTCTTGGTTCCCTATTGGGAAATTTTCAAGCCATTTTGTGAAATAGTCCATAGCTACCAGCAAACATTAGTTGCCAGGCTCCGTCTCAGGCAGAAGCCCAAGCAGACCAACAGCAATGTGTCCCCTCAGTGCTCTCATGACATACTGTGGAATGGGGGCTCTCCCTATCACATTTCCTGCTCCAATTTTCGACCTTCTGACTGCATTTTGCCCAAAATAAATTTTCCTGTAGCTTGTCTACAGTTTTTGTAACTCCAAAATACCCAGCAGTTTTAAGATCAAGACAATCTCAGAACCTTCTTTTTCAATGTCTCTGGTTTAACCAGCCAATACCTGCACCAATCACCTGCTGGTTTCTCCCATCTTCCATACAGTATTTAATCTCTGAACTCCAAGCTTTCCCACTGTGACCAGAAAGCATTTACAGTGGTGAATATAAAATGATGGGGTATAAATTAGCTGTTACCACTCAAAAAAGAGATCCTGGAGTCACTGTGGATAGTTCTCTGAAAACATCCACTCAATGTGTAGCGGTAGTCAAAAAAGCCTAACAGAATGTTGGGAATAATTAAAAAAATTGATAAGATGGAAAATATCATGTTGCCACTATATAAATCCATGATACGCCCACATCTTGAATACTGTGTGCAGATGTGGTGGCCTCATCTCAAAAAAGATATATTGGAATTAGAAAGGGTTCAGAAAAGGGCAACAAACATGATTAGAAGTATGGAAGTGCTTCTGTAAGAGGAGCGACTAATACGACTGGGACTTTTTAGCTTGGAAAAGAAACGACTAAGGGGGGATAGGATAGAGGTCTATAAAATCATGACTGCTGAGGAGAAAGTACATAAGGAAGTGTCATTTACTCCTTCTCATAACACAAGAACTCGAGGTCACCAAATGAAATTAATAGCCAGCAGGTTTAAAACAAACAAAAGGAAGTATTTCTTTAGACAACACACAGTCAATCTGTGGAACTCTTTGCCAGAGGATATTGTGAAGGCCAGGACTATAACAGGGTTCAAAAAAGAACTAGATATGTTTGTTGAAGATAGGTTCATCAATGGCTATTAGGGCAGGTATGGTGTCCCTAGCCTCTGTTGGCCAGAAGCTGGGAATGGGCGACAGGGGATGGATCACTTGATGATTACCTGTTCTGTTCATTCCCTCTGAAGCATCTGGCATTGGCCACTGTCAGAAGACAGGATACTGGGCTAGTTGGATCTTTGGTCTGATCCAAGATGGCCATTCTTATGTTGTGAAGGGTTATTACATTCCAGGGTGGCTGCATTTGTCAAATGATTTTTCATTCACACTATCTTGATGCCAGGATTCTCTTTTGGGGAAGCTTTTAACAACTCTTGCAACCCCACATCTACTGTTCCAGTGGATGAACCAGAAACATTTGTACTTTGGCAAATTATGGGAAGAGAGGAGACAACCATCTCTCCTCCTGGTCACAATTGAGCAAGCTTGCTCTACTGTTTAAGGCAGTGTTTGCCATTAACCTTTCAACAAGGCAATCTGGATAAGGCATCAGAATTACCATGCTTGTGGCCAGGCCAGTGTGTGACTGTGAAATTGTAACATTGCAGTTTTTCCAATCACCTAGCAAACTGCCCCCTTAGGATTCCTGAATCTAATAATCCATTGCAGGGATACATGGTCTGTCCTGACCACAGATTTTCTCCCATACACTTAGTGATGAAAAAGTTCTGCAGATTTAATTGCCAGACATTCCTTTTGGATGGTGAAATAATTTCTCTCTGGAGACTTTAGACTGTTGCTGTAATAAGCCACCACCCTCTCAAGCCTTTGTGTTGTGTCATTACTACTCCCAAACCATTTACACCAGATCTGTTTCCAGTCTGAATGGGGTTTTGAAACACAGGTAGGGCATTACAAGAATAGTCACAAGAGCCTTTTTCAGTTCTGAAAAAGTAATACCACATTTTCTTAACCACTGAAATGGTTCCCTTTCTCACCTGACCTATACAAAGGTTTTACAATATTGCAAATCCACAATTAAAACTTCTGTAATAGGAGAAGACCCCTATAAAACTCTGCACAAAACTCTATGTATGGGTGTCTGGGAGTTGGCCAGTTCTACATAGCATCAGTTTTTTTTGTTTTGTTTTTTTTTAAATGATCAGTGGAAATTCCCCGCTCTCTGATCATGTGCCCAAGGTAAATTACATCTTTTTTAAATAACTAAACCCCAATTTATTTGGATTCAGTTTCAGATTGGCAGTCTTCTGCTTGTCACAGACTACTTGCACATTTCAATTCATGTTCAAATGTTTTAGCATGCACCAAAATATCATCTACATATAACAAACAGTCCAAGAGGAGCAGGCCATGCAATACCTTCTCCATTACTTCTCATGTGTTAGGGGTTGTTATAAAAGTGGATGGGTAGGGTTCTGTGGCCTGCTTTGTGCAGGAGGTCAGACTAGATGATCATATTGGTCCCTTCTGACCTATGAGTCTATGAGTCTATGAGATGTGGCTGGTGCATCAAGAGGACAAAAGCCATCACTTTAAATTGTCACAGGCCTTGTCCTGCTGTGAAATCAATCTTTCCCCCTGTTCTCTGAATCCACTGCCAATACCCACCTTTAACATACAGTGTGGAAAATCAGACTGAATCTGCTGGGTCATCCAGAATATCATCTATTTGTGGTTATGGATAAGAATCCTTTAAAATGACTCCATTTAGTTTCCTATAGCCCACACAGAATCTGGTGCTGCCATCTTTTCTTTTTTTTAAACGAGAATTATTGGTGAATTGCCAGAGCTGGTTGAAGGCTTAATTATTGCTTCCCGATAAATTTCTTCAATGGCCCGTAAAACCATTTCCTTCTTTGCATCTGGTGAACGGTGAGGTGGCTTTTTTTTAATGGTCCAATTACCCTCAGTATTAAACTTGTGCTGGACCAGTGCAGTACAAGCTATTTCCTTGTTGGCTCATGAAAATAACTCTTGATTTAGTCTCTTAGACTATTCTGTTGCTCCACATTTAAATATACAGTATGGCACTGGGATGACAAATAGAAACTCTGGAAATTCACCTTCACACCTCCTCCCCAGTATAGTTTTCTTCTATACCAGCATTTACTAGATCCACTGGTTTATATTTTGCTGCTTTGGTTCTTTAAAGACAAGCAAAGAAAACACTATTTGATGCCTATCAGAAACATTAAGAAAATGAACAGGAAGTGGTCCTGCTTCAGGTCCATAAGAACTTAAGCAGCTAACATTCCCCAAGACCCTGGGTCTTAAAGCAAGTGTCACCTCCCCCGCATATTTCCTTTGCTAGAAAGCTACCCCAGCATGTAGCTGCTATTATGCAAAAAATAGTATGCGGTCATGTGATTATAGATTGCATTATAATGCATACACACAAGGGGACTGAATTAAGATTTCACAGGCAATCTCAATTCTGGCATTTAATAACTTTTGAGTGATTGACTTTCATCCTTAATTATGTTCTTCTAACGTAGTTTATATACATTTATATATCACACACACTCATTACTCACCATTTTTGCATTCTCCTATATGTCTGAAAATAGTTTTTGCCTTTCCAGTGAAAGAGACATGGTTCTATTTCCTTTTAAAGCATCAATTTATAGAGCACCTCAGCACTGCAAAACTTTTCTTTGTTCACTGAGATCATAAGAGCCTGATCTTGAAACCAGTGAGAGTCCTTCCAATGGGCTTTGGATCAGGCTCCTAGAGATTCCAACTCTTTTCTGTGCAGCAAGTGTTTGGTAGTGATCTGCTGCTTGCTATGCAACTAACAGAGGGAGCATGGAATACTCATTCTGAAGTTCCTCTAAAAATTATTTTTCTTTTAATTATCTGAAATAGAATAACAGATCATTAAGAATATGTTAATAGATATCTAAGATTACAAACTACTTTCCCCCCAAAAGATTTTAACTTTTATAAGGCAGATCATATTTTGGACATAACTTCATTCCCATGTCCCTTTTATGACCGCCAGTCTATCCAATTGTGCCTGTGAATAGTGAAACACATTTGTTATTTCATGTTCAATGATGAGTATTGAAGGCTGTTGATTTAACATGAGGCAAATGCTAAGAGTGGAGGAGTGGTCCTCTGGGTTCTCCCAGTTTTCCATTTATCCCTTCCCAGCCTTGAAGTGGTTTCTCCTGTGTAGACAAATATGAAGAAATAGACTTCTCCCTATTCTGAATTCTTATTTGCCTACTTCCCGTGGGACTCTGTCCTTGGAAGCTCTGACCATCTCCTGTGAGATTAATGGGAACTGAAGGAGGTGCTCAGTACATCACAAGATTTGTGATTGGTTGTCCATTTGGAAATAGAATTACAAGGTAGAGGATAGAAATGGAGTTAATGGGAGTATTTTTCTTTTTCACCTTTGCAGGGCTTCAGGAACCAGTTCAGTGACCAAGGCCTTGTCTACAAACAAAAGGTATACCAATTGTACTGTACTGGTATAACCAGTTTGTTTGGTAAACTATATATATCACATTCCTATCCAAAATAATTATACTGGTACAAAATGTGTGTGTAGGCCAGGCCTCCTAGTTTCAGCAGATTTTGAGTAAGAAATGTTTTCTAAAGCTTAAAAATGATTACAAAGAAAAATAAAGAATATGAATCAATTAAAAAGTAAATCAGGTCAGGTGTTTCTAAGATCTGACAAATTCATTGGACTGCTGGTTCCACTTCTCTGCTAAAACCAAAAATTTGTATAGCTGAAGATACTGAAGTAAAGATATTTTTCATTCCTTTATTTTTCCTATTATCAAAATACATTTTACTTCTGTGGTAGGCAAGTATTATAATACCTATTACACAGTAAAATAGAATAAAGGTAAGTGACTTACCAATATTACTCAAGTGAGGGGCAGAACTAGGAGTTGGGTTCAGGAGTATAGGCTCAACTGTTCTAACCTTCAGGCCACAAAAGAGGTTACATGTGCAGATGTATATGCAATAACTGTTTTTCTCTCTTCCTTTCTTTCCTTGACCCAGAAACAAATATGAACTCATCCCCCATAAGCATCACCTTCTCTTTTCTCACTAAGCTAAAGGTGCCTCTGATACTTTCAACAAAGCATAGCAACCATAAAATGAGAGTCTTTAGCTTAATATGTTCCATGGTTGATGAAATCTGAAAGTGTTACCTCATGTACTGTTTCTGGAAAATGAGTGACTGTGAACAATAGTAACCCAAAATAAAAACCCATTAATCAAAATTGCCCTGCAGCTCTGCGGTAGGGCACTTACCTCACACTTCTGTGGTCAAAGGAATTAAAGGTCACTGATGCAACCTCCTCCATATGTGCAACATACTGCCACTGTTTCCCAGCCAGCCTACTGAAATCCAGTTTCTCATGAAAAAGGGACTCAGATCACAAGAGAGATTATTCCATTACTGCTGATAATTCACAATGGAAAGTGTTAGTTGATTACATGAGGTCACTAGTAAGGAATATTCCAAAGATCTGAATGTGTGGATAGGTACAGCTGTCTCTATAAATACATTAAACATCTGCATACTAGTTGTGAATTCTGTACAGTTTTTGTTTTTTTTTGTTTGTTTTTTTTTTACACCTACTCCTTCATTTAAATGCATGTGCTGAATCCTTTTTCCTTTACTCTGCTGCAAAGAACATATTCCATTGCAGATAGGGTTTTCCCATTATCTTCTGTCTTCAAACTTAAGTAGTAAATAATGACAAAAAAGACATCACCTTGTATGGTGAAGGAGACCCGTCTTAAACTTTGCTAACATTATAGCCAGATTTCATGGTCAGAGAAAAACAAAACACCCAAAATGGAGAAGTTATTAATTCAATAAATCCAGCTGCTCTGAGTGCTCTGGGCAAAAGACAAAGTTAAAAGCAGCTGCGCATTGACGACATATGTGACATGACCAGGGTAAGGTAGCTGTTTTAGCACATCATCCACCACTTTTAAGGCTGACTGCACTCAATTTCTTAGACAATCTACACACCATTTTCAGTTCTGTACCTCCATAATTTATCACAACAATACCTCAAGCATACAGATCAGGGGGGAAAAATGAAAGCAATTTACAGTATCAAGATGAAAGAAGCTGGACAGCTATGGAAGGCCTACTATGTAAATCATATCCACAACTTAAAGGAATGTCGACATAATATTCTGGAATTAATTTTTCCAACATTCTTATGTAGGTCACACAAAGGTAAATCCAGCTTCCTCCTCCAAACCCAGCCCCCATATCTGGAGTTGTTTATCAATACGTTAAAGAGGAAATTGATTCTGCCTCCCTGTTTCTACATGGACAATAAGAACCTTATGTATAAACCCTGCTGATAAAAATAACAGCAATCAGTTAAAACATTAGTGTCTGTATATATAGTCTTCTACTTAAGTGTTTGGAGAAATATCCCAATATTATTTATAATAATAACCAAGACACAAATTAATTGAGGGGCAACGATTGACTCTCAACTAATAGATTATTGTATCACACAGAGTAATCTCACTACAATATTTTCTATTCAGATGCGTCTGACTCATATTCCTTTATTAAAAACAAAAAATAAAGGCAAGTTATTTCAAGTCTTCATTTATTATAAATATTTCTAAACCTTTTAAAAATAAAATTTTCGGAACTTTTACTCTTAACTTGGTTTACTTTGGGTGAAGCCAGATTTTCACACATTTCTGGCTAAATGTGTGTGTGAACTATTGCACATAAATCTAGGCACTACAATAATACAAAGAATAAATAATAATCTATGTGCAAAAGGGTCCTTTGTGCTAATGGTTACCTTATTTTTTTTATGGACAGATGTGTATTTTCCATGTTCAGTAGGTACAAATGTTTCCAAATTTTACCCATGATTTCATATATAAAACATTTTAATATTCTCTCCATATATGTGGAAGTATCTAACCAGATATGTATGTATGTATGATGAACACACATGACAAATGTATGGTAGTGATATCTCAGCAGATTCCTATGTTAAATTACATTTATAATGCACTTTTGACCACCTCACCTGCACTCTGCTTATTACTACATCTCTCTCAGGACTTAATTCTTACAACACAAACTCGTTAGCAGTTTCAGACAGCTGCCACTAAGAAAAAACTGCCATGATAATGTTTCCTAGACCCTCCCCAGTTGTGGATTTTCATCTCAAAATACAATAGTCTGAGTTGCAGTTACAGGAACAGTTACAGGATTAAGTCCAGATTCCTCCTGACTTAGCTGGGCTAAAAGTGGGAGCTTTATACCATTGGAAAGGAAAATTCTCCATGAGAAATACATCAGTTGCTTCTTACCTAACAGGTCCTGAGATATTGGCTCTAGTACTGTAACAAATGAAAAAAACTGTTTTAAGATATTTTTAGATGTTTCTAACTGTATTTATTCTAATTTCTTTCTCCCTCTAATGAAGGTACATTTTGACTCCAAACACTTAGCTTTAAAGGCAGGTGGATACTAAAGTGACTATAAATTTATCTATATAAGATTGCTTTTCAGTAACTTCTGTGGTATACATACAGTACATGATGTGATATTGTATATATTTTGTAGTGGCACTCATATGAGATGAAATTTAATGTGGATAAATGTAAAGTAATGCACACTGGAAAAAATAACCCCAACTCTATATATAATATGATGGGGGCTAATTTAGCTACAACAAATCAGGAAAAAGATCTTGGAGTCATCATGGATAGCTCTATGAAGATGTCCACGTAGTGTGCAGAGGCAGTCAAAAAAGCAAACAGGATGTTAGCATAGAGAATAAGAAGGAGGATATATTATTGCCCTTATATAAATCCATGGTATGCCCCATCTTGAATACTGTGTACAGATGTGGTCTTCTCATCTCAAAAAAGATATACTGGCATTAGAAAAGGTTCAGAATAGGGCAACTAAAATTATTAGGGGTTTGGAACAGGTCCCATATGAGGAGGGATTAAAAAGGCTAGGACTTTTCAGCTTGGAAAAGAGGAGACTAAGGGGGATATGATAGAGGTATATAAAATAATGAGTGATGTGGAGAAAGTAGATAAGGAAAAGTTATTTCCTTATTCCCATAATACAAGAACTAGGGGTCACCAAAAGAAATTAATAGGCAGCAGGTTTAAAACAAATAAAAGGAAGTTCTTCTTCACACAGCGCACAGTCAACTTGTGGAACTCTTTACCTTAGGAGGTTGTGAAGGCTAGGACTATAACAGTGTTTAAAAGAGAACTGGATAAATTCATGAAGGTTAAGTCCATTAATGACTTATAGCCAGGATGGGTAAGGAATGGTGTCCCTAGACTCTGTCTGTCAGAGGGTGGTGACAGTCTGTCTGTCAGAGGGTGGAGGTCACTGTCGGTAGACAGGATACTGGGCTAGATGGACCTTTGGTCTGACCCAGTATGGCCGTTCTTATATTCACTGCAGAATTCAGATGTGGCTTCCCCATTCATGAGATTTGTGGCTATCTCAAAAAAAATTCCAAAAAAATCTGGATACCTTCATTATTTTCTCTGTGTCTGTCATATTTTTCATCTATATAAGTCCTCTTATCTTCTGATACACTGCATTGCAAAGTTGTATCTAGAAGTTCTAACTCTGGAGAGGATGCATCAGAAAAGCTAGAGGGATCATGATATTTGAAATTTGCCTCTACAATGGATTTGCCAGGAGGAATATGCTCTGACATCTTTCTTCTAGTCACACTGAATGGCCATCCCTTTGCAAGTGGCACCCATTCACCCAGATATCAAATGTTTACTGAACTAAGCTCTTAAGATTGGCCTATCAGAAAATTATAACCCCTAAGAAACTGAAGTCATTTTTATACCAACATTTTTTTTCTGGTTCCCCTGAAAAGTAGTAACAGATTCTCATGCCACACTCAACATAAAAATTCTTCGGTACATGGTCCCCATGTCTCAACCCATGCTGCCCCCAAAATCATTAGACAACCTTATGCATGCATACCAGTCATCTGACCAGTGAGCATGTAAGTGTTCTACTCCCACTGCATTGTACCATCCTTTACATAGGAGCGTGTGCACCAGTTACTACATACTTGCCACTTACCACTGCTTATGTGATAATAGGCTATTATAGAATTCCTGTAGCACAATCACCTTGTTATCCATTTGCCATTTAAGAATGTTAAAGAATGAATGAAATTATTATGGGTGAGACCAACCATTTCCTATCCTACCCTCCCTCACCATGAGAAATTACCTGTAATTCATTCTTCATCCTCTCCCTCAATACCAATATGTGAATGGTTACACTCATGAATTCCTACTTCAGTCTCCAACCTACTCATCCCAATGTAGATCCCTCATGCGAGACACTGAGAATATTACCATCATTATATCCTTCACAACATTACAGCCAGCAGGGTGTCTGTGACAATGAATGTCTCAAAACCATTCTCATGAGCATATCCTTAAAGTTCTGAGATCCATACAGGGCTTCAGTTTTGGACTTACTTCTTCAAATTCATAGGTGAACCATCCAAGTTAAGTATCTTGGTTTAAAATGTCAGAAGCATGTACCTTGCCTAGTAGCACAGGGTGATCAGGATATGGAGATGGAGCACTTCACATTTACCCTTCCAAACTTTAAACTTAACTGAGAATATCCTGGCTTTCCAGTGTGTGGGATATATAAAAGAAAACTGGGTTGTTTTTTTTGGTAACTGACCTTAAAAGTCATTAATAAGTATTTACAATTGTATTTCAATTAAATTGAGTTTCAACCTGGGATTAATATTAAGTAGCAATAGCCAGATTCCAGCACCCTTGTACGCACTTTGTTCTGTACTCGAAAAGTGAGTGAAGTCATTGGAATTATTCATAAAGAAAGGTACTACTTGATGAGGGAGAACTTGGCCCTCAGTATTCAGTTGCCAAATATGAATTCATTTTAATATTTCATTGCTAGAAATTACTATGAATTATGAAACATTTGAAATTACCTGCAAAACGGAGACATCTTCTTACTATTCCACCAAAATGATTTGAAGTAATTATAAATATTTTCTTTCTTTGTAAGCATGGAAACAGTCAAGTAGTCATGGATTCTGATCTTCCTTAGAGCTGTACTGTGCTCTTAAGTATAATCCTAAACAAGGAATGGGGCATAAACTTCATTAGAATTGTGCCTTAAATATACCCCTCTGAGGCACAGTTTCTCTCATGCTTCCCTATTGCAACGGTGGTGGGAGAGTAATATGCTGCGGCCTGCTATAGGGCACCACATACTCACCTTGCATTGTCAGATCCATTGGGAAGATTATAGAGCTGGGTTGAGATATTGTTCTACCCCTCCTCTCCAATCTTTCCTTATATCCTTGCAGGATAAGGGGAGTATTGGGTATGCAGCAGATGTAATGCAGCCACGCATGAGCCTTACTTACTCTTATTCTTGCATGACTATGTTAGACCTAGGCACGATCTAGCCCTTAACGTAGATGGGACAGATATGGAAGTCTTTTCTGTGTCCATGGCAACAATAAGCTATAGAGGTGCCTTGGTATCACTCTAGAGTCAGCGAAAGGAAACACTCACTGTTGTCTCCAATGAGTGAAAGATGAGCGTTCATTTGGGGGCAGGGCAGGGGAGAAGCGGCAAAGCAAAATAAATCATATAGGTGTTTCTGAACAGAGCCGTATCTAGAGGATAATCTGTCATCTGCGTTTCTTCCGTATGAGAACAACTGAGCAATGCTTCTTGGCTGTCAGGAAAAAGTGGAAGAGGACACACAATCAAAAGAATCTGAGCCATTGAGATGGTGTAAATAGGCCCATTTACACTAGTTGATAATCTGACTGTGACTTTTATGTAAAGAGAAAAATGAATATGAAAGGCTGCTGAAAGCAAAAACAGCTTGTACTGTACATAACACAGTAATAGAAATAGCATTAAAATTTTTAATATAATAAAACAAATCCCACTAAAGAAATAGGTATGATTTTATGGGAAACACAACTGAATAGTTAAAATGTTCAATTCCTTGTTCAGATTTAAAAAAATAAAGGACCAGACCTTCAGCAGGTATAACATGGCATTACTACATTGGCTTCAATGGAACGACACCAATATGCAGCTGTTGAAGATTTGGCCCAGTGGTTTTTTCACATTAACAAAAGCCAAATCTATGAAATTACATAAAATAATTGGAAAATATGAATAAAAATATAAAACAAAGTTATAAAATTGAAAAAATATTAACACAATAATTACTAGAAAGGGAAATACCATCTGCAAAGAAAAACAACAAGCATGTTAAATGATGTATACAATATAGTTTTGGAAAGATTATTAATAATTTATGCTAATCTAGAACTAGACGTGATCAACCATGGAATTCTCTAAACAAGTTTGGGTACTCAAGCATAGAATAATCCACTGGACACACATCCAATGTCATGAAACTCCACTTTGCTTGGGCTGTAATATTCACATCAAGTGGGATATGGTGTGTGAGGAAGGACAACCTCACGTCTATGCTGAAGCAACACTGTTCCACTTGACATGATCGTTATTCATTTACCTGACAAAGACTGAGTCATCATGTTGAGATGGGGGCTGTTAGTAAAGATGAAGAGAGACTGGACCAATCTAACCACCATATTGTTCATCATCCCTCACAGAGGATCACGTCAATATAAACGGATACAAAATCTACCGTGGACCATAGGGAGACCCTTGACACATTTCTTAGTGTCTGTGTTTGTTCTGCACTGATGTCTCTCATCTTTCAGATATTTGATACAACACTTTCAATATGAACATTCACTCCTAGGTGGAGGATTGGCTACAGATTGTCTGATGGATTGTCAGTCAAGCAGTCACTAGCTGCATATAGTGGCAGGATAGCGCTTTCATGGAAATTTGTAAAATAATTTGCAAATAACTGGGAGGAAATTATTGTCTACTATCACATGGTTGGGAGATGGAGATTACAGATGTTTCAACACAGTGAAATACAACAGGAGAGGTTAGGACCTGAGGTATGTCACCTTTTTACTAGCATCAATTATGCATTATGACTGGTGGTCCATATCATCTGGCCAGGCCTGGATAGATCAGTTGGCTAAGTTAGTATTTCCAATTGCCCAGGGAAGCTAGGAGTGTGTTGATTTCCTAATTGTATAGAAGGGTGACCTTAGGTAAGAAGATCAACTGCATTGACCCCCTAGCAGCAGCAAGAAATAGTTAATTGTTCGTGTTGGTTATGTTATTATAATATGATTAATAATATGGCACCAATTTGCCATTTATTCCAGCAAAACTATGATTGCCCTAACTTTTAACATTCACAATATACATCACCTGTCCTATATTGCACTTACTTGAATTACTTTGCTTTTACAATACTAACTATAAACCTGAATTTGAGTGAGTTAACTCAAGTCAGGGCAGGAAAAAAGGGCAGTTAGATTTTAACATCTCTGATTTGTTAATGGAAATGCAAATAGGTACATGCCTTTTTTTTTTTTCATCCACAGTTGAAAATTTCCCAAGAATATCTCCTTTAAATCTAAATAGGCCACCTGGTTTATCAACTTTAAGTGTAAACATTTTTATTTTGTTCATGGAACATACTTATATAAGAGCAAATGCACTGGCCACTTCATATTTCATTAAAAACAGCAGAAGTCACAGAGTTCTGCAGAGGAGTAAATAAACTGTTATGGGCAATGCATCAGAGAATCGATTGTACCCTCCTTAAGTGATAGTTATACAAGTGGCAGTTCAGTTGGGGCAGCATTAACCTATGTAACTAACTTTTTCCAAATATTTTAATATTTATGATCACTGTGGTTGGGGGTTGTTTTGTTTTGTTTTTCAAGAAAAAAGTTCCCTTATTTTCCTCACTCTCTCAAAATCCTTTCTATTCAAGGTACCTTTCCTTGCCTCACTGAAAGATTAGTAATCCCCATGGATCAATACCATTTTTCCTTGATGTTAAGAAAATAAAAAAATAAAACAACAGAACAGACCAATATTTGATCTTGTCCAGTATTTGGTCTCGAGCAACAGCAAATGACAGGTTTCAAAGGAAAGTCTAGAAATCCAGAGTGGAATAAATGTGTAACACTATCCCATATAGGGAAAATTCCTTTCTGACCCCAGAAATTGATCAATTTATACCGTAAAAGCATGACGATTGATATCCATTATACATTTTTTGAGCTAGTGTAACTGAATATCTTAGTCTTAAGTCACATAAATGACTCATAGTTACAACAGAATTTTATGGCAGCCAGTATCTAGATTAATAAGAATGTAAGATTTACCCTACTGAATCAGATCAGTGGGCCACCTGACAGAAACCCACACAAAATGCTTCAGAGGAAGATGCAAGAACTCTGACGTGACCTCCTTATAAATATAGTATATAAATATCAGTGTACTGCTGATATTTACAATAAATAACTTAAATGCCAACCTGCTTAGTCATAACAGTGACTATTCTGAAATATTGTAGGTTAATATATGGTACTAATGGAGTATTAACATGGTACGTTAGTGCTGAAATGAAGAAATTTTGCTGAACTGTACATGTTCTTTCCTAGTACATTACACTTATATGTAGGACAGGAGTCATTTGAAAATGACACTCTTAATTTGCTGTATTTTAATAAACTTTACAGTGTAATGCAATAAAGCATTTGTTTCTCTTATGCTAGCTTTCTTTCTTCTGCACTTTAAAACAGCTGTGAAATTTTTGAAAGAGGACCACATCGGTGTACTGTATTTGCATCTATTTGCATCTCTAAAACCTTTCAGATTATTTTGGCTTTCACTTCTTCCTGGTAGCCATTTAGAGTTCCTAATATTAACAATGTCCAGATACTGTAATGTGTGGTGAAAATAATCCAAAAATAAGAGATTACTTGCTCTTGTACCAAATGCTAGTGAAAATACATTACAGTACCTGCCCTGCCCTCCCAAAAAAACCCCACGCACATACTGAGTGAAGCAGAAAATGAGAACGTCATGTCTGGGAGGATCCCTCTAGGTCAGCAGGCAAAAGATACTCTTGGAATAAAGGCTTGTGTGGGGAAGAGTGGCTCCTTTTTTCCCCTCCTCAAATGCCTTATGAAGTGGCAGGGGCTGGACAGACCTCAGCTTGCCTTAATTCCCACCTAAATGGCCAATCAGTGTATGGGTGTGGAGGGGGGCAGTTTATATTGCTCCTCTAGGGCACAGTCCACCATTTACACCTGGATTTGTTTTTTTCCCCACCTACCCTTCTCTTGGGTTTGTTTCTTCCTTTTTCTTAATTGCTGCTACATTTCTCATTTTGGCCAGCAATCTTTTAAGGAGCTAGAAAGGACTTTTTTCCAACAGCAGACTGGCAGCTAGAAATGTGGAGTTTTCACTTTGGCACACACAGGAGGCCTGGCTCAGTAGGAGGTAGTACACTATCATAGTTTTTGTTACCACCATAAGGCAGGTGTCCAATTGAGGATTAATCACTGCAGTCCTGGAGAGTGATTAGACTCTTATTGTGCATTGGAGGGCAAAGGGAAGGCTTCAATGTCTATGCAAAAAGTGCTGCCTCTCACTGAAATGCTCATCCCTTACATGAGGGAAGAGTAGTAGGGAATTTGGGGCCTTCTTGTCTCTTGTCCCTTGGTGTATTTTACAGGAGGGAGATCAGGGTAACTGCCTCTGAGGGATTGGTCTGCCTTAATGGCTGTTTGTTTGGGCTCCACACTTACAGTGCATCAAAAAGGAGCTTGTCTCTGACAAGCCATAGGAGGATTGTTGGAGCACAGTTCCTCACTAGCTTTGTTTCAACCCTTTGCAAGTCAATGAGAGATTTACAAGGTGGGAGTTGGGGGTCTAGAGGACAGTAGGGACACTGAAGAGCAGTGGAACTGGAGAACAGTAAGAATCTGGGCCTGGGGCTAAGCCTGGAGTTCCAGTGATCAGCAGCACTGGGCATTGCTCAGTATGCAAACAGACTCCCACTGTAAGACACACAATACACAGTGGTCAGATAGGACGGGCGGCTCCAGGCCCCAGCACGCCAAGCATGTGCTTGGGGCGGCAAGCCGTGGGGGGTGCTCTGCCGGTCACCAGGAGGGCGGCAAGCAGGCAGCCTTCGGCAGCAAACCTGCAGGAGGTCCACCGGAGCTACAGGACCGGTGACCGGCAAAGCAACCCCTGCAGCATGCCACTGTGCTTGGGGCAGCGAAATGTCTAGAGCCACCCCTGTCAGACAGGGAAGTAAGTGTCTCCCATCTCCTGTCTAGTGGAATCCATCTGAAGGCATGTTACCTCTGGGTGGCCTGCTATTAACTTCAAGGCTTTACAAACATAATTTCCAATATATAGACATATATCTCCTTACATGTTATCCACACATACATTTCACAAAAGTTATGACAACTAGTGGGACACAGGCTTTCAGTAGAGAACTTATGTGACACACTTTGGCAAACTAATGTGTAAATCCCCATGGGAGTCCCTATTATTTTGCATTCCTGTGCCCTCTGCTAGTTGGCATCAAGAGGTCCTTGGGACACACCTATGCATTCTTATTGGTTTGCACAAATAAACATAGCAAATCATTCCATTAATGATATATAAGGAGGAAAGAATATAGCTGGCTGCAGCTTACCTCATTTGGATCTGCAGTGGTAACAAGAGAAAAAAAACCCTCACTTAGGCCAGGTCTACAATAGAAAATTAGGTCAGCACAATTACATTGCTCAGAGGTGTGAAAAATCCACACTTCTGAGTGGCATAGTTAAGCCCTAAGTCCCCAAGTAGACAGCATTAGGTCCATGAAAGAATTCTTCTGTAAAGCTAGCTGCCGCCTCTCCAGGAGGTGATTACTTTTGCCAACAGGAGAGTACCTCCCTCAGAATAGATGTGTCGCAGCAGTATTAAGTGTAAACAAGCCCTCACTTTAGTCACTACAGTCTGCATGTATGACTGACTACACCTAAGGACATAATCTGTTGAGTAAGAAACTGTATCAGTAACTTTTAAGAGTAGAATCATACTTTAGTGTTCCTCGTAAGAAACCATTTATTTTAAAGTTGTAAGATAAAATCCAGGTTTCAGTGAAGTCATTGAGAAAACTCCCATTGATTTCAATAGGGCTAGGATTTCACCCGTACAGAATACATAAGAGTAGTGCAACTGTGATGGAATATTTTTAATATTACTTCATGTTCACTTGCTTTGTATTTAAGTGGCTCTTTGAGATCTCCTAGTTTCTCCTGTGGACTCTCTCTCCATCATCTTGGAAGAGGAAGTCTGGCTACTGCTCCCTTTGACTCCTGAGTACCACCCAGAGCACTGACCAGACGATAAAGGAAGGATGGAGTCGGAGTTGAGCAGTGATCTCTGCTTCTGAGCACTAAGCTTGCTCCTCCTACAGTGGTCCCAGTTTCTGTTAATTCTGGAGCAAGGGACTGCATCTGAATCCTTTGTTACCTCTAGTCTATTTGGGCAAGCCTTATATGTTGTTTTAAAAAAGCTGGTTTGAACTATACATAACCTGATATATTGGAACTCCCTTAGGGCTTGTTTTATAATGATTTTTCTTTTAAGCAGATAGACCAACTCCTTTTGCCTTGCCATTTTTTCTTCTCTTTTAAATAAGGAATTTCTTTAAATAAAACAAAAGAGTGTGAGAGTGAAAGCTTATGTTTTAGGGAAGAAACGAGCAAGAGACCATGGATACTACATAATTGGGTGTGATGTGTCAGCTTCTCAAGCAAGTTTAGGGACTATTCTGTCATCACTTCCAATGTACATAAGCGAGAGGAATGCATAAATCCTCTGCATCTTCCATAACTTAACCAAACACTGGATTCTCCTATCAGAGTAATTCCGTTATGGCAATTAATGTGCAAGTGGTTTATACATTAGCAAAGGAAGCAAGGGGGAAAAAAGGAGAGAGGGAGAGAATGAGATAGTGTGACATGAAAAAATAAGAGGACCTGGTCAAATCAGCACATTCATCCCATTTTTGCCAAGTTAGGCCACCTATATAATCTACTCTGGCTAAAGGCAGCCTTGGGCTATTCTGTCAGCTGACATCTCCCCTTATTTTTTCTGATCATTTTCTCTTCCCTAAAAATGAAAAACATTAGTCAACAACAATAGAACCCATTTAATCTATGTTCATAATCCCAGAGCAACCATTGAATATGCATACAGGCAGTTTTCAGGAATCTGGAGTTAGGCAGTTAGGGGGCTTATCAGTTGTACCCTCTGTGGCATTATACTCCCTATGTTTATGGAAATATGCTTATGAGTGTGAATATAATGTAACTGGAATATGCTTTATGCAAAAGGTCTCTTGTAAGGTATCATTACAAAGCTTATAATCTACTGATTATATTTATATTATCCTATTTGTATGAATGTATCATTCATTGTATGAATTGTATCTGAAGCTAGAAATATGAAGTATTACTCTGAAGTCCTATTGTAACTATGCAAAGTGTGGGGCATTAATGGTGGTTTAGAATCTTGATGGCTCCCATTAACCAGGACAATTGGTTGTAAATAGCTCTGTTTACTTGTAAGCCTTCCTGTGTTCATGTGAGTCAGGCTGGAAAAAATGGAGGCTTGGGTTCTCACAGGACATGTGACCATGTCACCTGATACTGGAATCCATCTTATGACTGGTGTTTTTCCTTTTAGAAGGTGAGGTGGGGACCAAAAGAGAGGGTGGAATAGAACATCTCTGAGGGTGAGATTTACCTGTATTTGGTTTCTTAAATGGATTAGGTTTAGACTTGCGTGTTTTGTTTTGTTTTGCTTGGTAACTTACTTTGTTCTGTCTGTTATTACTTGGAACCACTTAAATTCTACTTTTTATTCTTAATAAAATCATTCTTGTTTATTAACTAACCCAAAGTAAGTGATTAATACCTGGGGGAGCAAACAGCTGTGCATCTCTATCAGTGTTCCAGAGGTCGAACAATTTATGAGTTTACCCTGTATAAGCTTTATACAGAGTAAAACAGATTTATTTGGGGTTTGGATCCCATTGGAAACTGGGTGTCTGGATGCTGGAGAGAGGTGACCTGCTGAGCAGTTTTGGTTAAAGCCTGCAGCTTTGAGGGGCGTGGTTCAGACCTGGGTCTGTGTTGCAGCGGAGCAGCATGTCTGGCTCAACAAGACAGGGTTCTGGAATCCCAAACTGGCAGGGAAAACAGGCTCAGAGGTAGTTTCAGCACATCAGGTGACAGAACCCGTCACACCCTCTCTCCTGTAAACTTCATTTGAAGTCAGACAATTTGTCAAAATCTGGGCTGTCCCTCACAAGTCGTCAGGTACTAGGCTTTGATGTAAATTTACAGCCTATGAGCCAAAACTCATACTCATGCTAAAATAAAAAAAAAGAATTACTCATAAGGGTGTTACAGGCTCAAATTACTATTATAGATATGCTGGCAAACTGTTTAAAATAAAAAACTACTTGAAACTATGGTCAAAACTAAACCTAATCTGAACCTCTTAAATTAAAAAAAAAAGTTTACATTAAAGTTTTAACATTTATTTTATGGTTGAGTGCTTCTGCACTTTCTCATTCTGATGCAGAGAGAAAGCAGAAAGGCCCAAATACCAAGTGATGAGATCTCGGGTTATTTTTCATTTGAGACTAAACAGGAAATAAGATTTTTCATACAACAACTTTTGCTCTCAGGAAAGGTTCTCAGCTCCTATTAAAGTCAGCAGAATTTAGAGATCATCAGGGTAGGTACATTTGAAATACCAGATTGAGCATACATATTTGTATCAGGATTTATTTGAAAACCTTACATCTGAAGAACATGCAAAAATCAGGGGAGAAAAAAGATTTTCGTTAGACTTTCTCTGTATTAAATCCTAGATTATTATTGGCATATGTAAGACCTGTGGAATTTGGAAAAGAGTTTTTCCTTTGTGGCTTATGGGCATGACAAGGGAGTAGGATAGGTCCAGAAATACTACTCAGTAGGGTGCATATTTGGAAGCAGGTGTCCCAACTGCCAAAGCCAATTTCTTATTTGATTTTGCAAGTCTAAAATAATACATCAATCACTGACCTGACAGAGGCATTGCGAAGAACATGGAATTTATTAGTTCAAGCATTTCACATACAATATTTTAGAAAATTATTAGCTTAATCTAAAACCCCACTCACATCATGCTTGTCAATTTGGACTCTCGCTGGCAAAAACGGAATTTTATAATTTTGTATTCTTTAATTTACAGATTCAATACATTGTACAATATCACTGTACATGTGGGGCTTTCAGTTTCTCTGTGAAAGGAATAACTTGCAGTTTAAAGGACACGATCACCTATTTTGATACAAACTGCAGTTATTTGTTTCATTCTATTTATAATTATTCTTTTAAGCTTGAAAACAATGATTCACTTAATTTTAAACTTACATATGCTGCAAACGATTATTTTCCCCTCTGTGTGTTTAACAGAACAGAAGCTAACTTGATTTTGTTTCATTCATTTAATACTCTCCTGCCTTGTTTGTGCATTAACATCAGAAATTGTAGAGATTAAATATAATTGGTTAAATACTGATACAAAGACAGGAAAGAACAACATTCTGCTTTTGTGTAGGCCCTAAAGAAAATGGCTGATTATTTTCTTCTTCAGTGAGAGAGCCCTAGATTATTTTTTTAATCACATTTAGAAATGGAAAGATATTCTCAACCAGTTTACTGGCTTTGATTAAGGAACTGGCAATGATTTAAACTACTATGTATTATGATCACTGTTTTGCAAGTGCTACACTTCTTGAACCATGACCTTTACAGAACTCTCAAAACTGTTATCATAACACACAGAAGTGTAAATTATTGCCAGTTCCTTAGTCACAACCAGTGGAATTATATGGTAATACAGATTCAGGTGACACAGACATTCATGATGAGCACAATATAAATGCCTAGATGGATATAGCAGTGCTATTCGGCATCCCAGATCAGACAAAAAATTTCTTGTTTTCCCTGGAATCAGACTCCTATATGTTTCATTATGTCTGAACAAATCAGTCTGATAAAGTAAAAATCAACTTGAGATTTTTCCCCAAAACTCAAACCAAATTTAGAATCTGATTTTGCATCATGTGAATAGCCCTATTCGTTTCACCAGAATCCAGTATCAAATTAAGGTTGCATGAGTAGGGGCTGTTGTACCGGACTCCAAAATTTAATCTTTTGTGAAGTCTACCAGTTTAGCTAACTTTTTTTTATTACAATTTTATACACATAGAAAGACAAGAAGTAGATATACAAAAATACCATGAGAAAGAAAGTAATTCCTACCCAACTGAGTGCAGCAACCATGAAACACCACGCAATATTGTCTGTTTTCTGGACTAATTTCCAGAACAAAGGACTAAGTTTAGATAAACTGCAGATAATCATCTGAATTGGTATATTTCAAGCTCTCAGATCCAAATACCACCAACCTTTGCACAAAAGAGGAAGAGCAAGAAGGAGATATGCAAAGTCCGAAACAGAACAAGAAATGAATTTTGCAATTTCCCCCATATTTCTACTGATTTAAACCAAAAGTCCAGGTCTGAACACAATCTGGGCTTTTTTGGGGTGTTAGAAATCTGGATCTGGATTAGAATTTTGCAGTGTGAATCCATTCTGAAATTTCCCTTCATTAGTTTTCATCCATTTGGACCAAGGCTCCCACATTAAAAGATGAAACTTGACTTCAGAAAATGATTGGGTGCACCTACATATAATGTAATGCCATCCAGCCATATCCACCCATTAACACTGCCACCAAAAAAACACAAAATCAATAATTATCTACTGGAGGAGAATAAAGGTATTTTTGTCTTTAATCTATTATTTTGAAAAATATGAATGGTAATTACATAAATTTAATTTTAAGTACTTGTTCAAGAATCCTTCTGGATTATTATCTTGTTTAAAATATTGTCTTCCACAAAATTGTCTGATAAAAGGGCTTTGAACGCTAAATATCCTTAAACTCCCCTAAAAGTTCTTCTACCTAAAACAGAAAGTACATGTCTGAGCTACAGTATAGCTTAAGCTGTGACTAATCTGTCCAGTTTTCATGGTCGTCCTTAGGTACCTGCTTCTTTTCTATCTGTCCATAGATATTAAATTATTCTTTTGTTCACATGCAATAGGATTTCACATATCAAATGAACATAGTATTTTTACAGTTAAAATTCATGTGAAACGTGAGCACAGCTGGTGAATGCATGTTCAGCAAGCAGTTAGGGTAAGACAAGTCATCACCAGGATCACCTCATTGTTGACTCCCCTCTTCTGCACCATGTGACCTGTGGAATCTGCAGATCACAATTTCAGCTTGCCATCCTGCTGATCTCAAAAAATTTAAAAAAATCATCAAAGGCTGTTTCTTTTAATGTGTGGATTCCAGGTCCTAGAGAGACTGAATATAAAATGGCTCTGGTCAATCTAGAGCTACACTCAACCCGGTTCATCAGGGAACAAAACAGAATCTTCCCATTCCCTAAGATTCCTGGACCAACCCCTTTCAAAAAGACAGATACAGTGCTGGCTGCCATCCAGCAGAGAAGCTGTTTTTAATTATAAATGATATATATTTGTTAGAACCTCAATACGCTTCAGCTTCTTCATTATGCCTTGATTAATGTTTTCCAGTACATGTGATTCATTGTAATTTAATGTTTGTTGTTCCGTCACCTCTTTTTTAATATTTCTATCTCTAATAAACTCTCATCTTCACTAGCTATGATGTAAAGGGCAGCTCTGTGGTCTATATTTCCCTCAGCACCATCTGTGGCAGTATAAGAACCTAGAAAGAGAGACTGGTAGAGAGATGTAGGAACAATGCAAAGAAATACTTTAGCTTTTCTGAAATCTCCCTAGACCTCCTAGCTCTGCTGTACTTAAGGATTATTTATTTTTATTAATCTCTTGGGCCTTTTGTTCTTCACATTTCTTCTTAGTTCTTTGTTACAGGATGTAAGGTTCCTATGCACTTTGTATTGTTTATTCTCTTCATATATAACTAGTTACTTTTCATATTTTATAGTCATCACCATAAATCACCGTGATCACCTTGATCAATCGGTCCATCAATCCATACAGAGAGAGCACCAATCACAAAACGTCATTCGTGTTGCTCTAGCCAGTCCTTCAGCCATCTGCTAGCCAGGCTGTCAGTGGGATCGGACACCCAATTGGCATAGCACACCACAGCCCAGAACCCCTGAGCCATCCTCCAGCCTCAGCCTCCCAAGTAGCTAGGATTACAGGTGTATGCCACTGCGCCCAGTTCATCACCGTCAATGGGGATGAAAATCTGAAATCTCATATTTTAACAAACGAAAAATCTAACTTTATTTTTAAGATGGTAACTTGAAGTGTTTTGATTTTTGACTTTTTTGTACTATGTATCAACTTAAAGTTCACAACAAAAACAAAAAAATTGGAATTTTCATTTATTTTGAAAATGCCAAAATGGGGTATTTAAAAATGTTGAAATTTTTTTCCACACTCTTTTTTTGAAAATGGAAATTCATCTAAGCCATTTCCTGCTAAGTGTTGATTTAGATGAATCCGCATTTTCCATCAAAAAAAAGTTTTGTAGACAAATTCCTTTAATGAATAATTCTCTTAGGCTTGGTCTACACTGCGCGTTTAAACTGAATTTAGCAGCATTAAACCGATTTAACCCTGCACCCGTCCACACAACGAAGCCCTTTATATTGATATAGAAGGCTCCTAAACAATTTCTGCTACTCCTTCCCCGACGAGGGAGTACGTGAAATCCAGTTATTGCCATGTCGATTAGGGTAGGTGCCGCAATTCGATGGTATTGGCTTCCGGGCGGTATCCCACAGTGCACATTGTGACCGCTCTGGGAAAGCAACTGAACTCAGATGCACTAGCCAGGTTGACAGAAAAGCGCAAACTTTTTGATTTCTGTTCGCTGTTTGCCCAGCGTGGAGCTTCTGATCATCGTGGGGGGCGATGCAGTCCCAAATCCAAAAAGAGTCCAGCATGGGCCGTATGGAGAGATGGGATCTCATAAGCTGTATGGGGAGACCAATCTGCTCTATCAGAGACTCCGTTACGAAGACCAAATGACAAAGCATAAATTGAAAAAATCTCCAGGCTATGATAGACAGAGGCCACAGCAGGGATCAGCACATGCTGCGTGACAAGCCTAAATGGAAAGCAAAGAATCAAATGGATGCTCATGGAGGGAGGAGGGGGGACTGAGGACTCCAGCTATCCCACAATCCCCGCAGTCTCCGAAAAGCATTTGCTTTCTTGGCTGAGCTCCCAGTGCCTGAGTCAAAAACATTGCCCGGGGTGGTCCAAGTATATCTCGTCAATTTACCTTCCCCTTCCCCTGGAAAGAACAGGGAAAAAAATAGTTTCTTGCCTTTTTCAATGTCACCGTTGTCTACTGCATGCTGCTGGTAGACGCGGTGCTGCTGGCGCTGGGAACAGCAACATCCCCTCCTCTTCCTTTTCTGCGGGCAGACGGTACAAAATGGCGGAAACTGTCCTCATCATCCCACTGAGTGCTCCTGGTTGGCCTCAGTGAGGCGGCCGGGGGCGCCTGGGTAAAATATGGGAATGACGTCCTGTCATTCCCGGCAGGATGTACAAGGCTTGGTAACCGTTCCTCATCATAGAGCTGGAGGCTGACTCGCATCAGCTCCCCACCCCTCTTTCATGTCTAAAGGAAAAGATTCTGTACTCCCTGCTATTAAGGCAGCCGGAGCCGCTCTCCTCTCCCCCCGGGCACCCTTTAAGTCCTGCTTGATATCAAGCAGTTTGGATTCTGCCTCTCTCTCATTTTACTCACTAAAAGTCATTTTCTTATGCCTGCAATTGCTTTACTTCATTCCACACAAATGGGGACACTGCATGGTAGCCCAGGAGGTTGGGGGAGGAGGGAAGCCAATGGATGGGGTTGTTGCACAGGCACCCCCTAGAATGGCATGCGCTCTCATTTCTGCGGATCTCTGGGGCTCTGACACGGAAGCAGCTTTTTTTTTTTTTTTTTCTGCTCTATGTTCTCTAAGTACACTTGCCCATATTCTTAGGCAGGACTGACTCGATTTTTTAAAAGAAGGAATGACCCGGGAGTCATTCCCATTTTTGTCCATGGACCCCTGGCCGACCTCAGCAGGCCAGCAGGAGCACCATGACAGCAGCAGATGGTCAAAAGATTGATAACCGTTATGCAATTTTCCAAATGCAAATGGTGCAAAATGACTGATAACCACCATCTCATCGCCAATTTACAATTTACAATAGGTGGTAACTGGTCTCTGCCTGCTACCTTGCAAAGGCAAATGAATGCTGCTGTGTAGCACTGCAGTACCACCTCTGTCAGCAGCATCCAGTAGACATATGGTGACAGTGACAAAAGGCAAAACAGGCTCCATGGTTGCCATGCTATGGCGTCTGCCAGGGCAATTCAGGGGAAAAAGGGCGCGAAATGATTGTCTGCTGTTGCTTTCATGGAGGAAGGATTGAATGACGACATTTACCCAGAATCACCCACGACACAGTTTTTGCACCATCATGCACTGGGATCTCAACCCAGAATTCCAGTGGGCGGGGGGGACTGCAGGAACTATGGGATAGCTACAGGATAACTATCCACAGTGCAATGCTCTGGAAATCGATGCTAGTCTCGATACATGGACGCACACCGCTGAATTAATGTGCTTAGTGTGGCCGCATGCACCGGACTTTATACAATCTGTTTTAAAAAACCGGTTTCTGTAAAATCGGAATAATCTCGTAGTGTAGACATACCCTTACTCTACTTCTACTGTAAAGTCTGTTCTTTCTGAGGGAAATTTTTCTCTCATTTCCATTTTCCTTGTAACCTAGGAACATAGGACTTGCCATATCAGATCAGGCCAGTGACCCATCTAGTTGAGCATCCAATATAAGCAACTTTGGAAGAAGGTACAAAGAAACTATGCAATAGCAGTTATAAAATAACCCATCAAAAAGGATAGTTTCTTCGTAACTCACATGAATTAAAGGTTGTGTTATGCCTTGACACCCTTCCCAACTCTTGTTTTTTTTGATCTTTACTACTACAAGTCTGGATACTCTTCTTATCCTTATACATGACCAAGAATATTTTCTTTAAAAAGGCAGACAGTCTGAAGTAAAATACAGTATATATGCAACAATATGTACTGGAGAGTATTATAAATAATCGCAAAAAATCTGTATGAAAGCCCTCAAAGATTACAAGTTCCAATAGGAACATATTTGTTATTTTAATGCTTCTTACAAGAATTTATATAACACATGACAACAAGTGTCAACACTACCTAAAACTGCTTTGGACTTAGGATAATGTGGTTCTAATCATGGCTTTAAAAAAGTACCAATTTAAGCATAAAAAGGTTTAAAAACTGGAATTAGTCTTATTGAAATATACTTTATTAAAAATACTGAAATGAACTTTAAAGAATTTTAATTATTCACAGAGAAGATTCTAGCTCAAGTGTGTATTAAAGTACTTTCCCATTATTAGTTTTTGCATTGCATTAATTACTTTAACTATTTCATGGCTCTAGCCATGTGTTTAAGATTTCTTGTAAGGATACAAGAAATATTCCAGAACAGAATCAGTAAAGACAAATAAAATATACTAGAAAAAAAATTATTTTATTTTAAATTTGGTCTAAAAGAATGCCTATAAAATTAATGAAATTAATCAATGAAATTATCAGTAGCTGCGACCAATCATTTCCTGTTTTTCAAGAAAAGACCTGGAATTCTCCCTCCCCTCTTCCCCCTCCAACTGTTTTGTTTTGTTTTAAATTTCTGATCTATAGCCATTGCCATTAAAAAGTCTATGTTTACCAAGAGTTACCACACAGTGCTATTTGAGATATCACTATTTCCATTTCTATGAATAGGGAAAGACTGCAATATCAGGTACCCGAGATCAGCTGTTCTGCATTCTGACTAATGGTTTTGACTAATATTCAGACTTGCTTGCTCTTGGTTATTTATGAGTGTTTTATGAAAGTGGCATAACTTCAGTGATAACTACAATTGCAAATATTTACTATAAAAATTATACAATTATTGAAAGGTAACTACACAAAAACAGTAGCATAAACAAAAGGGAAATGTAAATATACTATTTTTTAAAAAAATCCAATAATATAAAATAATGTGTTATGTCTTTGTAACTCTTCTGTACTGTTAAATATGCTGCAGTTGCCACAAGACAAGCCATACCATATAACAGTCACTGTCCATTTTCCATATGTTAAAGCATATTAATCTAACATACAATATAATATTACACTGTGTAGCACGAGCCCAGTAGGCTGTCTCTGAGCTGTGGCAGTCTGCAGCCGTGCACAAGTGCTTATAGCTGCAGTGACACAGTGCTAAGCATGTTTTAAGACTAGTCCCAGTCGACCGGTATCTTATCCAACCAGAAACAATCCCACAATCCAGCTCTTTTTAAGTGATCATCCTTGTATCATAACAGATTAAGGTTGTAGCTACTTTGGATTATATTTAATCTAACCTTTATCCATTCACATCTTCACCTGAAACTTACAAGGACCAAGAGTCAATTGCCAGGGCATAATTCACAATGACACTGATCTTTCCTTCCTCACTCTAATTATCTGGATTAAGAATAACACTTTTGAGTAATTATTTTCACATTGGATAAACATTAAGCTTTCCTGGAATTATCTAAGCTTTTTCTTAACATGAAATAGATCCAACCAGGCTTATAAGAACATAACTGACAGCAGTGACAGCTTAATCAAGGAAACCCTAAACAACTAAAACAATAGGAAATGTTTGTTTTGCATTGGTTTGAATAATCAAGAAACAGAAACTTGATAAACTCAAAGATTTACAAAAAAGAATATCCAGACAGATCAATTACAGTGATGTTACCTTTACAATCTTAATGAAGATGTGAAGTCTTCTCTGATGCAATACAAGCACTGCCACTCAGAAGCAAATGGGAGATTAGAACATGCTTGTTGTAACTGTATAACTGAAAATGGAGTGTATTAATTTATAACGCTGATCCCACATACAGAAGAACAACAAGCTACATTAGAATCAGTTTGCTAAAATTATAAAGTGAATCAGGTACCAGCTGTATCGCTTCTGATGACTATTTTTGAAGTAACTGAAATGTCCATCACATACTGCACAGAGGACCCAAAACTGCTATCACAAACAGGCTAGAAAAATCTTCCAAGCTTGTCATTGAAACTACCTATGATCATATACAATTACGTGATAAAATCACATCACAAAACCCAATTACACTTTGGCTTTGCAGATCCACAGATAGCCTCTTAAAGAGCAAACTCCCTTACTGTTTCGACCCCTGACCTGAAGCTCTTTTTCCAATCTTCAGTAACACCACACTACTTTACCAAAGTTAACAACCAAGGCTTGGAGTAGCCAGGATTTTGAAGGGCAGCAAGTGTTCCAGTTATGATAACACTGAGGTTAAGGGAACATACTGTTAATACCTTATTCTTGACTTTTAATGCATTCCATATACTATATTTTATTCAATCCTAGCATTATTTCTGAAAGAGTTCTCAGTAGATATGTTTTCATTCATTGGAGGATTTCAGTAATTTATAAGCAATAATTTTATTTTGCTTTTAAAAGGCTAAAAAAGTATGCATCAATTTAACAGGTGTTGGAAGTAGAATCTCAAACAAAGAAATGTATTTGCATTTCAATTTTATGAATTATTTTAAAAAGTGATCAGATAAGGAGGGTATAAGACTTAAAAGAAGGTTTCATTTAATGTTACCTCCCTGAAGCTCTATAATGATATTCACATTGGTGGGAGCTTCTTCGGCTGCACTTACTGATAATAAATACTGTAGAACTACACTTTTCATTTTAGCTTATGGAACCTTGGTTTTTATGCTTCTCAGTCATATCAAGAAGGAAGGGGACTAACGCAGAAAATGATTAGTTTCCCTTACCAGGGAAGACAGTTCTGAGCATTTAACTCTGAGGCAAAATTAGTAGTGAACATTTGTGCATTGCACTCTGACTACAACTAGTGCAGTGAAATGGGAACTATGCCTTATACCACCCAGACCCATTTACAGAACTAGTTGAAAAGCTTTCTATCAAAACTATTTTGACTAAACATTTTTTCCATGGAACATATTGACTTTTCTTTGAAAATCCAAAACCTTTTTGGTTTGTTTACTAAATTTTTTCCACAAAAACTTAAAACTTCATTTTTGTTGACATTTTCTGTAAAATTCTGCCTTTTCCTTCACATTTTCTAACTGACTCTATCCAGATTGGGAGGAGATATTTTCAAACCATCTCAACACAAGGAAATTTTACCTCAACAAACTAAGAGGAACTAGGTCAGAATGGAAAAGAAAGCCAACTATCAAAAACTGGATGATTTGCTAGAACAAGAAACACTTAACTGGCAACTGCCTCTCAAAGGATAGAGGATGTGCTGGCTGACACCTCACAAATGGAGAAAGTGTCCCCAGACCTAGAAATATTCCTCAAACTGAGTATGCTGTGGAGAACTCAAGTCATGGATCTGTTCAGCAACGTTCCTAAATCAAAGCGGCAGGAGAGAGGGATGCATTCTCCATCCTTTAGACAGGCCTAATGCTTCTCTGTATTTTCCTTCCTTCTAAATGCTCCAGCACTTTTGCTAGTTGCTTTTGAAGTGCAGGCTGCTGGTCAGACTATGGTTACTATCCTACAGAAGCAAACTTTTTCCCACAGTCTTAGAGAAGTGGGGCAAAGTGATTCAGATGTCAGAGAGGAGAGGGAAAGCTCTGCAGTTGAGGATTCTCTGGTGATCATATCTGCTGCCTTCAGGGAACCCTGGCAAAATGCAAGATTTTAGGAGCATGTCATCAAATTCTTGCTTTCAGTTTGGAAGGAAGCAAAATGCAAAACAGGGTTTATAGGAACTTTGTATTGTGGACAAAACATTTCCCTTTGAAAGTTAGACTGATTGCTATCATTTAGAGCCTCTATGAAAGCATGCACTGGCTTCTCTTCACCGCCAACACCCCTGGTAACTAGAAATAGGGAATTCAACATACCAGTTAGAGAGCCTTCTGGCCAAATCCATAAAGCCCCAAACTTAGATTTTGGGAGGATATTAATGTTTCACTAAATAAGTAATGTACAATTCTGATGTCACTTACCCCATAATAAATGGGGAGTAAATATACTACCTTAAAAGGAGTTCCTGATTTAAACAGTATTCTAGGTTTATATTGGTATGACTGAGGATAGGTCAACACTAACTGGGAGGTGTAATTCCCATCTAGGGTGACCAGATGTCCCAGTTTTTTAGTACTCAGGTGGCTAGCCATAGTTGACACCCACACCGCCACAGCCTCAGTGGTGTTTCTTAGATGCTAGCTCGAGCAGAGCTAATGCATATACATCTACCCAAGCTGGGAATTTCAGTTCCATTTGCAGAACAGACATACTCTAAGACCAGAATATGGCCCACAGACTGTGTTGGCAACTCCTAAAGGATCGCAAATTTAGCTGCAAATTTGGCATGTCTCTTATGCCTGATCTGGCCTGTCAAGTCAGAAATGGTTTTAAGGCCTAACGAGCCTTGGAGGAAGTGAAACCCCAGATATCAATTTCTTCTATCTGGGAGAAACAAACTTTGCGTTATCTGGTCACAAATAAGCAAGACTTAGAAGCTTGTCGTCCCCTGCTTAGAGAAAATATTCAAGGGTCCATGGAAAGAAAAACTAGTATAGAGATGTGGCCGAATTTTCCTTTAACTTGGATTGACTGTATACCATTGCAATTCCAGTGATTTCATTGGAGTTACTCCTGCTTTACAAGAAAAATCAAGCTCACTCTGTTTGCAGAGAGCTGTTACAATCAGGGCTAAGATCAAATCACACAAAAGCTCCAGACTTAGATGAATCTAAGTTTGGGGCTCACACAGTTTGAGGGGCAGCTGCAGTAGTCTGTAAAGTATACAGATCTCCACACTGTTATCTGAAGCCCACTGATCAGGCAAGAAGAGTTTCACAAGACATTATAAAAGACCATCTGATGTGAACAGAACAATAGGTAGCTGAGAATCTGAGGTCCTAGAAAGTGGTATTACCTAAAACTAAAATGGATGTAACATTGTTCCTGGAAGTATAAAAAGTTTTGATTTTTAAGAATAAGTAATTAATCCTATTTTTGATTAGAACACCTGCATATCATTATGCCTATCTGAATATAGTTTCTGGAAAAAATGTTTATCAAAATGTTGAAAAGAATGAAAAGCTGCCTAATCCTCTTTCGTTCTGAAGGAAAAGCTACGCTTTCACCCATTTCTTGATGATCTCAAAGAAACGGAGTAACAGACCAAAAATAAAGGACGTTTTTATCTTTTTGAGCCATGAAAAGTTTTTGTTGTCTTGTTTTCCCTGTGGAAGTGTTCTCTGTATCCTTACTCTAGACTGTTTGGGACAAACTTATCCTTGGTATTACACCACTGAAATCAATGGAACTACACCACAAATCATTCTGGTCCTTTATTATGTACAGCAGTAGCACCTAGAGGTCTCAGTGGAGATCGGGGCCTTATTGTGCTAAGTACTGTACAAATACATAGTCAGAGACAGTCCCTGACCTAAAGAGTATACAGTCTATGTAGACAAAGGGTGGGAGGCAAAGCAGAACCATTTTGAAGTGACTTGCCCAAGGTCACACAGAAAGTCCGTGGCAGAGGAGAAGCCAAATCTTCTGTTACCTAGTACAATGCCCTGTCTGCTAGACCACACCATGTTTTAACCTTGTACCTAGATTCCAACATTTCTAAGGAATGTTTCCATGTATTATATATTTAATCTACGTATTCCTATTTGAACCAACCAGAGAAGAAACTTTTATCAAAGTTAATGAATATACTAGTTTATGTATATTTATGATTTTTGGAATGTTTCTTAAAATAACAAACCTCACAGAACTACATACACAATGCCCCGGAAGGAAATATTGAACTTTTATCTGTAAATTGCAGGCAACTTAGTCTTTCACATAATCACATCTGATTAAGTATCATTTAGGCACACAAGGTTCAATAAGCCCCATTTATAGGTGAGAAGAGCTTCAGCTTTCTTGCCAGGAGGGTTTCATAGCCCTAGCTTGTTGCTAGATTTCTAGTGACAGGAGATAATCCAGAAGTGAAAATGAAGTGTCATTCCCTCATACAAACCAAATTATCTATTTTTATGTTAAAGATAAGTCTGTCTCTTTCAAAAAATAATCTGGTATATTTTAAATACTATTTAAGTTGAAGATTTGAATGGTGAACTTCAGGTTTATTCCTATTATTTTGTGTAAGTAAATTGGTTTGTTTAGTCTAAGCTCTGAAATAGTCTGACTTTAGGAATGGATTGCACCTTACATATGCTTCACTTTTAAAACAGCTTTTCTAAAACATCTCTTACTGATCCTTCATTCCCAGCCCTTACATTTTAGCCTACCATTGGTTTATTATACCAACATGACCTAGTCTCTCTCAAACTTTACCTCAGGAAGTTGTAAAACCATGATCTTGTTTCAGTTATTAGGAATTCCAAATTGAAAATTAATCTTCCTCCTGGACTTTTAAGAAGTTCCTGCTATCATGAAAATAAATTTGAAAATCAACCTTTTTCATGTCCACCTGCCATCTTAATAAAAGTCAAAACCATATGTGCTTCCTCTTTGAAGTCCAGTTTTGCCCTCTAACGATAGCCTTTGCATACCACAATATTGTTCCATTAGCTCTAACTTTGCTTCAGCCAACTGAAACAAACAAAACAAAAAATCAACAGCAGCATGACAAATGCTTGTGGAGACGTGATGCTGATATAACAAATGGCTCCAGTCTATGAAGTTACAAGTGCAAAATAATGTCAACACGTTGCAATGATAAAATAGGCTATGAAAAGGTCCAATATATGTTCAACATTCAGGGCAATTTCTGGTTTGAATTACCAGATCAATTCTTTCCTAGAGTGAAATGATTCTTGTTACAGAGGAACCATTGTTTATTATTTTTTCAGATTTATGTCACAGCCTTCACATTAGTAATTATGATTAATGTGTTCTGATTCACTTATTTTGTGCAGTAGACAAACTAGACTTCATGTTTGGTAAGGAAAATGAAAGTGCTTTTGAGTTTTAGAAACCCACGTTCTAATTCATGTAGAATGAAGTCATCTTTGTTAAAAGGTTTGTGGTAAGTCGTCTTGCAATTCTTCCAAAGTGAAAGGTATCAAAAGTACACATTTTTTCTGCTCAGCTAATCTCAGTTTGTGGAATGCCTGACATGAAGACTAGGGTCATAAGAAATGCAGGATGGCTTTAGTCTTAGCCAAGACTTAACTCAATTATAAATTGCCTATTTTTCTGCAATAAAAATTACAGCTCTTTAGTTTTTTAAATGTATAAACCAGATGGGCAGGAAAATCAAGAGACTAGCTGCTCCATTTGTCACTTGTGAGCTGCCAAGCATAGCACAAAACTCTTGCACATCTATAATCATTCCTTTATGCCCGCCATTATAACCTAATCATTCAAACATCCACTAAAAAGAGTAAACACTCAGATGCAAAGGTAGAAGACCTCAAAAACACAGAGGCTGATCCAGTGCCCACTATTAGCCCAATGGTACAGGATCAGACCCACACTGGTCTAACTAAGGCATCGTCTACGGACACAGCTTCATGGGTTTAAACTGATTTAGTTAAAGTGGTGCAACTTTGGACATGGGACAATCTCAAATCAATTTTAAACCTTGCTTACACCAGTTTATCTTACCCCTAAAATAACAACAGTAAAAGATTTGTTATCCGGCATGTTGGGGGAAAGAGGGGTGCTGGTAAATAAAAAATTCTGGTTAACTAAGAGGGAGGTTGTTTGGGTGTGGGATGGGGCTCAGGGCTGGGGACTGGGGCACGTGAGCGGGTGTGGGGCACAGGCACTGGGAGGAAATTTGGGTGCAGGAGGGCGCTTGGGGTAGGGGATTGCTGTGCGGGGTGCTGGATCTGGGTGGCACTCACCTCAGAAAGCTCCCCACAAGCAGCGACATGTTCCTGCTGCTCCGAGGTGGAGGCACACCTAGGTGGCTCTGCGTGCTGCCTCCGCCCACAGGTGCCAGCCCTGTAGCTCCCATTGGCCATGGTTCCTGGAGATCAGAAATGCCAGTTTCTAGAGCTTTCCAGTTAATAAAGTGCCAGATAACACAGCTTTTCCTGTAGTTTAAAACTGACAACTGTTCACCACAGGAGTCTGCACTGGTTTATCTAAACTGTTCATTAATTAATTTCACTCAAACCAGCATGTGTTTTGTGTGTAAACAAGCTCTAAGAGCAGAATCTGGCCGCTAAGCTAACCTTGAATGGCACATTGTAATGTTTGTCTTCAATATTCCTTCCTACCCACAGTTGTCTGTGTGTGTCAAGGGAAGTTAATAAAAATGGGATAAAAAGCAATTGCCAGTAGGATTTTCAATGGCTGACTTCAGTGGAAGCAGTTTGGCTGATGCTGAACACAACTGAAAATCCCACTCTACAATTTTTTTCTAACTAGAGTAAGCAAATTAGAGAATGTTTATGATCTAAAAAGATCTCGTGATTTTTTTTTTTTTATTCAAAGACTAGTTCATCACTTTTATGGTCAACTGCTCTCTTGGATGAAAGAACACCAGAGACAGTAATCTGACAAATGGAACAAGGATCTGGACTCTGAGAAATAGTGACATATTATTGATCACTATTTGTTTCCAGAGCCAAGAAGAGTAAGAGCAATTCTATAAAATGAGGTAAGGCTGACACTGTCTAGAGGGTGTCTGAGAATCACTCAGGAGGGAGAGGCAGTTTTGTCAATCTCTGAAAATCTGGATGGTTATTTTGGTGTTTAAATGGGAGTTGAGTTTTTAAAAACCTCTTCCAAAATGCCTGTTTTTCTGAAGTGCTGAGCTCTTGGAGGAGCTGCAATGACTTCAGCTATTAAAATCAAGCACTAAGGCACTGTGGACCATTTGAGAGCCTAAGCCTACTCCACTGAAGAAGCATGCCATTAAACTTCAGTGGCAGCGGAATCAGGCCCTTAGTGCCCCCACAACTCCAACTGATATCAGTGGTTGCTGAAGACACCTGATGGGCCATATCGTTTCATTTTCTTTTGGGGCTATGTCAGTACTAGCCTAGGGAACACAAAGCATCTATAGCCTTAGTAAGGTCTGAAAGAAATTGTAAAGAAAGTGATTTACAAGACACACCCAAGCTGCAAACCTTTGTATAAAGGGTTGACAAGCTCCCTCAATAATTAATGCAGGAACCAACTCTACCATACCTTTAACACCCTACCTCCATCTTGTCTGGGTTAAACATCAGCCAGTGTCTCCCATCCGGTAGCTGATCTTAGCTAGTCATTTGGAAAGCGAAGACACTGCTCCACCTGGGTCAGACAAGAGATAAAAAGAAAAAGGGAGACATAAGGATGCATGTCACCAGCCCATTTGGGCATTACAGCCTAGATCACGTCACTACCTCCCTTTTCACATACACATAGAACAGGAGGGCTGACAGTATAAAAATCTCCGAGACTCAGTACAAGACAGTCCATAGAAGTGGAGACATTTTCAAGGCTAATTATGGTTACATTATTTCTCATTGCTGGCTATGAAAGGGTGGGGGAGGACAGAAAAAGTAAGGGAAGAGAAGGTATTTGTCCATATTACAGAAGGAGGTATTAAGCCTCATAACTAAAGGCAATTTCCCCACTCTCACAGTGATATGTTTTCTTTTAGACTCCACAGAACTAACTTGAGTTTCTGCAAGGAACTTTTGCTTTTTCTTTCAGTTCCTTTACCATACAAAATGCCTAAGTCTAGCCTCAAGCCATAGATGACTCATCAGGCTAGCTCAGGCCTGGTCTACACTACACGTTTATACCGAATTTAGCAGCATTAAACCGAATTAACCCTGCACCCGTCCACACAACGAAGCCCTTAATATCGCTATAAAGGGCTCTTAATACTGATATCTGTAATCCTCCCCAACGAGGGGAGTAGTGCTGAAATCGGTATTGCCATGTTGGATTATGGTTAGCGTGGCCGCAATTCGATGGTATTGGCCTCCGGGTGCTATCCCACAGAGCACCATTGTGACTGCTCTGGACAGCAATCTGATCTCGGATGTACTGGCTAGGTAGACAGGAAAAGCCCCGTGAACTTTTGAATTTCATTTCCTGTTTGCCCAGCATGGAGAGCTCACCAGCACAGGTGACCACGCAGAGCTTATCAGCACAGGTAATTATGCAGTCTGAGAATCGAAAAAGAGCTCCAGCATGGACCGTATGGGAGCTACTGGATCTGATCGCTGTATGGGGAGATGACTGCATGCTAACACAATTCTGTTCCAAAAGACAAAATGAAAAAACATTTGAAAAAATCTCCAAAGCCATGATGGAGAAAGGCCACACCAGGGACTCAGTACAGTGCCATGTGAAAGTTAAGGAGCTCAGACAAGCCTACCAGAAAACCAAAGAAGCAAACGGAAGGTCCGGGCCTGGGCCACAAACATGCCACTTCTATGCTGACCTGCATGCAATTTTAGGGGGGTCCGCCACCACTACCCCACTCCTGACTGTGGATTCCGAGGTGGGGGTAATCTCAGCCATGCCTGAGGATTCTGCTGACGGGGAAGATGAGGAGGAGGAAGAGAAGGACAAGCTTGCAGAAAGCACACAGCACACCATACTCCCCAACAGCCAGGACCTTTTTCTCAGCCTAACGGAATTACCCTCCCAGCCCTCCTAAACCACTATCCCAGACAATGAAGCCATAGAAGCGACCTCTGGTGAGTGTACCTTTGTAAATATAAAACATGGTTTAAAAGCAATCATTTTTTAACGATTAATTTGCCCTGAGGACTTTGGATGCATTCACGGCCAGTACAGTTACTGGAAAAGTCTGTTAACATGTCTCGGGATGGAGCGGAAATCCTCCAGGGACATCTCCATGAAGCTCTCCTGGAGGTACTCCAAAAGCCTTTGCAGAAGGTTTCTGGGCAGCGCAGCCTTATTTCGTCCTCCGTGGTAGGACACTTGACCACACCATGCATGTAGCAAGTAATCTGGTATCATTGCATGACAAAGCCTAGCCGCGTATGGTCCCAGTGTTTACTGGCATTCAAGCAACATCCATTCTTTATCTCGCTCTGTTATCCTCAGGAGAGTGATATCGTTCATGGTAATTAGGTTGAAATATGGGAATTTAATTAAGGGGACAGAGGTGGCCATTCCTACTGGGCTGTTTGCTGTGGCTGAAAAAAAATCCTTCCCTGTGGTTAGCCAAGCAGGCGGCAGGGGGGTGGGGTGGGTGTGATTGGCGCTGAGCATTTTTGCATTTGGCTACCAAGGATCTTCCCTGATACCAGCCACGCAGGGGGTGGGGTGGCTAGCAGGGATATTCCATTGCACCAGCCACCCTGTGGGGGGAGGGGTAAAGCGATCATCCCAGAGAATAGGATGGGAGGGGGAGTTTGGTTTCTGCTGCTGCACGTTAACAGGAAAGATGCAGCACTCAATGGGCTTTGCTTGGTATTTGGGAAAGGATGGCACTGGATACATGAAGGCTGCAGAAACCGAAAGACAATGGCTTATCATGGCCGCATGCAAGCCGAATTCTGTTGCCCGGACCTGCATCTATGATCTCTAACACCAAAGCCACAGGCACTCAATATTAAAAAGATGCAAAATGCGACCTTGAACTGAAATCACATGTGCAATGTAATATGAATAGCGTTGTTCACCATGAAGAAGTGTAACTATTGTTCTGTAAAATGTATCTTTTTAAATACTTCTCTCCCTTTTTTCCATCCCTCCTGCAGCTGCAAATTTTTCAAGCCTCCCTACTCCGTCCCGAAGGCTATCTCAGATAAGGCGGTGGAAAAAAAAGACACAAGACGAAATGTTCTCGGAAATCATGGAAGTGACCTGCAATGAAAGAGCTCATCTGAATGAGTGGAAGGACATGGTATCAAAGTACAGGAAAGATGCCAGTGACCGTAAGGACAGGAGGGACGAACGGGAGGACAGGAGAGACGCTTCTAGGATAGAGTGGCAGCAGGAAGCATCAGAAGGAGGCCACTGATGCAACGCTGGGCGCTGCGTGGATCAAACTGGAACATGCTATGGCATCTTGGTGGGCTTCGCGAATGGCAGCAGTGACAGAGTGACACTGGTAGCCCCTGTATAACCAACCCTCCGCTCCGACCACCAATGTTCTTAGGCCTCCTCAACCCACCACCGTGTAAGACCGTGTTGGGGTGAGGCTCCGGTGCACACTGGCCCACTCCAACCCACAGTGGACCCCAACTTAAAAGGCTGTTCATTTGTTTGAAATTTTGTTTTAAGGTGGACCTTATCCTTCGCCTCCTATCCCCTCCTCCCCGAACCCCCAGCGAGCCGGGCTACCCTGTCAGTTCGCATTCGTCTCTTTTTATATAATTAATTAAAAGAGAATACATTGTTTTTTTATAACGATAAGTGGGACTTTTATTCCTTAGAAAAGCAAGCGTGTGAATCGAAGGGGAAGGTGGTTGGCTCACAGGGAAGAGTCATCAGGGGGCGGGTTTCATCAAGGAGAAACAAATACAGAAACGGTCAACCGTCCGCTGGCGCAGCTGATGGAAACTGCGTTTTCAAAGCTTCTCTGGATGCGCACCGCTTCCTGTGTGCTCTTCTAATCGGCCACTGGTCGTCTGGTGGCGCGTAATAGTGAGGCCAGTGATTTGACACTCAAGCCTCCCACCTCCACCCACCCCTCCCCCTTACTCTCCAGAGAATTGTGAAGCACACAGCAAGCAGCAATAACAAATAGGGATATTGGTTTGGTGAGGCTGAGCGAGTCAGTAGGCGCCAGTGCGCCCTTAATAATGGCCAAATGAACATGTCTAAAAAACCACCATTCTGCACTGCTCAGCCTGTATAAGTTGAGCAGCAGCAGACTTAGTGATTGCCTTTGGCTACTTGGCATCACACAGCGCCCCTACAGTAGATTGCCACTCCAATATTGATTCTCGACTGCCAAGTAGTAGGTCTTGGCGTTGCTACAGCTTCAGCAGGGCTAATCACTACTCACTTCTCAACTGTGAGTGGCTGTCTCCTCCCACTCAGTCTTGGTATTCTTGGTGCTTCAGGAGGCAGAGGAAAGCCAGTCACAAAAGTTCCATGAAGAAGTGCCCTATGCATGCGAAGTTTTCGCGAGCCACGTGAGGAATCGTCCCAAACCTGCAGAACCACATGCGGGTCCCACCAGTCCTGTGCTTGTTCCCCAGGACCCAAATTTGGGAGTCAATGGCTAGAACCTGCCCCATACCAGCATGATTCTCCAAGCGTTCCGGGGCCTGCGGTTGAGAGAATTCTGTGATCCAGTGTCCTCATAACTCTCGTCGCCGCATCTTTACCCTGTAGCCGCCTCCTCCTCGCCTGGTTGGCAGGTCTGGTTCAGCACGACTGCATAAAAGCACGAGGTGTTTACAAAACGTCCATGTATGATGCTGTCTTGAGCTGAGCAGACCCATGCTTGCCTCAGTGGTATGGGCTGTCTGGGGGGGACTAGTTCATCCAGGAAAAAAAGCGCCCGCAAATGAGTTGTCTGCTGTGCTGTCTTTCAGGACAGAGGGGTGAAGGCTTGTACCAGCGAACCACCAGCGACAGAATTTTTTGCCCCATCAGGCACTGGGATCTCAACCCAGAATTCCAATGGGCAGGGGAGACTGCGGGAACTATGGGATAGCTACCCACAGTGCAACGCTCCAGAAATTGATGCTAACCTCGGTACATGGACGCACACCGCCGAATTAATATGCTTAGTGTGGCTGCGTGCACTCGACTTTATACGATCTGTTTTTAAAAAACAGTTTCTGTAAAACCGGAATAATCCCGTAGTGTAGACATCCCTCATTCTGTATGATCAGGTACCCATTTGCATCTGGGTGAACTGGAGGCAGTCTTTCAGTAGAAGACTGAGACTTTAGCCCATGGGCTATAATTAAACCCCTTAACCACTCAGCCACCTTAACTCATAAGATATTACATATTAAAAAATGTAGCATGTGTATTGTCAAAAAAGATTCTGTCCTAATTTTATATAGCTATATAATATAAACTATAAATATATGAATTTTAAAAACCCACTCACTAAAGCTTTAAGACTTTTTCTTCTGCATTCCAAATTTCAAAGGATAATTGAAATTTATTAACTATGAATATCAATTCCATCTCATAATTAAAAATGAACAGAAAAATTATCAAATCAAAACCCTGTTGCTGTTATGGTAGGCACTTTCTCTTGAAGTGCCTCCCTTGCATCAAGGCTGGCATGTCATCCTGCATGCCCCTGGGGGCCCAGTGCAGAACCACAGTTGTATCCCCGGTTCAGTTTCCCCACATGGGCTTTCAATTAGTTCACTGAGCCTTTTTTGTAGCTAGCAATGCCCCTTCAGGGGTCTAATTTATTTAACCAAAAAAAAGTCAGATATGGTATACAAGCGAGCCTTCATCTGAGCAGCCTAGCTGAAGGACTGAGTTAATCTTAGTCTGTCTGCCCCATCCAAGTCCGTCCATCTCCGCTGCTGTGGCTACTTATAAATAAGGCACTGTAGACCTGTGACCACCACCCCCCACCCCCTTGAGTCAGGCCTTTAGCCATTACCTAAAGAAATGTTCCCTTTCTGGAGTCCAGGCCCTCACAGATGTCAAATCACTGCAACTATTCTCCAGAGCAGCATGTAGCTCTTCTGCTATCTGGACTATCTGTGCTGTCTGGTAAGGTCCTTTCATTGAGACCAGGTTTCCCTATGAGCTTTAGCATTCTTTTCATAACCTCTGTGCACCAGGAGTATGTTTCCTACATTACATTTCCTGATGAGTTCCCTAACCAGTTCCCCTCAGGAGTCTGTCTTCTCAGGAGCTTCCTATCTTCTGCAGGCCTCCTGACTGAGCCTTTCTAAGCCTTTATTAGACCCACATGTTCCTTAACGGCGGCCCAGCCAATCTAGGCAATGAACTATTCCCAGGTGGATTTTCCTTAGCGGAGCCTGTCACAGATAGGCTGGGTGCCTGAACCCCTCAGAGGCCCAGCTACCCTGTGACATACAACATACAACAAAACAAAACACCTCAGCCATAAGAATGTCACATTTTGACCCAATGCTACCAATAACTGTAATGACCATTCTTCTCTGAGATTCATCTCAGATAATAATAACCTGAACTACTTAACACTTGTTTGGCAATTGGGAGAAGGTAAATTGCCAGACAACTTTACTATATAACTCCTTTCCACCATGTATCCCTAATGTTCTATTTCTTGTAAATACATCACAATAATGAAATTTAAAAAACATCCATGATAACAAAACAGAGTTAACATAACACCCAAGTGACATGACCAATCCTTCTGACACACGATTATATGTAATTTAATTTAATTTCTCCCACTGTTTCAGGACAGCATAGTATTTAAAGAGTCAGAACAAAACAGCAACTTTGATTTCATTTATTTGTGGGTTTTAACAAATCATTTAGGGCTACAGTATGCCTTTGCTCAATGAATTATATAAGAGGAATATAGAGGCCTAGAAAAGAACTGTGACACACAGAGCCATAATTCTTTCCCTGCTCCTCCTTGCTTGGAATGGAAGTAATCTTCAAGCTATTTCAGGGTGCAGATTACACCTTACCCCCGTGTCCTGATGACTCTGCTGGCCAACCCATCGGAGGGTAAAGCCAAGGTTCAGATCACTGATTGCCCACTCCCTACCCACATTCCAGAAAATACCTTATAATGAAAGGTTTGGGCAGTAAGATGTCCAAGCATGCTGACTCAGTGATGAAGGGAAAAGTGCTGATTGGATAGTTGAACCAATATGGTGGGAGACCACACAACAGGGCATAGTTTCTTACTTCCCCTTACTCTCTTGCATAACCATGATAAGCCCAGGTGCAGTCTGACCATAAATGAAAATATTTTTTTGCTAGATGCAAAATGATTTTTGCATGATTCATGTATTGATGGGTTGCATGACCCAGGGCTCTCTTGGCCTTGCAGAGATCCCATCAAAGATTCTCACATTTGGGATGGTGGGCTGAGGCTGTGATATAGCTGGAGATCAATCAGACTGGAGCATTCTGCAAGCAATCTGGAGCTTTTTCCTGTTTCAGCCACAATGGTAGAAATCTCCATCTTTCTGCCAAATTGCTAAAAAAGACTTCAGTCCTTCCCACCATGCAAATCCCTCCCAATTGCTGTCATGGCGAAAAAGAGTTTCACCCAACTCCTTCCAGCATGTAAAACTCCAAATGCAATGCTGCAGGCAAGAGGGATAATTCAATATGTGGAGGTACAAGGCAGGAGAAATTAAGTAGGAGTGGGGAGATGGGATTACCTCGATGCGCGGCATTACTGAGACCACTACTGGAATACTGTGTCTTGTTCTGGTGTCCATACTTCAAAAAAGATGTTGACAAATTGAAAACAGTTCAAAAAAGAGCTACAAGAATAATCTGAAGTCAGGAAAACATGTTTTATGATTAGAGAAACAATCTATTTAGTTTATCCAAGAGAACCTAAGAGGTGACTTGTTCAGACTCTATAAGTACCTATGTGGGGAATGAATTTCAGATAGTAAACGGCACTGCAATCTAGCAGAAAAAGGCAAGATCCAATAGTTGGAAGCTGGAGCTACAAAAATTCAAATAACTGTATCTTAGTCTATTTTAAGTGAGTAACTATCCATTTGAACAACTTATCTAGGGATGTGGTTCATTCTCTATCACATGAAGTTTTTAAATCAAGACTGGATGTCTTTCTAAAAGATATGCTATAGTTCAAAAAAAAAGTTATGGCTTTCAAGTAGACATTACTGGATGTATTATCTGGTTCTGATTAGATTATCATAGCGGTTCCTTCCAGCCTTAGAAATCTATGAGTAGAACTGGGTAGGAAGGGGTTTTTCCATCCCACAAATATTTCCAGATTTTGAAACTTTTTCCAGTCCCAGATCAAGACAAAGTCAAAATCTCAAAAATTTTCATAAACCAAAAAAAATGCTCCCCCAATAGAAATCAGATTGGGTTAATTGAAACATTTTGTTATGATGATTACAAAATGTATTTCAATTTTGACCATTTATTTTTTAAAATTGTTCTACCATATTTAGCTTAAATTTCAAAGTTAAAAGCCATTTCAGACTCGAAAACCAGAATTTTTCTTTGAGACAGTGTTGAAACAAAATGTTTCAACAGTTTTTTTTAAACCTTTTTAAAAATCAAGAAAACTGATCCTTTCCTTCAAAAAGTTTTGGTGTTGACAAATCAGCACTTTTCTACAAAAAAAATTTTTGTTGAAAAATTCTCCTTCAGCTCTATGAGTCCATGAATAAGACCCTCCGAAACTGACACAGACCCCCCGCCTGGTGGTTAAAAAAGCCTTGTTTCAACCTTCTGCCCTCCCTGCCTTTTTGTGGAACTCCTCTTTCACCAAAAGTGCAGGATTTAAAATAGTTGTCCAACGTACAAAAAGAATACTTCAGAGCCCTGCCACAAGTTTCCCTCTCTCCTGTCATCACTGGATTCTAGTGATACCTTAAAAATTCCCACATCTTTACCCAGAACTAGGTCCACATAAGAAGCCACCTCACTGCATTTATCGTCACACAGTTTCTGGGAAGATCATTCTTACCAAAACCAACCAAGCAACAAAAGCACTCCTCTCTGTGCTCCTCAGAAACCACCTACCTCCTCTCTGCTGTCCGTGCAAATGAACAGGAGTATTTGGTGGGACAGGCAGGATAGGAGAGAAACATCTGTAAATAGAAAAAGCAACATGAAGGCAGGAAATGGAATGAAAATAGCACAGGGTCTCACAACCAAACCTGGGGGATTTTTTCTTTTAAAGGCAGAGAGTTTTTTTAAAAATCAAACCACACTGGAGAAATTTACCTTTCCAAAAGAGCTTGGTATTTTCAATTACTAATTCATAATATTAATAAATGCTCATACAATACCATAAATGTATGCAGTGTTTTACTGACACCAATATGAAACATTCCCTGCCTTAAAGACGTTATGATATAAGGATCAGATCCTGCACCTAGCCCTATGTGGATGAGCCCTTATATGATCTTGCCTTACGTACATGGAGACAAAAAAAACAAAGCCATAAGATCAGAAACATTATAGCAGTCCAGAAGATAAGAAGATCTGGGTGTTACTATT
Organism: Chelonoidis abingdonii; assembly: GCF_003597395.2. Taxonomy (NCBI): domain Eukaryota; kingdom Metazoa; phylum Chordata; order Testudines; family Testudinidae; genus Chelonoidis; species Chelonoidis abingdonii. The sequence continues at coordinate 29,906,722 of NC_133773.1, forward strand.
GAAGGGAAAGGGGGAAGGTTTGCCTGAAAAGTACAGTTGAGAACCTTGTTTCAGGGCCACTATTTATATAGCTTTAAACTTAGTGTACATGCCCACTCAGCCCCAAGAATTAACAATAAAGCCTTCAATACTACATCACACCATCACATATTCTGTATATTTTAAAGAAAAACTATTTTAGAAATGTTTGAGAGAAACTAAAGTGCTGGTGACTGCTTAAAGCTACCCAGGTTTGGAATGTTAGAAGCAATCCTGAGATAAACAGATTAGTGGGCAGAGTGCAGGTGAGAAGGTTAAAGATATATGACAAATGCAATGTAATGATATGGCTATCACCACCACATATGATGCACACTCATACATACAAGTACATTTTCAAATGTTTGTTTTAAAAAAAAAAAAGGTGGTGAACCTATCCAAGGGGTTTCAAGCAAACTTTGGAAATGTTGTTTATATGATGCTTCATCAAAAATGCAGAGAAGATCTATTTTAATAGACTGTAATTGATTTTTCCATGTATGTTATGGAGCATTTTCCATGGCACATCCAGCATATCTAAGCAGCCAAATGGATTTCGCAAAACATTTCAGATTTAACGTAGACCTTTGCTTTTATTATACATCCTGATCTTCATACCCGGAGCTGGAAGCCTTGTCAGTGTTAATGTTTAGAATATATTGACAGTAATGCACTATTGTTTGACTACATAGGTGAAATTCACAAGGATTAGATAGTTAATGTCCAATGTTAGGATAAAAAGTTTTGGTGCTTTGTTTTTCTGTGTTATTATTTGCTTTGTTTTAAAGGTAACAGCCAAGTTTAAGATCTAAATTGGTCTACCTCAAATGCCTATTGAGTTACACTTATTTTCTGCATGTTTTTGCATCTTTCAGAGTTACTGTAAGATCATTTTGCCTTCTACCCCAGGGGCATCTGTTCCAAACCCCCCAGAGTGAACACACACACATTGGAAGAATGTAGGAAAGGGAAATATTTATTTACATGGGAATGAAAAGAGAAAAACAACAGGGGGAAAGATAGGGGAAGCAATATATCAGGGTTGCATTCATCACAAGGCCTCACAGGCTCAGCGGTACCACAGTGTGAAAAGGCAGACACTGAGCAACGCATCTGCACTCAGAGTTCAGGCATCCTGGCAAAGTTCCAGTCCAGCAGTGAGTCTTGGGTGCTCCTGGTCATCTTTGGTGCCAGTAAACTTTCCCCAACAAACTCCTCCGGTGCCCTGTTTTGCTGTTCTCTGCAAAGCCACACAATGACAACCTCCCCATTTAACTAGTTACAGGCTCCCCCTTATTCCCTATGCAAAGTCACAAGCCCCAGGACTCATGGCCCCATGCAGCTCTGGGCAGCAGTGTCCAGCTCTGGGTTGTCCTTCTCAGGCTATTCCTCCCTGGCACAGTGCTCTGCCTGGATCCTGTCCTGGGGTGCCCCCGATTGGCCTCTCTATCCCTCCCAGGCTTCAGACAGCTTCTCTGCTGCTTCATTCTGTGAGATCCTGCTTGCTGCAGCCCTTCTCTCTGGAGCTCCAGCCACACACCCTGTTGCTCTCCCCTCTCTCTCTGCTCCCTCCTTCCCTCCCCACCCCCAACCACACTTCCATCCTCCTCCTGGAACAATCAGCACTTCCCCCCTGAGGAGAAAGTTTTAAAGAGGTCATACTCTCTAAACCCCAAAGGAGTTACAAGCATATGGCAAGGGCAGAGTTCGAAGTGCTATTGGGATTCTGGACAATACTGCAACTCCATAAACAATCTGGGAGGGGCTGCCATAATTTCAAACAATTAGGGACTGGTTTGGCCCCTGGAGCAACCCAGAATCCAGGGAACACAACAATGGCATAAAACAAGGGGTTCTCAAACTTCAGTGCACCGCAACCCCCTTCTGAGAGCAAAATTATTGCACGACCCCAGGAGGAGGGACTGAAGCCTGAGCCCAGCTGCCCTGGGGGGTGGGTGTCAAAGCCGAGCCCAAGGTCTTCAGTCCCAGACAAGGGGCCTGTAACCTGAGCCATGCCACCTCAGGCTGAATCTCTAAGGCTGAAGCTTTGACCCTAGGCCCCAACAAGTCTAATGTCAGCCCTGGTGACTCCATTAAAACGGGATCATGACCCACTTTGGGATCCCATCCCACAGTTTAAGAACCGCTGGCATAAAGCCTTTTGGCATACTTGAGGGATCTCAACAGGGGGAGCTTCTTCAGTACATCAAATTGTCCAGTGTTTATTCCAGTAGGGGGCTCCAAAAAGCTAGAACCTCAGCTACAGTGCCTACACTTCAGTGAACAGTTCGGCAGCCACAAAAGGGAATGGAAAGGCATTTTCAAATTAAGGTAAGTGGCCACAGGTGACCTAAAATTCTAAGTGAGAAGTGTCACTCCACTACAAATGCTTCTTATGTGCTTTGACAGAGTCATTCCACATGCAATGGATGGTTCTGTTGTTGCTGATTCCTCAACAGTAAAGATTAAAATAAAAAGAAAAACTAACATTTACTTTTATCCTGGTATTTGTGGATTTGTTTGAACCTCTCCAGGCAATCACACTTTGAGAAAACCTTCCACATGACAATTTAGCTGTTTTAAATAAAATCTAATCTAGTCATTTATAATCAGACTGGATGACCTGTTCATGATACACACTAATGTGTTACATCCATTATACTGAATCCACCATGGTATTAGTTTCAGATTTTCCCCTAAGAATGACTGTTTAAAGTTCGTTTGTTACCTGTCCCATTAGCTGTATAATAAATGTATCTGTCACACTATCTCAAAATGTCTGTTTTATCTGTGAAATGTTATGGCAAAGCACATGTTGCAAATGGCTGTTCATGAGTTATGTACAGCTATACTATATAGACTGTTATATAGATATGCCATAGCTGGGAACCAACAGACAGTAGCTGTAGGTAATCTTCACAGCATTAAAAGAGAAAACCCACTAGAGTGAGGACTGCTATACCTCAATAAACAGATAAAATTATTGTCATCATTATTACCTATCAGTTGTGGCAAGTACATTCACATACTTTTGGTAATATGCCTATAAAACAAATGCATACCTACTTTAGGAGAGGCATTATGATCTAGGAGTTCGGAGAACAGGAAACAGGAACTGCAATCACAGAATTAACAATAAATCACTACATGGCATTATGCAAGTATCTTCCTTCTGCTTCAGTTTCTCTATCTGTGAAATGAGGACAATAAATAACTCTCATAGATGTGTTTTGAGGATTGATGTCTGCACTGGACTTCCCCTCTTTAGACTAAAAAGCAACAAAGAGTCCGGTGACACCTTATAGACTAACAGACATACTGGAGCATAAGCTTTCGTGAGTGTTATGTAAGTGTTAAAGTCATTAACAAATTCTGCTCCCATTTAATTCACTGACTTGGAGTCAGGGGCAGCTCTAGCTTTTTTCTGCTCCAAGCATGGCAGTTAGGCAGCCTTCGGCGGCTTGCCTGCGGGAGGTCCGCCAGTCCTGCGACTTCGGTGTACCCGCTGCCGAATTGCCGCCGAATCCGCAGGACCGGCAGACCTCCCGCATGCAAGCCGCCGAAGGCTGCCTGACTGCTGCCCTCACAGAGACCAGCAGGGGACCGCCCCCCCCAGCTTGCCGCCCCAGGCACGTGCTTGGAGCACTGGTGCCCGGAGCCGCTGCTGCTTGGAGTCCATTCTGCTAATAAGGGATTTAAAGCTTTCTGTACACAGTGCAATTGTATTTGTTAACTCTGACTTTTAAGGCCCCCTATTATCTGGACAATACTGCAACCCCGTAAACGGCCTGATAGAGATCTCATGACATATCAGCCTTTTGTTGTTGTTCTTCTGTCAGTCCATGGCCAGGAACCCTGCTGGGGTAACCAAAAAGTCCAAGTGAAAACCCAAACTCTTAGTAACGACATGCTGGCCTTCAGCCACAGCCTGGCACCACAGTCCTTGCCATTTTCCCAAGTGATGTCAATAGCCCTTCCCACTTATACTGACCCTCCTACAAGCAGGCAATAGGAACCCAGGTCCATCCTCGACTCTAGATTCCAGCCCAGGGCCCTTATGATAAGCAGCTAGAATCTGTTTCTTATGATCCCTCACTGGTTGTCTGGGCTGCTTCCTGCATTTGCCTGCTTGCAGGCACCTATCATGGAACTGGACTCTCCAATCCTCTCTCCCTGGAGTTTTGTCTCTCTGTTGAGCTTTTCCCTGTCTGCTCCTAAGGGTTTTTTTCAAAGTATCTTCTAGCATCTCCGGCACCTGCCTGGAATCTCTTCACCATCACTACTAGCCTCTCCCTTTATCAACAGTCTCAGTGTATAAGCTCCTGCTACAACCCTCTTCTCTCAGTTATCTCCTATTGGCCCTACAGTCCTTACTTTATAGGAAGCATCCACCGTGGTTCTCCTCAATGGGTCTAATCTTTAATTACCTGTCTCCCCTCCAGGTGCCACAGAATGGGCTAATTGCGCCCCTAAGAATCCCAGTTAGCCCTTTGACAATGCAGAGCATATGCCCCATCACACGATGTAAGCATGAGTTATTTCACTATATCCTAGAAAACACTACACTGATGTATTTCCCAGTTTTAATTATTGTTTCTTTTTAGGTATACTCCAATGTATTCAGCGTAATGAAATCAATACAACACCCATTCCCTGAGATGTGAATGCTAAAAACTTAAGGTATGCATAAAAGCAAACATGAAAACCTTAATAGACTTACATTTACTGCATAGAAGGTCTCATCTAGAAGAATTCCAAAGCCATTAACAAATTATAACCACGATCCTGAAATTGGATTCATTGCCATTGATAGCAAAGTTCTGTATGAATAGATCCAAATGCAGGATCTGGTCTATTGTATACACAATTCAATTTATTTTATAAATTTCTGCTTATACTCCCACATGAGAGCATCCTTCCTGGAGCTCCCTGCCATTTAAAATGCAGAAGTTCCAACTTGAGTGGAGAAATATGGCCTGGGAAGAGAGGTACCATGTGTATCATTCAGACACTGAAAAAAAACCAAAAACAAACAAACAAACAAACAAAAAAAGGTGCCATATACCATGAGTACTTCTCACAGTATAGTTTTTAATGTTGCAACTGACAAGACTTTCACATACAGTTTAACAGCTCTCACTACACAAAGTATTTCCTAATATTCATGTTACATTTTTCCCACCTACATTTTATATCTCATCCAAAATATGGCACTTCCAGCAGCACCATCCCCCTTTTTGCAATGTTGTGGGCTTAAATGAATAATGACTCAGAAGAAGGGATATCTCTGACAATCAATTATTGCAGCACCCATATAAGTACTTACTACACCTGACCTTGCTTAGCTTATAAGACTTGACAAGATCAGAGCCCAAGCTAGTGTGTTTGTGCAAATATCTTTAACAGAGCTTTAAGCTGTCACTGAAAAAGCATGAAGCTTCATCTTGTGTGACATTCATGTTTTATGACGTATGTGTGTTTCCAATGCTTTCTTTCATGATTCAACAAGTCACTTTTTTGCATAGTAAAAAAATGTAAACACACATTATAGTTTTGGAGAAACTTCCTTGGCATTTCTTTTCTTCTTTTTTACATTGTAACCACACTAAACACAGACTGGTTCCAACAAAGCATCCTAGCAAATGCTCAGGATAAGCAATTGTCTTTAGAAATGTTCAGAAAAAAAAGTTGACATTTGACACACAGGGTAAACCCAACAAAGTACTCTGAAGATTATTCTTTCCTGCTTTTATAATCCACTCACTTCTTGTTGTTAGTTTTTAATCCAGTATCATGTCTAGACTGTTTCTTCCATACCTCCAACAGTGCTTTGGGAAAAGCAAAATCATACTTTCACATGTTTCTATACCCTTCAGGGAACATCTACACCCAAAGAGTATAAATAGCACATTGTGTTTTCTCTTTGGAGCTAGGACTGATGTTGTTAGGTCTTTGGGTAATTTGCTACATCTACAAAAATGGACAGGAAACATAGGTGCTTAAAGTTCTTTTATAAGATTAGTGTGCAGCAAGCCAGTTCCCTTTTAAAATACATGTGAAACAAGCACCACAAAATGCTTTCAATCATTTCTTGAAAGTGTTTATTAAAGAGGTACAGAGGATAATACATGCACTGCTAGTGGACATTGTGTTTGTATAGGCTTTATATGTATAATGAGAAAGAAAATCAAGAATAGAAGAGGTTGGTGTTTTATATATACCGAGCCCCAAATGTTAATTACTTTAAAATGTTAACAATTTTAAAAGTGTAAATTTCCTTTGAATTCCATATAGAAATGTCTTGTTTGTCAAACCTAGAACTCTGAAATAATAAAGCACTTGTTCCACTGAAAGAGCAGTGATACTCAGACCTCAGTGGTTCCGGAGACAAATTAGCAATCAACATTACCCAAAAGAGCCACAGTAGTGTGAATTCCCTATTTACTATAAAACTTTACTATCTATCAATCTATATATAACATTCTCACAGCAAAATGACTGACTTTACTGGTAATAACTTATATTGGTTAATAATTAAATCACACAGTATTTTAATATCACGTGCTGCCAAGAGCCTCAGGAGATATATTAAAGAGCTACTTGAGGCTCCTGAGCCTCGGTTTGAGTATCACTATAAATTACTTGGTGGCAACCAAATATTGCATAGCTTAGTGGAGAAAATACCAACTTCATGTTTCAAATACAGGGCTAAATTCTGTTCATCTTATGAACCCTGGAGTTAGGTACCTAAGATAGTTCAGCACTTTCTCAAAAAAGAGAGAAGGGGGAAGGATTACTCATGTAAGTGCTCACAACCATGAATAAAGAGAATTTGGAGAGAATTTAGAGGAGAGCAACCCAAAAATATGCAGGGTTTTAAAGGAAGACCCGCAAAATAAACATGTTCAGGCAATAAAACAGAAGATTGAAGGGAGGCCAGATAAACATTTTAAAATACAGACAGTGGTGGATTGAAAACCGGCCAGGGATCAATTAATCTCATTAGCCAAAGATGACAATATTTGTGGTAATGGGTTTACAATGCAGGAAGGAAGATGTTGGTTTAATACTAGGAAATACTTTATTAGTATAAACATTTAGACAATAGAACAAGCTACCAAAGGGTAGATTTTTTAGAAGCACCGTCATGGTGATATTTCAGGATGGACTAAACACCCATCTGTTATGGAGGGGTTAGGAATATTGAACTTAATGATGTGACAGGCCAGGGGAATGGACTACAAGTTCTAATAGGGTCACCTCTCAAACCAAATGGTTCTACGAAACACTGCAAAGGTAAACCCGGATGGCACCAGAGAACTTGGGAACCCTGAGTTTTTTAACTGGGAAATATCAAAACTAAAAGACCACAAATACCATTAAGTCTTTCTTGCCGAGACTTTAACTAGTTTGTTTTGTTTTTATCCTCCTACATGAAATTTATTTTTGTGGAAGGAATAACGATGATGACTGGATTAAGGAAGATAGTGAATACAATGGAGTACTATAAGTAGCGCTCTGAGGGCAGGCCAGTACTTTTGGCATCAGTATAGAGTGTGTAATATTAAGCAGCAAATGACCAAGCATTCTTTGCAGTCAGACTTTGATGTTGGAAGGTGGGTGGGCCCCCTAGTCATCTCATATTGCTTCGACTGCATTTCCTTTATAGCATTCCCCTTCCTTAACACATCCTATTCCTTGTACAAAGTAATACTCAGAGATTTGACATCCCTGGGTTCTGACGGAACAGGATTTTTATGTTCTCTCTTGCTATTTTATTTTTTTCTCACTGTAACTTTTTTTAAAAAAACTTTATTTTATTGTATTTGAGGAGGAAAGAAGCTTCCTGCCAGGTGGATATTTCAAAATTCTCACAGTTCCATTCAAATGATCTTTTATCAGGTGCCTCTGAGCAGTGAGAACTCATAACTCATTTGAATGGGAAACAGTTGGGGGCTTGCCACATTTCATCCTACTTGATTGTTGACACTGTTTGCAGCTGTTCCTGTCAATCTATCTTTTACCAAGTGGGAGCATATCAAAATGTTCTACATACATACAGTGGTATATTCTCTTCTCTTTCACATGAATGGGAATTAAGTGCACACATAGAAAGAAAAGTATGTCCCATCGTTGTTAAGTGTTTTACACATTAGTTTCTAAAATGATTTCCTATGAAAAAAATTAGATCTATTTTAAAACATTCCAGGAACATAATGTTCCCTCAAAGGCAGTCAGTACCAATAATGGCATCATTTGGCTCTGCAAATTTTTTTCCACAGCAAGGCAATTAAGCACAGTATCAATAAAGCTAATTTATAAAATAAAAATTTGCATGATCTTTTACCTTTGTTTGGTAATCTCAACAAAATGAGCATGGTGGTCTCAGTCCAGTTGCCACTGGGCAACTGTCTACTTCACAAAACTACTGTCACAACAAACACTACATCGAAACATTGTTAGTCTCAGATGAGAGGCCAGAAATTGAAGAATGGATTCTATTCACTTGCCAGTTCAAGACTGGTACATACTAGTGGTGCAAGATAGGGATGCTGGTTTCAATGGTTTCTATAATATTTCTATTTGTTCAGAAAATAAGCAGATGACTTCAGTCTTCCATTATGTCAATTTGGCACCTTTCAGGAGCCCTAAGTTTACATACGCGCATATACACACACCCCAATTAAAAGTAAAATACATGGGGCATCACCCACTCAACATGTATTCTATTTCTTGTACTAGGTACTGTATGTTATTCAGCAGTTGGTGGCTAATAGCCTGAAATAATAATAATGAGTTCCAGTTTTCAATCCAACTGTAGCAACTGCAGAAACACTTGAGAATAATGATCCAGCTACCTATTTCTAAAAACCTGGAAACTACCTATTAGTCAAGCCCCTGTAGCTAAATTGGTTACATCACTGCCTGCTCTGATCGTCTTGCTCAAGATGGGTAAAGTAATTCCATCAGTGGATCATTTACTAAAACAATCTTTGCCATGTAGCACTGGAAGAACTAAGACATGAAGATGCTCTGAGTCTCCCACTGGAACAGAAGTAGAATACATCTTGATCTGTACCATGTGATCTCTATCATTAATTAATCGCTTTGGGCTAAATTGTGATACCCATGTTGAATATCACCCTTGCCTCCACAAGCAGACCCATTGATTTCAATGGGATGACTAGAGGAATAAGAAACTACTCAGTATGAATAAGAATACTTCAATATGGTCCCATATCCTAGTGATATGGGCAATTTCTTATTTGCAATGTTAAATAGGAAAGATGCAAAACATTTTTCATCTCAATGAAAAAGTAAGTGCCATAAGTCAGTAGCTGGTGCTGCTCAGAATAAATGGTGGGGCTGAGGCTAGCAATCTAAACAATTATTCAAATTGGAGGGGAGTATCACTTCTATCTGTCATAGGAAAATATTAGCAGCAGTCCTCCTGAACAGAATGAAAAGGAAGACGGATACCATCCTATGTGAACAACAATCTGGATTTAGACAAGGGAGATCGTGCACAAGACACTAAATTCACCCTGAGACGGATCATTGAGAACACAACTGAATTCCAAGGCAGTCTTGCCATCAATTTTGTGGGCTTTCTAAAGGCATTCAATAGTGTAAACAGAGAAACAATGTGGAAAATTGTGGAACAATATGGAATTCCAAGAAAATTAATTAACATTATGAAGGCATTCTACACCAACTCAGAATGCTGCATTAAAATAGAAAATGGATCGAATAAGCCATTCAGCATGAAGACAGATGTAAGGCAGGGGTGTGTCCTTGTGTCCTATTTTGTTTATTCTAGTCATCGACTATGGATTAAAACAATGCAACAGTGATACATATGGCCTAAAATAGAACAATTCAAGGCTATTTCATCTAGACTTCACTGATGACATCACTCTTATCAGTGAAGACGCCAACAGACTACAAAAATGCACAAACCAAGTAAAAGAAGTAATGGAGAAGATAGGTTTGACATACAATGCAAAGAAATGTGAAGTTATGTTTACCTGGAGAAGGTGGACAATTTTACGTATCTTGGAAGTACCATCAGCCAAGATGCTACTAGCTCCAAGGAAATAACAACAACAATTGGGAAGGCAAATGCTGCATTTGGAAGACTCAAAAATATCTGGCGACTCAAAAACAACTCCCTCAAGACAAAACTGAATGTGTACAAACCAATTGTTATTGCCATCACAACATATAGCAGTGAGACATGACAACTTACCAAGAAAGATACATAAAAGCTGGATGCATTTCATCACAAATGTCTGAGAAGAATATTGGGAATAACATATAGAGATAGGAAAACGAATGAAGAAGTCAGAAAAAATTACTGGACAAGGTACCTTCTCACAAATAATCTACAAAAGAAGACATCAGTGGCTGGGACACGTGCTGAGAATGGAAAAAGAATGCTTACCAAATACTGTCCTTGAATAGAAGCCAGAAAATGCAAGAAGAAAGAGGAAGACTGTGAATAACATGGAAGCGAACAGTTCTGAATGACATTAAGCATCTCAACATGAAATGGGAAGATGTGGAGAGAAGGGCAGTTGACAGGCAAGGGTGGCAAATGTGGGTAGCCCAATGCGCAGCAAAGCACAGGATGGACTAAGGTCTAAGGAGACTAGCAATGAACAACTGCCCCACTCCTATGACCTTCAAATATCTTTTCTGATATTACCTTGCCCCACAAAATCATGTATGCTGTCCCAAAGAAAATCAACCATCTAAAACAATTTGGGACTCTTCCCTTTTTCTCAGCAACCAATTTCTCTTCCCCCCAAATCACTTCCCATAACTCCTTTGCTGTAATCATACTCCTCCTGAAAATAATCAGGCAACCAATCAACATTCAGACTTCCTTCCCACTTCAATTAATCACAGCTCCCACTGCCTTCATCAGGTCCCTCTCTGCTCCACCTTTCACCAGCTCGCAGGTCTCCCTGCCCACCCACTTTCCTCCTTGGGCACTGACCCCTACCTGCTGCCTCCTGCAATCACAGGCTGGCCAGCTCCTCACTCCCTCTGCTTCATCTTTCCCTCACTTGAGTGTCTAGCACCACCCCTAAGGGGAGGAAGAAATGCTGCAATGAGGCTGCTTAGAGGACTGGAAAATAGGCCTGGAAACTCTGAGTTGCGAGTTCCACACTATACTTTCAATGTAGGAAGAAGGTCTTCAGAAGCCAGATGGCCCTCCAGTATCTGCCGTATCTCCCTCTCTTTCTGCACACTGTGGGAGTGAAGTGCTCGAATCTCCCAGCCCTTCCTTCCCTTTTCTTGCCCAGTTCCTCCTCTTCTTTTTGCAAAAGAAGAGGGAAACAAGAAAGATATGCCCCAAAGGCTGTTTGTTAAAAAATAACAAGAAAGGAATTTAAGAGCTGAGTTTTGACCCCATTAGCCCTGCATTACTAATGGCCCTTGATTATAGCTATAGGGAAAACACTGGGGTCAAAAATGATAATTTATTCATAAATACTGTGACAGTGCCTCATACTTCCATTCTCCCCTGTAGGTTGGGGTCCCTCACCAGACTACATCCCCCATGATGCACCACGGTCTCCTCTCATAGAGAGGGAAGGTAGTTTAATCATGGAAGTCTCCACTTGGGGTATGTCATAGGAGATGTAGTTTGGAAGCCCAGTTTGTATCCCGACATAAGGTAGGTAGACTTCATTTTGTAGTATAGACATACCCTTTGTTGTGCACTGCTCCTGTGGAGGGCTGTGGGCAGCTACATAGGATGGGAAAGAATACCATGTAAAAGCTTTTTGACTTTTCATTCCTCCTAACACATTTCCAGACAATTAACTCATGTTTGCTTCCAACTCTCTGGACTCATGCTGAGAATACTCTGGACTTTTCATCAGCCCCAGCTCAGTAGAACCCTTCTCAGAAAAAAACAATTAGTGATCAATTAAATTAATTAATGGGTTTACCCACAGGAGAAAGCCAAGCTTTAAGCAATTAGTAGTAAGTTTTTTTAATAAACAAAACTTTCAGAAACACCACCACTGACTGAAAATGTTTGTTTATTTCAAGCCAACCAAGGTATAAAATGTTTCATCCTTTCCTAACTCATTTCAGATGTTGTTAAAAGCCAAGTTAGAAAAAGAACCATTCTCTCCCCATAATGAGCTTAGTTGAAACAAGGGACGCATTTTCATGGCAGTGTGGTGGAGTGCAGGGTGACCATAAAAGTGTCAATTGTGGCCTGATTTTCTAACCTCCTGAGCACCCACCGCTCCATTTGAAGTCAATGGCAGTTGAGTGTGCTCAGAATCTCAGAATATCAGGCCAATAATCTTTCTACTTCAGTTCCCCCATCTAAAATATGAGGATAATATTTCTCTCTTTTTGTAAAGTGCTTTAAGCTCCCTGGCTAACAGGTGCAGTATAAATTAAAAATGTTTGTATCTAGCTCTGGGATTGTCTTGATGATGCTAGAAAATGAAATCCCCTATTTATGCACAAGACAGTGACAACTTAGACAGCAATAGTTCAGAGCTCCCCATTACTGTCACCCTTCTTCCTCCCTACATTCCTCTGTCCCTGCTCTCTGTCTCCTTCCAATGGATTTCAACCCTGGCAGGGAAGGACCACCTTTAGGAGTGGGAAGAATAGTGCAGTTCTGATTAAGGTCATTTAGTCCTTGGTCTTTCTAATAAGAGTACCTATGAGAGCCAGTTGTAGTGGTATTTTTATGATGTGGACCTTTGCTGAGTGTGAAATGAACTGAAATCATCAAAGTCATTTCACAGAGGCCATCAGACAGTAATAACTTTTAATCGCTATATAAATATGAACTGGATTGAAACCATCAAACTCATGGTGATAAACTATGTGACCCATTATTAATCTCCTTAATTCTGCCTTTTTAAAGTATATACTCTTCATCATGAACAGGTCTGACTACCAAAAAGAGGCCGCCAGACAACTCTCCAATACCAAATTCTACAGGCCACTTCCCTCAGATCCCACTGAGGAATATACAAGACAACATTAACTTTTTCTTATATTCCATGAAAGTTGTACATGGTGCATAATTACAGCAGAGGTACAACTAGATATTTATACGCTATAATCCCAAAGCTACTATATTTGTGAACATTCAAAAGAAGGACAGAGTGAATCTCTCCTGGAAAGATACGATTACTGTCCAAAAATATTAAATTAATAAACTTACCTTATCCATCATATTTGTTTGGAAACCCTCTGTTAAGTCTGTAAAAACTGGTCTCACATCTCTGTGAAGTTTGCCTGAGGATGTTCAACAGAGATTTCTCTTTGATGGCTGCTACTGATGGCTTGTTTTTACTGGAAGTGGACTGTGATCTTTTGTACGCCAGTAAGACAGCTTAAGAGCAAGAAGGGGTGGATGCCATAGAGACTGAGGTATGGTTGGAATGTGACATCAAGTTCTGTAAGAGTTTCTAAGTTCAGTGTTTGCTGGCTGACAGTGGAGGAAAAAACTCAAAGTAGCAGTTTTTGGACTAGGGAAGTGGTAAGTGTCAATTTTTTTCTCGGATTATCAACCTTCTTCTTCATTAATTGGAGGCAGGGGGAAATGTGTACTGTGTTTGGTGAGGATGGTTGTTTAATATTGGTAGAAGGGAAAGATAAGTGGACTGTCTGGATTTCTTGGCTTGTGTAGGCATTTTATGTTGTGTGTTCTCGTGCTTGGTTATTTCTATGTGTTAGCCCCGTAGACTAGTAGCAAGCACTACACTGTCTGGCTAAGTCAGATGTTAGACATAATGACCTGAAGCCCTTTCTTTGCTATTCTAGTAAGTAAGAAAGATACTAGGTTTCGTTGAGGACTGAAAACACGTGATTTTCTTGAGTTCAGGTGGGAAAGAATGTGTTACCTTGAGCTTTAGCAGGATCATGGAGTTTTGCCATTTGGTTATCGCTTGGGGTTGTGGAATGTCCTGCTGTTTTTGCTTGCTGTTCCCAGTAGTTAAACCCGAAGTTCAGAAGTTGTAAAGACACTGTCAGTAATTTCTGTGCTAAGGTGTGTGTAGTTAGACTCGGAATGCATTTGCACTGTGGTTGTCTAGAAAGTGGACTCTCCTGTTTAGATTTGGTCCAGGCTGCAGGAGATGGTTGCCGGGTGAAAGTTGTTGAAAATCGTGGTGGAATTTTTTCTAGAGTCTTCCTTCCCATGGTCCAGTTGATGAGAATGTTCATCATATTTAGCCCCGTAGGTTAGAGAAGGGGCAGTGAGTGGACGGAGACTGCAGAAGTCGCTTTTGTTCTCACGTGCTCAGCATAAAAATGTATTTTGGCGTATTTGTGGGGCCATGCGGTGCCATAGCCCAGCTGCACTGATCTGACGGTGTATATAGTCTTGTCATAACTTGAATGTGTGTGTGAGATAAAGGCACAGAGGCTCAGCATGCAGTTGTGCGCCTGTGGTATCATCAGGGGATATCTGTCCTGACAGCTTGTATTCATCTGTAGTTGTGGATGTTTGTGTAGTGAGGGCCTCTACATCCATGTGGCTTAGTGGATGGTTTTGTTTTTCTGGGAATTGACCAATGCGTTTGCTAGTTGTTTCCTTCAGGAATTCAGTGGTGTTCACCGGAGATAACTGGGAGTGTTCTCGGTGCATAGGTCTGACGTTAGAGATTCCCATATCCTCCCCAAGACAGTCCTTCAGTGAGAGTGCCCAATGCCCGAGATGATGGGGTGCCGATTTCGCGGGTTGTGGATTCTGGGTAGTTAGCAAGAGAATAACCCTGGTCTCCGGGTCATTAAGGATATTGTTGATTTGTCCGTGGTGTTAGTGTTTATGGGAGGAGTGTCTCTGAGTTTCGAGTGGGTCCCAGTTTTCTTATGTATTCA